>NC_048224.1:19198681-19217774 GCF_002007445.2 Ailuropoda melanoleuca | reverse complement strand
TTTTGTTTCAAAAAATATAAATGCACACAGACACACACAATAGGATTTTACAGGGAGTTGTTCATTTTCTACTTTCTACTTTTTATACTGTAAAATTTTAAACAAATAATTTTTCAGTCAGAAAATAAAAAACTAAAAAACCTTTGAGATTCTGTTTCAGTTCTTCTGTTAAATGATAGTATGGCAATAATTTCAGTAGCATCGATGAATGTATCAGTCGAATGTCAAATTTTGCTGCAATAAGACATGCATTTGGCCTTTTTAAATTGTTTATTTAAGGGTAACATATATACAGAAAAGTGTACAAACCAAATCTCTTCAGCTTAATAAATTCTGAGAGACAAATTAGACTGTAATTTTCCTTCCTTGCTACATTCTTTAACTCTTCAAACATTCTCCTGCCTCATTATCTCTATCTCCTCCCTCTGAGATTTCTGTTTCATGTACAGAAATGTTTTTCACCAAGTCAACATTCTTTGATCCTTTTTTCCTGAGTTTTCCACTCTTTTTCTTCCTGAGCTTCAGTGAGGTTTCTATTGACTTCCCTAATCCTGTCTTCTCATGTGCAGGCTTTTCTTTAAACCATCTATTACTGATTTTTAAAATTTTAGTTATTGTATTTTTCAATTCTGAATTTTCTGTTTAATTTTTTTTTATATATTCTAAGACTTTGGTGAGATCCTCCATCTTCTCAACTGTTTTGCCCATTATTTCCTTCTATTTGGGGACATGCTAGTCATAGATACTTTAGCACCTTGTGCTTCTAACTCCAATATCTGAATCACCTGTGAAACTCTTTTTAATAATCTTCTATCTCAGGTTATGGTCCTGTATCTTGGCATGTCTAGTAATATTTTATTGAATGTCAGGTATGATCTGTAAGAAAATACATATAGTCTCCATATTTTATCTTCCTTCACAAAAGATTCACCCTTTCCTCTGAGACAAAACTGAATCAGAACTGGGAAGCAATTCTGGTAAGTTCCATTTACCTCTAGTTCACCTCTGCTATTAGGGTCTAGCCAGGAGGGAATTCCACCTGGTGGGTCCTGCTGAATCCTGAGTCTATTCATAGTAGTGCCTTCAGGCTTCTGAAATACCTTGCTTTGTTTTCTCAGAGGCCCTCTGAGAAAGGCCTGTCTCCTGTCACTTTGTCTTTCCAAATCAACAATATCCTGAAGAGGAAATTACCTGAAGAGCAGTTACCAGGGCCTGTTCTCCACACAGCCTTCTCACTGGCATCTTGGCTGCCAAAATCTCCAGTTATGTCTCACCAGCCCCATAAGACCACCCAAGCCTCTCTTGGTTACTTTGTCCTTCAACACAGCTGCTCTGCCTCAGAAAACCATGGATACTCAGACTTTTGCTCCTTACCCACAATCGGCAGATGCCCCCAGGACAGGTGTTGCAACACAAGCTCAGCTCACCTTTCTCCAGTTTCCCTTTCTATACAATCTTTGCCCCTGTAGAGCTTTAACAGCTCTCTTATGTGTTTGTACAGATTTTTAAAAATCCATCTTTATTCATTGTCCTTAGTGAAAGCAATGATCTGCAACAAGCTACTTACTCCATCATAACTATAAACAGAAATCTCTTGTGGAATGTTTTCATCATATTTTTCATTTGTCACAAAGACAAAAATCTATGTTTTTTGATTAAAACAATTAGTAAATGATGTATAATCTAATAAAAACAAACATAAAAAATATTTCTATCAATAAATTTCCAGTATTGTTCATATATATTTTTGATTACTGTAATTGATTTTTATCAAGCATTTTCAGTATATTTATTGAAACTATCTGCAATGTAATAGTTACTCAGAACCATAGGGGCTCATGTGGTTCTTTTTCCTTCCTACTCCATTGGTCTTTGCTGTAAATTTTCTTAATTTTTCTTCCTTTTGGAAGAATTCCAAAATTGCCTTTTATATTTACTTTTCCTTGGCTCCCTTAACTCTCTCTAATTTTGTGATACTTTACTCATTGATCTCATTATATCGATAATTTAGCTAGAATTTTGAATGCTTTCACTGAAACTGCATCAGTTTTCCTTTTTTTTTCATTTTCAGAGAAAAAGGGTAATTGATTATTTAAGCAATAAAATAATGAAATACCACAGGTACCATTATGAGTTCATAAAACATAATTAGATATTTCTTCAGGTACTGATTACATTTGTAGGTACTTATTTTGAAGCATATGGTATTATTCTGTTTACATGGTTTATGCTATGCAATAATCATAAATGCAGTCGATTTACATTCTTCGGTGGCAATTTAACATAGAAATTGAACTTGAATAGAATGTTATAAATAATAATGTTATTTCCTCTGTAGTACTGCCTTTCAAAAGAAAAAGTTAACAATTTTTGCTTATAATCATTTGCAAACTAATTATAGCTTAAACACTAAGAGTTGACTGGTGGTTAATAGTTAACCCCAAACTCATGTGAAATTCTCCAGAACATTAGATTGAAATGCTGAAAAGACTGTGCGCTCTCTATTCACATAGAAGCTAATTATTTTTCTTTATTGTCCATTTAATATGTATGAGCTTAAAGAGGCATATCTGGAAAACACTTTCATCAAGGAAATAAAGCAACAGCTCTTAGATTCATATGACTACTCATTTATAGAAATGGAAAAACCAGTATAAATTGACTTTTACCATGTTTCTCCCTTAAAGAACTTCCCAACCCCTAAAACCATCTCTACTCTCCACCACATTCAGATATATATCTTTTTGGAGTAGTACCAACTAAAACTTTGTATGGAGCTGTCTAAAAGCATGACAGATTTAAAATGTTTTATTATAAGAAATCAGGGAAAATTAGTGCCTTTTCTAAGTAATATTTCTCTGTTTTGCACTTACCCACGTCTTTAGGAAAATAGAAATTCTTTCCAGAAAGGCTATGGGAAGACATAGTTTAAAAGCACCCAGTGCTTATACTCAAGTAGACTGGGGGAATCACATGTTCTTCATTTATTTAACTGACGAATCCTAGTGTTAGAAAAGACCTTACAAACCATCCACTCCAATCAAACATCTGATGTGAAAATGCTCTCCTCAACTTTCTCAACAGATTATCTCACTGTTGTTAGATTCTTCTAGGGAGTAGAAACTCATATATTCCAAAGCAGTATAAAACATCCTTAACATCATAAACTGAAATTTCCCTGGAGCTTTTTACACATTAGTCCTCATTAAAATGTTTTCAGATGCAGTCCAAGATGGTGACATAGGAAGACACTGAACTCACCATCTCCCATGTATAAGAGAACACACTTAAGACTCCAGCTGATTTCTCAACAGAAACTTTGCAGGCCAGAGAAAGTGGCATGATATATTTAAAGCACTGAAAGGAAAAAAATTCCAAACAAGAATACTGTACCCAGCAAGGCTGTCTATTCAGAACTGAAAGATAGTCTTCCAGACAAACAAAAGCTGAAGGAGTTCATCACCACTAAATCAGCCTTACAATAAATATTAAAGGGACTTCCTTAAGGTGAAAGGAAAAGGCAGTAATTAATAACAAGAAAACATATGAAAGTAAAAATCTCACTGAAAAAGACAAATATATAATAAAGGTACTGGATTAACCCCTTGTAAAGCTAATATAAAGGTTAAAAGACAAAAATAGTGAAATTAACTATAATAATTAGTTAAGGGACACAAAACATAAAAAGATGTAAAATATGACATCAAAACAAAACATGGAGGGCGGGGTAGTAAAATATAAGAGTTTTTAGAATGCATTGATTTAAGCTGCTATCAACTTAAAATAGACTGCTATATATATAGGTTGCTACATGTGAACCTCATGGTAACCACAAAGCAAAAACCTATGCTAAATACACAAAAGATAATAAGAAAGGAATCTATCAAAATGGATTAAAGTCTTGAATGGAAGACCTGAAACAAAAAACAAACAAACAAACAAAAACTCTTAGAAGAAAGCATAGGCAGTTAAGGACTTTGACATGGGTCTTGGCATTGAATTTTTGGATCTGACTCTACAAGCAAAGGCAACAAAAGCAAAAATAAACAAGCAGGACCACATCAAACTAAAAAGCTTCTGCACAGCAAAGGAAATCATCAACTAAGTGAAAAAGTAACCTACCAAATGGGAGAAAATATTTCCAAATGACTTATCTGATAAGGGGTTACTATCCAAAGTGTATAAAGAACCCAAACAACTCGATTAAGAAATGGGCAGATCAAGACATTTTTCCAAAGACAACATATAAATGGACAAAAGGCACATGAAAAAATGTTGAAGATCACTATAGAGATCAAAACCATGATAAGATATCACCTCACACCAGTTAGAATGGCTATTCTAAAAAAAGACAAGAAATAACAACTGTTGAAAAGGATGTGGAGAAAAGGGAGCCCTCGTACACTGTTGGTGGGAATGTAATTTGGTGCAGCCTCTATGCAAAACAGTATGGAAGCTCCTTAAAAAATTAAAAATGGAATTACCATGCAATCCAACTATTCCACTTCTGGGTATTTATCCAAAGAAAAAAATGTAAACACAAATTCAAAAAGATATATGCACCCCTATGTTCACTGCAACTTTATTTACAATAGCCAAGATATGGGAACAACCTAAGTGTCCATCGGTGGATGAATGGTTAAAGAAGAGGTGGAATATATAGACAATGGAATATTACTCACCATAAAAAGAAGACAATCATGACATTTACAATAACAGGGAGGGACCTTTGAGGGTATTATGCAAAGTAAAATAAAGTCGGAAAGAGAAAGACAAATACCATATGATTTCACTTATATGTAGAATTTAAAAAACAAGTTAAAAAAAGAAAACAAAACCCATAGATACAGAGAACAACAGATTGGTGGTTATCAAAGGGGAAGACAGTTGAGAGGTGGACAAAATGGGCAAAGAGGGTCAACCATACAGTGACAGATGGTAACCAGACATTGCGGTGATCACTTTGTAGTGTATACAAATAACAAATTAGGCTCTACACCTGAAACCAATATGACGTTACATACCAATTTTACCTCAATTTAAAAAAAAAAAATGATTCTCTCAACTAAGTCTCCAGCTACATTTGCATATTACCTTGCAAGGTGCGGTTAAATAATGCTTCATTTATTTTTTAAAGATTTATTTATTTATTTTAGAGAGAGCAGAAGCAGAACTGGCAGAGGGAGAGGGACAGAGAATCTCAAGCAGACTCTGCGCTGAGCGCGGAGGCCGACACCGGGCTCAGTCGCAGAACCATGAGATCGCGACCTGAGCCAAAACCAAGAGTTGGTCACTTAACCGACTGTGCCACCCAGGCGCCCCTGTTCAATAATGCTTTAAATGGAAACAAACAAACAAAAAGCCCACTTTCAACAATATTAGTCTAATCTTTCTCCCACAGGCAGTCTTTATATATTTGAAGAGCTCCATGCTGTTGAACCTCAGCTTTCTCCTCTCTAAATAGTCCCCATTTGATAATAGTTTTGAGGTTCTCCCCAAATAAATATTCATTAAGTGTCACTGGAGTGCAAAGTACTATGTTAGAAGCAGAGGTATATTAAAATAAGTTTCTCAATATACCTCCTCAAGAAAGAGATTAAGGAAGCCTCTAGAGGAAAATAAGCCTTGATGAGTGACTAGTAATTATTCATTTGTTCATACGTTTAACAAGACAGGAGAGCACCCTTTATATGCAAAGTGTTGATAATTCAGAAATAAGATTTTAAAAATCTTTTGTTGGACGCATGAACAAATCAATGGACAGCTGAGATATACACCTTCAAATAACTCAGTCAGTTCAATCTATTTCTTAATACCTTTTACACTTAAAATATTCTAAAATGTTCTGAATTATCACACAATAGTCTATATGAGTTTACATTTAAATCATTAGGTATCTTTGTATTTTATGACTTGAAAATATTTCCACTGCATAGTTGAGAAAAAGAAATACTCATATTGATTTAGTATTTTGGTAAGCAGTTTACACAGTTGTATACACCACTAATATATCCTCAAAAAGAAACTAAAATGCTACTTATCATACTATATTTGAAATATGGTCCTCAGCAACTATCAGAGTCCAGCCTCCTGTGAACCACACCCGTGTAAATTGTTTTCTGTGCTTGGTGCCAATGAGTTCCAGAATAGGATTTTCCAGAAATCAACTGGTAACTTTTAAAGTTTATTTAATTTTTTTAAGTTTATTATTATTTTTTTAATTATAAAGAATACTATACAAACTCAAAGACTAAAAATAAGGATAACAACTTTTAAAAAGAAATATGTTATCTCCCTACTTGTAACCCTACTATCCAGATGGATTCACTGTTGACAGTTTGGAATCTATTGTTTCATTCTTCCTGACCTTATTTTAATGCTCCCACAAACACATACACTGTGTCACACAAATAGTCCAAACCATAACATAAATATGCCTAATGGTTTAAAAAAAAAGCGATGGAAACAAAATCCGAGATTCTTGGTCCTTTATCTATCATTCAACTTGTCATTACTGCTCCAGCATTCTCTTTTCTGCTAGTATCCTAGTAAGACTTGAAATTACTATAGATTGTTCTGTATTTGGGTAAAATATGTAAGTAGTTGGTACTTTATCTCAGGGTTCTTTGGAGTTTTGAAAGTGAAATTTTGTCAACTCACATGTTAGGCTAAATAACTCCTTGAGAAGCAGTGTGCCAACCAGTTAATATAGAGAATTTAATTTGCTTCTTCTGAGTTTTACCATTGAGCTTTCTGCAGGAAAGCTCTCCCTAAAAACACACTTTATTGGCTCTAATTAAGAATGCATCCAGTAGTGTTCTCTCAGGCTTTGGATGCCTGCTGGCTTAATTTTTAAGCTTCTCCATTCTCGATAAAAGTGCTGAATTGAATTTAAAAGTCTATTCCTACAGAATTACCCCTTAGTGTGCACACCACTCACACTTCTGCAGAAAAGATTAAAATACTATTTACTACACATGGCAGACATTATTTTTAAAAAATGAATGGAAAATGAGTCTATAGTTCAGCAATAATTTTGAAATGAAAGGTTGTTTTGAACATATGGCTTTTGTTTTTTGGTTTATTTTTACCCTGAACCAAGATAGAAGTTATTAATGGAGCCACAGAATATAAGAAAATAGCTGTTAAAAGTCAGCAAATAGATTCACGTCCTTTATTTTTAAAGGCTGAAAAGTTATAGTTATTCCTTTATAACCAAAGTGTATATGATTAACCTTGGGATTTTCTCATTAGGTAGACATTACCCTTGATTAGATGTCGTGAGTGTTTTCCTTCTCCATTTTGCTGATTTCATTAAAGAAGAGATGGCAACCTTTGGTGCCCTTAGTGACTGGTCCTAAACGGACTTTTTTTTTTTGCTTTTGGGAAATTAGTCAATATCATGCTGACTGAGTATATTCTTCCTACAATAGAGGCAGAAACTCTGTATGCCAAATTGTTTATTTAATTATTCTTCAAACACATATTGCATCCTACTATGTGGCAGGTACCCCGTTAAACGATGAGCATATAAGGAGCTAATAGTTCGATGGAAGAAAATTGTTACGTAAAAAGAATTTTTAAAATAGTGTCGCAGATGCCACGAAGAGGTAAAGACCATACACAGTGAGGCACAAATGATCTAGCAACTAACTGTGCTCAGAAGAATCGTACTAGATTGAAAGGTGAAGTCGGGACCAGAGAGGTTAAGGCTGAGTGGGTTTGGCAATGGGACGATCTGTCGAGGCTTTAGGGACAGCACGGGCATAGGTGAAGACATAAAAAGAAAGAAACAATGGAAAGATCAATGTAAACTTTTATTAAATGTAATACTTTTTGCTTTCAACTAGATTGAAATACTTATTTGGAGTGATTATAGTGATCCCCGTAGAGGCACAAAATGCTCCAATTTCTACAGAATCACCATTTATGCTGCAGAGAATAAGCAGTAGAGAGGGTCAAAGTGAGAAAGGGAAGAGCAGTGAGAAGACTGTAGGAGAAGGCTAGGAAAAAAATGATGGCTAAAAGAGGTCAAATTCAGAATATAATTTGAAGCTAGAACCAACAGGATTTACTGATGAAGCATGAGGATATAGTTTGTGAAGGAAAGACAAGAATTAAGCATGACTCTGGGTTTTCAGCCTGGGCAACTGAAGGAATGTGGCACCATTACCTAACAGAAGAAAGAATGCACTTACATAATTAAGATGAGAAAAATAACAGCAGAAAGAAATAATCCAGTGGTAAGTGGGCACATTTTGAATGCAGAGTAAAGGAGGTAACTACAAGAGTCTCTCTCATGAGTACGTGGGGGAAGGATCCCGCGCTGAGTGAGGAGGCTGGCCTTAGCAAACAGCAACAATTCATCCAACTGAGCGGTCAGAGTATCAGATAGATTAGCTAAATGAATGATAAAGTTCCCAACAATAACAGAAGTGATGGTGAAGAGGAAAATATTGCTAAATTTTCAATAAATAAAAGAGTGACCAAGAGGTTGAGAGATGAGGACGAGGAAGGTGAGTAGGGGAATGTTCTGATGGGTTCTTTCAAGGAGATGCTTTTTTGAGAAAGGAAGAAGGAGAAATGTGTTGGAAGAAGAAATGAGGAGTAAGTGGTTAAGTATACTCCACTCCCCTCCATACCCACTATTTATTCATATGAGACAAAAATAATAATACAACCACCCTTTGAGAAGGAAGCAGTGTCCTTGAGATGAGCCAAGTTCAGTTAGAACAACAAGGTGAAGAGGACACTTCCAGAAGAGGTGAACATAAGGGACATTTAACTCATAACACTCAGAATTCAAACAAGGAGGTGGAAGGGTTTGGATGGGTCAGAAGTAGTATAAGAATCTCATTAGAAGATTTGGAACACCATATGGGTGTTACATTTTGGACAATAATAGATGTCCTGAGAGACTTGAACTTTTTGAGGTAAACAGGCACACAAGGCATAATGAGATTAGGGGGCAACAGAAAGCTGGTTCTAGGGATAGCATCATTTTTAGGATTAGTGTCTTGCAGTTGGTGGTGAAGGGGCTGAGTGTCATGGTATGGCAGCGTGGGCGTGCATTCTTCAGACCTCCTGCTAAAGAAAACATTCCGGTTAGCTGACAGCCTCCAACTGCCTCACCTTAGTGATCCATTATGGTGTTCACATCAAGGCCACACTCTTCTAAGCCACTCCCAGCCAGACCTAGCAAGGGGGAGGTTCTAGAGACAGGTCATTCTTGCCAAAAGCAAGACTCTTTGCATTGGGCCTCCCTACTGGCCTAGTCAAGATTTTCTTCGGGCTACCCTATAATCTGAGGCCCTTCTTACCCAATCCTCCTTCTTTTCCCCTCCTGTTCCACAGATGTCAAAATTGTTTCCAGGTCTTAGGCTTTCCTTGACTAAGTCTGCCCCCTCTCCTTTTATCTTTTAAAGGCATTTCCCACAATAAGCCTCTCACACTTGTAACTTGGTCTTAGTACCCACTTATGGGAGGACATGAACTGACGCACTTGGGGAGAGATGGAGAGGCTAACTGAGCTGAGGTAAACATGTGCTGGATTTTACTGGGAACTGTCACAGCTTTTGGATCTCTTTGGACATGTTATGATCAGGGATGAACTGATTTACCAGGGATAACAGGATTCTGTGGCTGTTCCTTCAACCCTGTTATAGGTGGTGTGGCAACCAAGATAATGCAAAAGCTTTCCTATCACCATGTACATTATTATCCTCCTTGTAGGCCAAGTTAGGAATGCTACTAAATAGTAAGCAAGAAAGTCAGGAAAAATGTACTGAGGGCTTACTCTGTATCAAGCTTTGGGCTAGAGGCTTGCTCATTCAGAATACTTTTACTGAATACCAAGATACATGGGGCACCATCTTGAGCCAAAATCCAGGCCAACACTTGTTTTTAAAAAATCATTTACATCCTGCCTTGCTTATAGCAGCACTGTGTCTGTCTTAAAGCAAACATGTTCACAAGCTGTCAGGTCATATAAATTCTCCCTGCTATCTTGCTGACTGGATGCTTCCTGCTTCTCCCAGCTGCATCTCAATCTTCCTCCTTGAATGGAGCTAACAAAGGGTCTGTTTCTTGCCATTGCATGTTGTGAATGTTTCAAAAATGACACCATACCTCCAGGATACTGGAACACATGAAAATTGGTGCCTTCATAAAAGGAGTTTCTTGTGTTGTCCACTTCAGGGGTTCCTGCGCCTAACAGGTACGTCTGCCACTTTCCCAGTAGACAACCCAGCCTGAGTGAAGGCAAAATAATGTTAGCCCCCAGCTCATGAGAAACAATCCTGTGGGCTTTGGGTTCCTTTGAATTCTTGTATTACTTATTTGACTGGTTTTTACCCTTTTCTGGGATGGCTGTTTAGAATCTCAAATCTTGACACCCTTTATTCTTCCCTTTAGTCAAAGGCTTAATGAGGAGCAAAATGTGTCTCTGCATCATAAACACATTTTAGAAGTTAACAGGAGTCCCTGGCCCATGCTAAATGCTAACCAAATGTGTTAAAATCAGCAGTTTGATGTTGCCCATAGAGACAGCTGGGGAAGGGGAGGGGGGTTTGAGGGAGTATCTCACAGCTGGAGAACCCAGCAGGAAATGACACTATTGGAGACTTGAAACTAAGCAAACAACAAAGTGAGAGACCAGAGAGAAAGAGAGAGAGAATGAAAGTATGGGAAACCAGCCCAACCGGGTCATAGAATTGGTATAGGGATACAAATGATACAGCTAAAATTAAAAATGATTAGCTGAGAATTGTTTAATTACTGAAATTAAATATAAAATCCACTAAGTGCTTACTGTTCTAACTCCTGTGCATATGTGCTGTGGCATTATCTAAAAGTTTCATAAACTCCCTTCTAAACACTTAGCAGTAATTAACTACAGGCTTTAACCATAAGATTGCAAGAGCTGGACAGTTGGAAATGCCCTTTCACCTAGATGTGCCACTCCTGGAAATAGAATACAGGAACATAACATATGAATGAAGGTAGGTATCCAATAACAAAAGATTTTCAAACAATGGAAACTGCTTTATAAATCATATACTACCAACAAAACAAAATACTATGAAGAATATTTGCATTTAGGAATCAATTTCCCCGTGTTACAGGATGCTAAATGAATCTTTTCCTGTTGTCTTCTGAAATTCAATAGGTGGTAAGTAACACTAAAGGAGAATGCTACTTTCATCCATGCCAAGAATAATAGCACTAGCCTGATGATTATTAATCCCCATCACCTACCTAACAGCCTCAATAAGGGAAAACTAGGAATTCCAAAAGGTGATAAAAGAGACTTGGCAGGAGATTTTTCTGAGGTGAAAAGTGCAAAGGACCCCCCCCCACCACTGTGGAGGAGAGAGAGTACCCTCCCTCACAAATTGATTGAGAAGGGTCTACGAAAGTGTCCACAGAGTGATATCCCTGTATGAAGGGAGGCTGGCATCACTCACCTTGCCTAGATGTTTGCTGAGCTGCAGACACCACTTGTAAACCAGTGTAGCCTCCTGAATGAAGAAGATAAAAGAACTTTCAGGAGTTTGATATGTCCGTTGAAATTTCACATACACAATCATCAATACTGGATCTGCCTCTTATCTGGAGAATTCTAAAGGTAGGATTCTGGCTAGAGCAGTATGTGATAGCAAGGCAAAAACAAACCGCTCAGCAAGGATGCATGAATTTCTTGAGAACCAAGAGGATGCCTTGGAAGATAAATAGGCCATCTTGAAAGTATGAGACCTTGGGTTCACCACCAGCAGTAGGAGCAGTAAGAACAGACAGAGGAGATGATCTAGAGAGTACATTGCCCTTATTGGGTGTAGCACTGTTGATCCAATCCAGCCTCCAAAGAATCCATCAATGCACCAGACAAAAAAGCCAGGATTTAGATACCTATCGTGGAAAATATAGTAGCTACACGAAATATACACACAACATTAAGGACAAAGCAGAAACCTTTTGTCTCTTTTTTCTCTAGTCTTTCTCCTTCTTTCAAACCCATAAAATATAGAAAGATTCATAAGAGAAATTTAAAAAACAAGGAATAGCAAGAAAGAATATCATGCTATATACCCCATTACAAGACCCCAAGCTACCACTCAAGCCTGCTAGAGAGAGGGGAGAAGGTTGAACTGGATGTGAGATTGAACTTGTTGTTTATACTGGCCTAACCCGTCATAAAAATATATATATAATTATTGATTATTACTATTATAAATAATAAATAATATGTAGAAAATACAAATATGATTATGAATGTTAATAATATATTATAAGATATATACATATAGTCTTAATTACCATCCATGACACAATTTTCTAAGTGAAAGTATCTGGAAAGCTACAGCATATACACAAAACATATTTTGAGGTGGGCAAGTCATCAATGCCCTTGCCTTTTTAAGGTCATGATTTTAAAGTCAAGGAAATAAAAGGTTTTTTATGCATGTATGCCCACTGAGTTCATCTCATTTACTACACCAGTAATATATAGCACTGTGTGAAAATTAATGATTTTCAAGAAAGTGTGCTACTTAGGCTATGCTTTCTGTCCTTTTGTAAGTTCATGTCTTTTTAGCCATTAGAAGATCCATTGTTTGATCCCAAAGCAAGGAGATTTAATTTTAAAATATCAAGAATACAGAACTCCAAGGAGCATTTGGAATGTGACAAGTGAAATATTCTAAAACGGTGCTTCCCACAATGTGTCGCACAGAACTTTGTAAGATGCTCACTCCATCGCAAAAAAAGAGACACAATCATTTAAGTTTGAGGAATTTGTATTTGTTATCTTTTGTCTTAGCAATTCACAATTCATATTAGTGTGTTTAATTTGAGAAATGCTTCCATTTTTAAAAATTATTAATGTTTAGCCCAGTACATTTAATATGCCTCCCAGTATCCAGTCTCAATTCCATGGAGAGATCCAAGAGCATCTGTGGAAGAAATCTTTGTACAAGTGGCTTGTCTGAGTTCCCTCTGGGCACAGACGGCAGCGGGAAACACAACTTCTTCTTACCTCTTCCTTCATGGATGCTGATTTAGGGTCATAGGAAAGTGAGAAGGGAAAGAAAAGGGCTAATGAAAAGGACAGAACAGAAATTAGGAAGGATGGAAGTGAAAAGAGATTCCAAGGGAGGCAGAAGGTNGGAAGGATGGAAGTGAAGAGAGATTCCAAGGGAGGCAGAAGGTGGGTGGTCCTGTTTCCTGAAGGCCAAGAAACTACTCCAAAAGGTAAACTCGCAAGTGAAACCATGACCTCAAAAGAGAGACCTGTGACCCCAGCCCAACCCCTAAGGCTTCATTCACCAAAAAGATTTTGGATAAAAAGAAAGTTGACCCAATGGTGGGAACACGTAAGATGAGCAGAAGACAAAGAAGTATACAATTTCAGGCAGGATGGGGATATTATTTAGGTTTGGATATGCGGTTGGGAAGAGAGAAGGATCTCACAAATTTCTAGAAGGAAAATATTCTTACTTTTCTCTCTGGGGAAGATAATCACTGGCCTTGGTTGCAGGTACTATGTAAAGTAAGAGTTTAAAATAGAACCAAGGAAGGAAACAGAAAATGCTCCAGGGTAGGCTGAAAAACTGCCTTTCCAAGCTCCATAGAGCATCAGTATATCAAATGAGCATTCAAGGTCCAGATCTGTCAATTCCACTCTCTTCAGAAGGAATGGGTTCTTAAAAATGCATCTATGCTATATTTAAATGAGGGAAACCTATCAGCCTCTCTTCGGAATTTACTGGTGGAAAGCAACTGAGGGTTTTCCTTAGTGAAAATGACAAATAGCAGGGTTTGTCATTTAAGATACGGCATTACCTAAATCTTGCTGAAAAGAAAGTGATTTGCATCAATTAATTGACTGTGTTTAAGGTCTGTTCTAATTTTCCCCAAACCACAAGAGCCTCCAGGCTGCAATATTACCAAGGGGCTGCAGGCCAAGAGGAAAGAGGAGGACTTCCTTTACGTACTTCAGAGTGGCTGTGATCCTTCCTTTTCTCCTCCCATTGTGAGCTGAGGAGTCTAAGATCACGGTGCCTGCACATTCGGTGTCCGGTAGGAGTCCCTTCTGGGTTCATGTGAGGTCATCTTTTTTGCTGTATCCTCATCTGGCAGATGGGCCAAGGGAGCTCTCTGAGGTCTCTTAAGGGCACTCTTCCCATTCATGAAGGCTCCACCCTCCTAACCTAATTACCACCCCAAGGCTCCATCTCCTAATACCCTCTCATAGGGGGTTAGGTTTCAACATAGGAACTTTGTGGGGGACACAATCAGTCTACAGCAGTCTCCAAAGTTAGACTTTCTAGGTTCATATCTGGAGGACCTTGGCAAGTCCCTTAGCTTTTCGGGCTTTCTTTTCCACATCTGTAGAGTGGGGATAACAATGCTAAACATTCCATTGGGTTAACTAAAATGCTATATGTAAATCCGATAGCACCAAGGCCATCAAACCTCAGCCAATGGATGACTTGCTGNTTTTCTTTTCCACATCTGTAGAGTGGGGATAACAATGCTAAACATTCCATTGGGTTGTTAACTAAAATGCTATATGTAAATCCGATAGCACCAAGGCCATCAAACCTCAGCCAATGGATGACTTGCTGACTAGTTAATCCTAACTTCCAGCCCGGATGAACCACATGGTTCTAGGACTCAGGGGAGTGTCACCAATAAAAGCTTCTGAGACACCCACACCTTCTTTGGTTTAGTCTTACCTTATTTTTGTTCCTCAAGAAACAGAACAAAATAATACCCAGCCCACTGAGCTGAACGACACTCAAGTAAAATATGAGATCCAAGCAAGACCAGTAGAGATCACGCAAAATGGTGGGAGAGGAAAGGCTACAAAAGATGACTGAAAGAAATAAAGAAAGAGGACCCACCGCATCCCGGAGGAATCAGAGCACAATGTAGAAACCGCCAGCTGAATGGGGTTAAGGTTTAGTTCAGGGCAGGGCAAAGGGGCACGAACCACCAAGTAAAGCGCCTGCTTCTCTTGGGCATGGCAGAGCCCTAGATAGAATGGAGGGACACTGTGTGTGTTTAGAGAGAGAAAACTGCAGACACCATGTAAATATACCCGCTCCTGATGAATCAAAGTGCTGTTTACCATCCTTCCCAGAGAGAAAAAAATCACTGAGGCCCCCTGGTGGGTGGCAAATACCAGAGCCATGAGCTATTCAAAAGAACACANCAGAGCCAAGAGCTATTCAAAAGAACACACTCTTGCTTGGATCACAGGATGAGGCTGGAAGCTGCATTTTGCTGGTTACACTGCATTTTATCTACCCCTTTANCACCCCTTTACTGATGCCAAACCACATTTCTTCTCTGTTAGGGTAGAGGCCATTTTTATTCTAGGCAGCTTTTCAACAAGTTTTTTCTTTTTTCTTTTCCCTAACCAGTGCTCAGTTTGAGAACACTTTCTGATAGAAACTCTGGAAGTAATGTCAGGCCTCTACAGCTGGTAACCCTATGCTTTCCCCATGAAGCAACGCTGAGCACAGCACTTTGAGCAAATAGACAGCTCCTTCCCAATAGTGGTAGGGATATGATAAGTTATTCAGGGCAGTCTACCCAGACAACGAGAATAAAAATTTCTAAGCCAGACGCAGCAGATATTCAATGTGGCCCNTGTGTTAAGTTTATTTTCTCAAGGCAATAATGGACACCATGAAGAGCTAATAAATAGGTGTGTATTCCTTTCTTTTGGATTATCGACAGTTATTTAGAATGCCATTTTATGCAGAAGGCAGGATAAATGCTGATGGCCTAGCATTTGTGGTACAATTGATTTTTTTTAGAAGAAAGCTAAGCTATAAGGCAAGAGAAGAGCACAACCAACCACTGGTTGAAATGTCTGTCCCTACATGAATAAGAGATGAAAGAGATCAGTAAGTAATTCTATCAAGATGTCATTCCTGGGGGCACCTGGGTGGCACAGCGGTTAAGCGTCTGCCTTNGGAAGGATGGAAGTGAAGAGAGATTCCAAGGGAGGCAGAAGGTGGGTGGTCCTGTTTCCTGAAGGCCAAGAAACTACTCCAAAAGGTAAACTCGCAAGTGAAACCATGACCTCAAAAGAGAGACCTGTGACCCCAGCCCAACCCCTAAGGCTTCATTCACCAAAAAGATTTTGGATAAAAAGAAAGTTGACCCAATGGTGGGAACACGTAAGATGAGCAGAAGACAAAGAAGTATACAATTTCAGGCAGGATGGGGATATTATTTAGGTTTGGATATGCGGTTGGGAAGAGAGAAGGATCTCACAAATTTCTAGAAGGAAAATATTCTTACTTTTCTCTCTGGGGAAGATAATCACTGGCCTTGGTTGCAGGTACTATGTAAAGTAAGAGTTTAAAATAGAACCAAGGAAGGAAACAGAAAATGCTCCAGGGTAGGCTGAAAAACTGCCTTTCCAAGCTCCATAGAGCATCAGTATATCAAATGAGCATTCAAGGTCCAGATCTGTCAATTCCACTCTCTTCAGAAGGAATGGGTTCTTAAAAATGCATCTATGCTATATTTAAATGAGGGAAACCTATCAGCCTCTCTTCGGAATTTACTGGTGGAAAGCAACTGAGGGTTTTCCTTAGTGAAAATGACAAATAGCAGGGTTTGTCATTTAAGATACGGCATTACCTAAATCTTGCTGAAAAGAAAGTGATTTGCATCAATTAATTGACTGTGTTTAAGGTCTGTTCTAATTTTCCCCAAACCACAAGAGCCTCCAGGCTGCAATATTACCAAGGGGCTGCAGGCCAAGAGGAAAGAGGAGGACTTCCTTTACGTACTTCAGAGTGGCTGTGATCCTTCCTTTTCTCCTCCCATTGTGAGCTGAGGAGTCTAAGATCACGGTGCCTGCACATTCGGTGTCCGGTAGGAGTCCCTTCTGGGTTCATGTGAGGTCATCTTTTTTGCTGTATCCTCATCTGGCAGATGGGCCAAGGGAGCTCTCTGAGGTCTCTTAAGGGCACTCTTCCCATTCATGAAGGCTCCACCCTCCTAACCTAATTACCACCCCAAGGCTCCATCTCCTAATACCCTCTCATAGGGGGTTAGGTTTCAACATAGGAACTTTGTGGGGGACACAATCAGTCTACAGCAGTCTCCAAAGTTAGACTTTCTAGGTTCATATCTGGAGGACCTTGGCAAGTCCCTTAGCTTTTCGGGTTTTCTTTTCCACATCTGTAGAGTGGGGATAACAATGCTAAACATTCCATTGGGTTGTTAACTAAAATGCTATATGTAAATCCGATAGCACCAAGGCCATCAAACCTCAGCCAATGGATGACTTGCTGACTAGTTAATCCTAACTTCCAGCCCGGATGAACCACATGGTTCTAGGACTCAGGGGAGTGTCACCAATAAAAGCTTCTGAGACACCCACACCTTCTTTGGTTTAGTCTTACCTTATTTTTGTTCCTCAAGAAACAGAACAAAATAATACCCAGCCCACTGAGCTGAACGACACTCAAGTAAAATATGAGATCCAAGCAAGACCAGTAGAGATCACGCAAAATGTTGGGAGAGGAAAGGCTACAAAAGATGACTGAAAGAAATAAAGAAAGAGGACCCACCGCATCCTGGAGGAATCAGAGCACAATGTAGAAACCGCCAGCTGAATGGGGTTAAGGTTTAGTTCAGGGCAGGGCAAAGGGGCGCGAACCACCAGGTAAAGTGCCTGCTTCTCTTGGGCATGGCAGAGCCCTAGATAGAATGGAGGGACGCTGTGTGTGTTTAGAGAGAGAAAACTGCAGACACCATGTAAATATACCCGCTCCTGATGGATCAAAGTGCTGTTTACCATCCTTCCCAGAGAGAAAAAAATCACTGAGGCCCCCTGGTGGGTGGCAAATACCAGAGCCAAGAGCTATTCAAAAGAACACACTCTTGCTTGGATCACAGGATGAGGCTGGAAGCTGCATTTTGCTGGTTACACTGCATTTTATCTACCCCTTTATTGTTGCCAAACCACATTTCTTCTCTGTTAGGGTAGAGGCCATTTTTTATTCTAGGCAGCTTTTCAACAAGTTTTTTCTTTTTTCTTTTCCCTAACCAGTGCTCAGTTTGAGGAGAACACTTTCTGATAGAAACTCTGGAAGTAATGTCAGGCCTCTACAGCTGGTAACCCTATGCTTTCCCCATGAAGCAACGCTGAGCACAGCACTTTGAGCAAATAGACAGCTCCTTCCCAATAGTGGTAGGGGTATGATAAGTTATTCAGGGCAGTCTACCCAGACAACGAGAATAAAAATTTCTAAGCCAGACGCAGCAGATATTCAATGTGGCCCTTGTGTTAAGTTTATTTTCTCAAGGCAATAATGGACACCATGAAGAGCTAATAAATAGGTGTGTATTCCTTTCTTTTGGATTATCGACAGTTATTTAGAATGCCATTTTATGCAGAAGGCAGGATAAATGCTGATGGCCTAGCATTTGTGGTACAATTGATTTTTTTTAGAAGAAAGCTAAGCTATAAGGCAAGAGAAGAGCACAACCAACCACTGGTTGAAATGTCTGTCCCTACATGAATAAGAGATGAAAGAGATCAGTAAGTAATTCTATCAAGATGTCATTCCTGGGGGCACCTGGGTGGCACAGCGGTTAAGCGTCTGCCTTCGGCTCAGGGTGTGATCCCGGCATTCCGGGATCGAGCCCCACATCAGGCTCCTCTGCTATGAGCCTGCTTCTTCCTCTCCCACTCCCCCTGCTTGTGTTCCCTCTCTCGCTGGCTGTCTCTATCTCTGTCGAATGAATAAATAAATAAAATCTTTAAAAAAAAAAAAAGATGTCATTCCTGAAGCATGCCAACTCTGTATCTTTAGCAGTTTTGAGTCACAGGGAGGGATGTAAACATGTGAAAGAATCAAGCAAGTAACTTAGACTTTAAGTATTTACAAGTAGCACCAGTGAATACTTAGATGGCATTAACAGCAGCCTGGACACTATTTTCAGCACTTTCCATGTAGCATCACATTTAATCCTCGCGAGAGGGAAGTGCTATTATTATCCTCATTTCAAAGAAAAGAAAATTGAGGCACAAAGAGGTAAAGGAACATACCCAAGTTCCACC
>NC_048224.1:19191871-19198172 GCF_002007445.2 Ailuropoda melanoleuca | reverse complement strand
AAAAAAAAAAAAAGATGTCATTCCTGAAGCATGCCAACTCTGTATCTTTAGCAGTTTTGAGTCACAGGGAGGGATGTGAACATGTGAAAGAATCAAGCAAGTAACTTAGACTTTAAGTATTTACAAGTAGCACCAGTGAACACTTAGATGGCATTAACAGCAGGCGACACTATTTTCAGCACTTTCCATGTAGCATCACATTTAATCCTCGCGAGAGGGAAGTGCTATTATTATCCTCATTTCAAAGAAAAGAAAATTGAGGCACAAAGAGGTAAAGGAACATACCCAAGTTCCACCGTTAGCAAGAAATTATGGAAGTCTTAAGGGCTGCTCATGAATATTTCAGTTCTCCTCGGAGGCCCCGATAGAATTGCACTTAGGTAGGCTCTCTAACAGCCACTGTTCGATCCACCACGCTCTCTTTTCTCTGGCTTGATTATCACTGAGGTAGGTATTGGGATGGAGCCCAGGTTTCTGAGTGACCGTGACGATTATAGGCCTCCTGCCAACCTGAGTGGAACATTTAACAGCAACAAAAAACACTGTGTTGAGCCTCTGCAGCCTTGGGGTTGTCTGTTAGTGGAGCATACTCCAGCCTGTGCTGGCTGAATAGTGGTAATGCTGGCATTTGAACCCAGGCAGTTTGTCTCTAGGGTCCATGCTCTAAACCAGAGTTATACTGCCTCCCAAGTATGGGGTATTCCCTGTACACTGAAAGAGCTTACCGTCCATTGAAAATGGGCACACACTGCAGAAGGAGCCAAATAAGAATGCTAAGTAGCACCTGATGGGTTTAGAAATGAACATCACAGAGTAAGGAATGGGAAGTCAGAGAATGGGAAGATCAGGGTAGCCAGATATGTTGGTCCAAGCCCACTGGGTTGTAAAGGGAAGAAACCCATTCTAATTAGCTCAAGTCAATCAGCATGAGGTTATAATCTCTTGGAATCTAAAGTAGGGAAATTAGAACAACTGAGCCTAACAGTACACCTGAAAAGTCAGCAAACCTGTTTTCAGAGATTCCATGTCCTCTCTTATCTCTGTTTCTCTCAGCTTTTCCTCTGTTTCCCAGCTGTACTCTTCCCCTTGGCCCAATGTGGCATCGGTCTCACGTACCAGATCCATCTCTACCACCACTGAAATGGCTCTGTGTCACTTAGTGCAAGTTGAGAGACAGAATCTGCTTGGCCCAACCAGTTTCCCTTGGGCCAATATGACCTCTGGTTCAATTATCTGCCAGGGAGAGGATCCCAGAGTTCACGGGCTAAAACAATCCCTTTGGCAGAAATGGGATGAGAGAACAAGTCCAAAGAAAAAAGGTGTGTGGTTAGCAATGAAGTCAAGAATGATTAATCAAAGAAGTAAGCATTTGATTTAGATGAGCAGAGAGGAATACGGCCAGGGCACCACAGGAAGAAGCGTCAGCTTGCGTAAAGAGGTAAACACGCAAATGCTCCTGCTTGTTTGTAGGCAATGAGGAACCCTAAGATGGCTAGGAAAAACAAGCTCAGGTTGCTCAGGGGCGGGAGGCTGAAAAAGTGAAATGAGTCAACAGATATTCATCAGTGACCTTCACCTTTACCTAAAGTTTATTTTACAAGTCTGCTCTTTTGACAATCTGGGCTGTGATCTCCAAGCCAGAGTGTATGTCTTTTCTCTGAACTATGTCATTCCTTTCATTTGAACATTTCTTAACCTCTTACAACTATCTCCTATGTTTTATAGAAATTAATAAACATTTCTTAAACCCTCCATAAGAGCATAAGTCACCTTAAGAGAAGGGACTGTGTTTTATACCTATTCCTAGCACCTAGCTCAGTCCCCTTCACCTAACAGAGTTTTACAAATGTTTGTTGGATAAAATAATTAAAAATAAATGAACCTCACTTTAGGAAGAACAAAGAGCCAACTGACTTATGTGGCAACATCACAAAGACTTCACATTCTTTGAAAAGCAAAGAACATCTAATATCTTAGGAAGGAAAGTTCTTAATTATTACCATGACTCCCCACTGTTCTTCTTCTGCTCACTAACTAGTCTGGAGGTGCTGGAGACCTCCTTCCACGCTCCTAAAAATTAACAAGCCACTTTTCAAAATATATTCAAATATTTTCAAAATGTATTCAAATATATTCAAAATAATATATTAAGTTTTACATATTTGAATCCATTTCATAACACCATAATATCTATAATTATTAGATTACTAGGCCATATGTGAATATAATGGCTAGAAGTGCACAAATTTAGTAAAACCAGAAACTTTCAAGCCATCATCTGAATCTCAGCTCTACTTTATTTCTGGTAGTAAAAAACTGGATATAATAACATTTACCTCATGTGTTTGGTGTGAAGATTATGCAAACAAACACATGTAAAGTTCTTAGCCTAGGGGCGCATAGTAGGTATAAAGAAATACTTGTTCTCTTCCTAGTTTCCTCTTTCCTTTGATGAGAACTGCCTTTCACTAAGCCAAGTGATGTCACATAACTCTGTGCCATACTGCTCTTTGGACAGATGGACCAGCTGCAATTTAGACTGCTGAATGGAACCCCCAGTGCTAAATTGGACAGCCACTCAGGTCTCGATGGCCTTTGATCTCTCCAGAGTGCTTCATCTCCTCTGGTCAGTGACTGCGCCTCCTCGTCGCTCTGGAATAACAGAAGGTCAGAGTGGGGCCCCACACTATTGCAACTGTCAGACTATCTGAGGCATTGCAATTTGGCTCATTCCCTGTTATGACAATGATGGTAACGAGAACTGAAAATGGCACAATACAAACGCATTCTTGAGACCAAAATTGGAATAAAAATGGAAAATTTTCAGGAGCTGTTATCCCCAGAACAGGCTTCTCATTGTAATTGTGTGGATTTTTGTTTTTCTTTATTTCTTGTTTTTTATAATCTTGTGTTCAGATCTTGGTATTGGCAGTCAGTGAAAATTATTTGGGCAGTCAGGAGAACAATGATGTTTATCTAGTAACAAGGTTGTAAAATTTGAATAGACCAAGGCAACCAATAAATGCTAAAGATAGTTTCCTTTGCAGAATTAATTTTCCTACATTATACTTTTGACCTATTAAGAAATAAGAACACATCAAGATCATGGTGAACAAACTTTGCATCTTGTAAGACACATTCTGTTAAAGCAGTAGTTCTCAAATGGGAGCAAAGCTTCTCTATTTGGCCCCTCTCCCCACATACCGCCACCCCCAAGGTGACATTTGGAAATATGTAAAGATATTTTTCATTGTCACAATTAGGAGGGGAGTGTCGCTGGCATCTAGTGGGTGGAGAGCAGGAAAGCAGATAAATATTTTACAATTTACAGGCCAGGCCCCCACAACAAAGAATTATCCCACCCAAAATGTCAATAGTGATGAGATTGAGAAACTTATGTTAAAAGAACTCAAACTTCTTCCTTTGCTTAAATCCAATATCGTAACATTTCGTTATCAAATACTTCTGCATCTCATTTCCTTGGGATTTAGTAGAGGAAAATTGTTTAAAAAAGGAAAACAGATAAAATAAAAACATGTAAAATAGGAACTAAAAAAATTAAATCTCAAACTTCTCAGAAGTCAGTATGAGCCATGTAAGTAAACACTGTACTAGTCACATTTCTCATTAGCATACTCAATTCCTAACACTTATATTTTAGCTTTAAATAGCACATTCAATTTCAAAGATCTCATTTGATCTTCACAAAAGTCCGTGGGGTAGATAAAATTGTCTACAATTTAAAAGGGACCAAGTAAGATTCAGAGAGGATATTTGTCTAATGAAACAAAGGTAATAAGAACACCACGGAACAATGAGAAAAATGAATGTTTGTGATCAGGAATGCTGAGCTTCCTAATGTCTCCCATTCACCAGCCACGTGTCATTGTTTCATCCTGTGAAACCCTGGCCTCCACAACTTCACAGCTGGAGTGGCAATAGCTAGCTAGGGGGTTGGGTAGAGGGGTGGCTTACCAAAGGGATTGACTGAAGCCATGGGTCCTAAACAAAGGAACTCACCTTATGTGGAATAATACACAGAGGTGGCATTACAAATCCAGTGCACTTTCCTCCATCCCATGAGGGCCCACCACATGTTTGTAACACCGTTAGGCATTGAGGTGGTCGATCTCAACAGCAAATGTGTATAGCCTGCCTATGGAAAAAGAAAAAGAGAAAAGAAACAGCTTAAAATCACTTAGAACTTTTTTACTTTCAACTGTATTGTTCAAAATTGACAGGAGATTTCTTTCTCAGCCAGGACAAGATAAGGAGAAACTTTCCATTTTCCATGATTGAATAGTGTGCGTTTTTGTGTGTGTTGGGGGTAGGGATGGGGAGAATGAAAGCATCTCAAAACAGTCTAAGGCAAAAAGGGACTGAATCATCTTCACTGAAATGAAGAGAACATGCTTTTATTTGTTCAGAGGAATCTCAGACCAAGAGAGTGTATTTTTCTCAAACATCCAGCAAATCTTTTGGGGCCTGAATCAAAAAGAAGCAAAAATTAAAAAGAAAACTTGACCCTGTAATTCTGAGAATTAATCTGAAGGAAAAATAATATATATAATATATCTATTGTATAGATATACTATATATATTGTGTATATATATATATATATATGTTGTGTA
Organism: Ailuropoda melanoleuca; assembly: GCF_002007445.2. Classification (NCBI taxonomy): domain Eukaryota; kingdom Metazoa; phylum Chordata; class Mammalia; order Carnivora; family Ursidae; genus Ailuropoda; species Ailuropoda melanoleuca. The sequence continues at coordinate 19,193,540 of NC_048224.1, read as the reverse complement.
TATGTAATTTTAACATTAACACCCAAATTGTAGTAACATCAGTACAATTCTATAAATTATGTAATCTTTTACAAACATGAAAAATTGAAACCCAATGAACTATCCAACAAAAGGAGAATGGTTAAACAGTCATTAAAAATTATGGTAAAGGGCAGTTACAACAGAATTAATGCCTGCTAAAAACAGTGGTTTAAAAAAAAGCAGAAACAAAATTACAGATATGAAATAAACTCAATTTTGTTTTTGGGAAAGCCTAAATAAACAGATAAGAAGCAGTCTAAAATGTTATAGTGGTAAGGTTATAAATAATTTTTCATCTTTCTTATTTTCTATTTTCCAGCTTTATAAAATGAACGTATATTCATGTTACAATAAAAATAACACCAAATATAATGACAAAGCTCAGATCACTTGAAAAAAAAAAGGAGTTATGTTGAAAAAATACGTAGAATTTTATGTGGGGAATTTGCTAGTGCAAATAAAATAGTTCAGTAAGGCAGGGGAAGAATAACTTGATTGTTACACCATTGCAAAGCCCTTAAGACCAAATTCCTCTCAGCCCATCAATTTCACATTGATTTCATCTTGACACATAACATGCCCCTCAGTTCTACAATAAAAAAAGCCATGAAATATCAATGGTGACTTCTAGAGGACACACATACACATGTTGATTGAAGATTAATTTCTCAGTGGGGCGACTCATCACCAATATCCTGCCTTTTGTGTGACATAGGTCAGGTGACTTTAATGATTAATAAAGGAACCTGCTTTGAGCTGGCTCTGGGTTTCCAGGAAATATCAGCTATTTTGAACTAAAGGCATAGAGGATGCTCTGGTTTGACCACATATTTTATTACAGAGCATCATAATCTGAGTAAGGGATTATCTGAATGGTTTGAAATGCCACTAAAAGCCACTAAAAAGCTACCATATGTATAAACTTGGTGATAGCTGATTATAAATCTTTCCGGATGGCAGTATACTACATGTTGACCTGGACTATGTCCCATAGTATGTATTTTTCACCCTTTTCCTTTTCCTTCACACATAATTTTCCAGCAACATTTTCAATAGCACTTGACCGTTGGGGGAGATGGATTAAAGAGAATATTTAATCAAATGATCCTGATGATTTAATCAAACGGGCTAAACCCAGTAGGTATTCAGACAGCTGATGTGAGGGGCACCTGGGTGGCTCAGTCAGTTAAGCATCTGCCTTTGGCTCAGGTCATGATCTCAAGGTCCTGGGATCCAGCCCTGCATCGGGCTCCCTGCTCGGCGGGGAGCCGGCTTCTACCTCTGCCTGTCTTCCCAGCTTGTGCTCTGCCTCTCCNGCTAAACCCAGTAGGTATTCAGACAGCTGATGTGAGGGGCACCTGGGTGGCTCAGTCAGTTAAGCATCTGCCTTTGGCTCAGGTCATGATCTCAAGGTCCTGGGATCCAGCCCCGCATCGGGCTCCCTGCTCGGCGGGGAGCCGGCTTCTACCTCTGCCTGTCTTCCCAGCTTGTGCTCTGCCTCTCTCTCTGAAATAAATAAATAAAAATCTTAAAAATAAATAAATAAAGAGCTTAGGTTAAAGTTCAGTTTAAAAAGAAGTATAGGGGGGCGCCTGGGTGGCAGAGCGGTTGGGCGTCTGCCTTCAGCTCAGGGCGTGATCCCGGCGTT
>NC_048224.1:19188637-19191785 GCF_002007445.2 Ailuropoda melanoleuca | reverse complement strand
CTCCCCCTCCTTGTGTTCCCTCTCTCGCTGGCTGTCTCTATCTCTGTCTTATAAATAAATTATAAAAAAAAAATCTTAAAAAGAAGTATAGGGGGGCACCTGGGTGACTCAGTTGTTAGGTGTCTGCCTTCGGCTCAGGGTGTGATCCCAGAGTCCTGGGATCGAGCCCCNATCTTAAAAAGAAGTATAGGGGGGCGCCTGGGTGACTCAGTTGTTAGGTGTCTGCCTTCGGCTCAGGGTGTGATCCCAGAGTCCTGGGATCGAGCCCCATATCGGGCTCCTCTGCTATGAGCCTGCTTCTTCCTNTCTTCTTCTCCCACTTCCCCTGCTTGTGTTCCCTCTCTCACTGGCTGTCTCTTTCTCTGTCAAATAAATAAATAAAATCTTTAAAAAAAAAATAAAAACAAGTATAGGGACTTCCGGGTAGCTTGGTCAGTTAAAAAGTATAGAGTCCCATAAAGCCTCACTGAGAGCTTTTTTTGGATTATACTACATGTTATTTTTTTATAATTGATAAGCAGTTAATATAATTACAAGATCTGCCTATATGTAAATTATGCCAATTATGTGCTATTTTGTATGTTAATACATAATAAATGTTTAGCACACTGCCTAACACATAAAAAATAAAAAATTAAAAGAAGTATAGATTCACAGCAACAGAAACATGAAGACAGAACGGATTTAAGAGCCACCTTTTGATCAATGCAATGAAAACAATTAATTGGTCCAAAACACCTACCCCCCTGCCACGGCTGTGTACAGATCTGCTTTGGGCAGTCACAATGACCTCACTTTCTTCCCCACCTAGAAAGGTCATTTCCATAATATGTGAACTTATCCTTCCCCCCAGTTCTGACAGTTTTTTCAGTCAAAGATGGCTATCTGTCCAAAGTCAATACAATTACATGAATTTAGAATTGGGATAGAAAGGCAACCAGAAAAAAAAACAGAAGAAGAAAAGAAAGGCAGCTTGTTGCTACAGGTGGATTTAGAAATGTATGGTGTGAATGGCCATCCTCTGTCGTGTGAATGAAAAGTCAGAAAAGGCTGCGCTGGAGTAAATGTGGAGAGAAGTCTGATAAAGCCCAATACAAAGATGCTCTTCCCTGCCCCAGTTCTGACCCAATTGGGAGACTCAGGATACACATTAATATCAAAATAGCCCCTTTATTCGGGAGATGGCTTGGAAGTCACTTCTTTAGGTGTGACAGAGTTGCCTTCCTAATTCATAATCCCAGATTAGGCAGACCGACCCAGCACAGTTTTTCCCTGCGAGTATCTTTCAGGCATCTTAAAACATAAAGAAGATGCGGTGTGTATACACACACACACGCATACATACACACACACACACTCTCTCACTCACACACACACGCACACACACATACACACACACTCTCTCTCTCTCACTTATACACACACGCACACACACTCACACACGCTGGAATATTACACAGCCAACAAAAAATGAAATCTTGCCATTTGCAATCGTGGATGGAACTAGAGGGTATGATGCTAAGCAAAATAAGTCAATCAGAGAAAGACAATTATCATATAATCTCATTGATATGTGGAATTTAAGAAACAAAACAGAGGATCATAGGGGAAGAGAGGAAAAATAAAACAAGACCTAACCAGAGAGGTGGACAAGCCATAAGACTCTCAATCGTAGGAAACCAACTGAGGGTTGCTGGAGGGGAGGGGGAGGGTGGAGGGATGGGGTAACTGGGTGATGGGCATTAAGGAGGCATGTGATGTAATGAGCACTGGGTATTATATGAGGCTGAGGAATCACAGGCCTGTACCTCTGAAACCAATAATACATTATATGTTAATTAATTGAATTTAAATTTTAAAATGTTTTTAAAAAAACATAATGGGATGAAGGAGCACAGCAGAATGTATGTCCTCTGTAAGCAGACAGGTCTCAAAAAGAAGGAAGAGGCTGAGCCAAACATGTCCAGTGTATTCTTCCAAATCCACCAGTTAGATAAGTTACTACTTCCTAAGGAGGAGCGAGTGAGTGAGAGGGTGGAAAATAGCCAGGAGTCTGACACAAACAGATCTCTTTCCACACGGAAACATGGGATAGTTCGACCAAGAGTATGGACTAGACTCCAGCTGGGTTGCTCTTAGATTCCATGAGATCCCATAATGTCCTTCTCATAAATTTTCCTCTGGCTTAGATTAACTTGAGTTGGTTTCTGTTACTTACAGTCACAATCATCCAGAGACAACTGTTTGTGATTAGCATTCCATGTTAGACTACCGAAGGACACCATAGTGCTAGCCTCCCAGCAGAATTAGTTCTATTCTCTCCACATTTTGTGCTTTATGTTAAAGGTGAGAAGGGAAGACCCATAGAGATAACATACACATGGCTCCAACACCACTTGCTTTGGGCTTTAATGAGCACCATCTTTAGAAAGATAGAAGTAATGTTGAGCCTCAGAAACTCTCTCACTTACAGTCCATTAGTTGTGTTACCCTAGACATGAAAAGCAGCAGAAAAGAGTTGATGAGGCAGAAGCCAAGAGACAAATTCTCAGAAATCAGCAGGCTACAACATGAAATACATCAAAGCGCTAGTGAGGCCACACAGGGGACACCGTGGTGTGCCACTCCATGCCCCTTAAGGACCAAGGCATCTATTCCTCAGCTGCTAGTAGTGTTGGCAACTGACAGCTGACAGCTGAGTCCCCTTCCTGGGATTCCTCCCTTACTGAAAGAGAGCTGCTTGCTCCAAGTTATGGTCCTGCTTCCAGAGGAGAGTGGGATAGCCAACATCCAATGACTGTTGGTGAAGAGGTATAGAGACCTGGCTCCCTTGTCTCAATTCCAGATATTTCTGAAGAGCCTTCTCATGTTGAGAGCTCCTCCTGAGATATACGGAGGCCCCTTATGTGACGGCTTCACAGTTCAAGCTCTCCCTTCACCTAATCTTATTTCCCTCACTCCAGATTTATTCCTAAAACCACTCCCCAATTTCCTGAATACAAATCTCTACCTCAGAGTCCGTTTCCTGAGGGACTCGATTTGTGACACCCAGATGTTCAGAAACAAACAGTATCTAGGGCATTAGAGACCAACAGAGTTTTCTGAAGTGATGGAAATGTTTCACAGCTGTGCTGTCCAATATGGTAGC
>NC_048224.1:19165463-19188205 GCF_002007445.2 Ailuropoda melanoleuca | reverse complement strand
GTGGATGGAACTAGAGGGTATGATGCTAAGCAAAATAAGTCAATCAGAGAAAGACAATTATCATATAATCTCACTGATATGTGGAATTTAAGAAACAAAACAGAGGATCATAGGGGAAGAGAGGAAAAATAAAACAAGACCTAACCAGAGAGGTGGACAAGCCATAAGACTCTCAATCGTAGGAAACCAACTGAGGGTTGCTGGAGGGGAGGGGGAGGGTGGAGGGATGGGGTAACTGGGTGATGGGCATTAAGGAGGCATGTGATGTAATGAGCACTGGGTATTATATGAGGCTGAGGAATCACAGGCCTGTACCTCTGAAACCAATAATACATTATATGTTAATTAATTGAATTTAAATTTTAAAATGTTTTTAAAAAAACATAATGGGATGAAGGAGCACAGCAGAATGTATGTCCTCTGTAAGCAGACAGGTCTCAAAAAGAAGGAAGAGGCTGAGCCAAACATGTCCAGTGTATTCTTCCAAATCCACCAGTTAGATAAGTTACTACTTCCTAAGGAGGAGCGAGTGAGTGAGAGGGTGGAAAATAGCCAGGAGTCTGACACAAACAGATCTCTTTCCACACGGAAACATGGGATAGTTCGACCAAGAGTATGGACTAGACTCCAGCTGGGTTGCTCTTAGATTCCATGAGATCCCATAATGTCCTTCTCATAAATTTTCCTCTGGCTTAGATTAACTTGAGTTGGTTTCTGTTACTTACAGTCACAATCATCCAGAGACAACTGTTTGTGATTAGCATTCCATGTTAGACTACCGAAGGACACCATAGTGCTAGCCTCCCAGCAGAATTAGTTCTATTCTCTCCACATTTTGTGCTTTATGTTAAAGGTGAGAAGGGAAGACCCATAGAGATAACATACACATGGCTCCAACACCACTTGCTTTGGGCTTTAATGAGCACCATCTTTAGAAAGATAGAAGTAATGTTGAGCCTCAGAAACTCTCTCACTTACAGTCCATTAGTTGTGTTACCCTAGACATGAAAAGCAGCAGAAAAGAGTTGATGAGGCAGAAGCCAAGAGACAAATTCTCAGAAATCAGCAGGCTACAACATGAAATACATCAAAGCGCTAGTGAGGCCACACAGGGGACACCGTGGTGTGCCACTCCATGCCCCTTAAGGACCAAGGCATCTATTCCTCAGCTGCTAGTAGTGTTGGCAACTGACAGCTGACAGCTGAGTCCCCTTCCTGGGATTCCTCCCTTACTGAAAGAGAGCTGCTTGCTCCAAGTTATGGTCCTGCTTCCAGAGGAGAGTGGGATAGCCAACATCCAATGACTGTTGGTGAAGAGGTATAGAGACCTGGCTCCCTTGTCTCAATTCCAGATATTTCTGAAGAGCCTTCTCATGTTGAGAGCTCCTCCTGAGATATACGGAGGCCCCTTATGTGACGGCTTCACAGTTCAAGCTCTCCCTTCACCTAATCTTATTTCCCTCACTCCAGATTTATTCCTAAAACCACTCCCCAATTTCCTGAATACAAATCTCTACCTCAGAGTCCGTTTCCTGAGGGACTCGATTTGTGACACCCAGATGTTCAGAAACAAACAGTATCTAGGGCATTAGAGACCAACAGAGTTTTCTGAAGTGATGGAAATGTTTCACAGCTGTGCTGTCCAATATGGTAGCTGCTAAACACACATGGCTCCTGAGCACTTGAAATGTGTCTAGTGCTACTGAGAAAATAAACTTAATTTGATTTAATTAACTTTAATTTAAACATCCACCTCTGGTTAGTGGCTACTGTACTAGACAATGCCAATCAGAATATTAGGATAAAAATAAAAATTCAGTGTCATGCCATGATCATACCAAGAGCCTGGGGAAAAGAAGTCGAACGTAGTGGGAAAGGGTAACTAGGTACTGGGTACAAAGGAGGACCAAAATCCAGGTTTTGAAGACAAATAGCGGCAAGCATAATAATAACTACTGAGTACTTAGGCCAGGTAATAATTAGCCTCATTATTCAGATAAGAAAAAGGTGGGTCTGAACTTGTACAAGGTCATACATGTAGTAAGTAGGAAAGTCAGAATCTAAAAAAGACTCTAAAGCTTATGTTGTTTTTAGAGTACTCAAAAAGCAGCAAACCCAGTCCACAAGTAAGCAGTAAATATCTGCACAGAGTCTTAAGCCTTAATCCTTCTTCTCTTGTTTATGATTCTTACTGCACATAACAGTGTAAGAGGAATTAGGTGGGAGGAACTGCAAGACATCCAGTGAGTCCTAGCTACCACCTGTTGACCATCTACCATGTGCTGGGTGTCTGAAGCTGATACTGCAATGAAGAAGAAATTAAAACATGTCTGTAACTGATGGGAAGTGGGGCTAAAATCGTATCCTTCCTGTTAACTATCCATACTGCAGAGCCCTGAGGCACAATAACCACTCAAAGGTACTACAGGCAGGTGCAAATGTGGCTAAGACAGCAGTTCTAAATTCCTGAATTCCCTCTCATCCTAAAGAACTGCCTGTCCCCTGCGCACACTGGGAAGGGAGGAGGCAAGTTCACAGAAGCAGCTCTGGGGCGGGCGCACCAGTCACATTAGAGTCTATGTGAATGGCACCCCCTGACACTGCAAGAATGGTCCTGCATGAACCTCACTCGGTGCACAGTTTTTCTAGGACCTGCTCTGATTCCTGTTTGACTTTTTTTTTTTTTTTTTTTTTTTTTTAAAGAACAAGGTAGAGAGGACTCCTGGGCCTATCACGGCAAATTCACAGCACAGAAGAGGTGATCAAAATAGAGAAGTCCTTTAAGCTTGAAGCAAACCAAAGAGAGATAGTGGAAATCTGAGGTTTTAACTGCTTCACTTCTCCCAATGAAAGCTTCATCCCTTAGCTTCATGGCCCTGCGCTATTCCACAGGTAATTCCAGGTCACCTATCTAGACAGCAGTCTGGATCCCTAAGGAGCTCCCAGCCAAGTAAAGAAGACACAGCAGTACATTATTGCTCTTCAATGATACTATGGGAAAGGGGTGTGCAGATGCTAGGGGGAGCATAAGGGGGGACTACTCAGAGCTTCTCAGGTGCCTTCTGTTATAGCTGTCTTCAGTGACCTAAGAGTCAGCCAAGAAAGCTAGTGAACAATAGCTTAGTGTACATGCATGAACCATGGTATGTTTGTGAGATGCTCTCAGCAGTCAACCCCAGGGAAGAGCATCAGTGCTCCTTTCAAAGGGACCAGCTTGATCAATGAATTTTTTGTTCTGGCCAAACCTAAGCCATCTATCAACCAAGGGAAGAGAAAACATGAGATGTATGTTTCAGGCTTCCATGCCATATCCAAAACCATGTTAGAGCTTTACAATCTCCTTTCTTCCAGAAGATTAAGCACCTGCACAAAAGAAAGTATGGCCAAGACAGTTCTGCAAACCTCTTTCAAGTCATTAATCATGAACTTGGGCAATTTCAAAGTTGACCTCAGAGCACCTAAGGTCAGTAATAAATTTTCCATATAATCCGCATCCGCAATCCATGAGGAATGACTTGAGTATGGACTCCTAAGGGCAGAGATGGTTCCATTCATCACTGTATTATCACTGCTGAGAAGGCCAGGTAGCCAATTGGTGTTCACTATGTATTAGTCTTCCTTCTCCAGACAGTAGTCCAGAAATTTCGACACACATTTATAAAGCATCTTTGTGCCCAGCATCATTTTAAGGACTGAGGGGGAAAAAAGGTAAGTAAGATACGCTGCTTCTTTGCTCTCCATTGGCTTACAAACACAGGACACTCAATAAATGTTCTTTGGATTGAATTGTTGACTGAGTGGTTCAACAGGAACAGGCTCAGAATCACCAACAAACTGAGCAGAAGCCTCCAATCAACTGAATCCAAAAAACTGACGTGAGATATAACCATAGGATATTGATAGATTTGATAGGCTTGAATTTCTCAAGGAAAGTTGTGAGCGCTGTCTTCATAGACCTACGTGGATTTATTTCTTCCTATACCCATCCCCACCCTGGCTTTTTTCTGAGCTATAAAGCCTAGGATGAAGTCTTCTATGGCCATAGGATCCATGGAAACACACAGATCTCCCTAGGGCTGGAACTGACGTCCTTCATTAGCATCACGCTTCCACCAGCCGGGCCCACCCACTGCAGATGGGCCCAGACGGATTTGCTATCATGTTGATGCAGCTTTACTGCACGATCTTCCATATAAGGTAGAATTGTTCTTCCAAGTTGTAGGCAAACAGCATTGAAATGGACAACTTAACCTCTGCATTTCCTGATTTTGCTGAGTGTATCTCTAGATTAACATTATGGAGGTTATAAAGGGTTTTTTCCCCCTTAGCACTCTGGTCTATAAATCATGCTATTTATATTTGTTTGCCCCTAATTGTCCAAGGGAAACTGTCCTTGTCACTGGAAAATAAGGATGAGTGGTCACACAGTGGCAGAACACGGGCCATCACAAATCGTCAAGGAAACAAAAACTAGCAACATGATGAATGTACTAGAAGCAAGCGTAACAAAAAGAGGTGGCAGTGAGCACGGACCATTGCTTCAGCCACACAGCCAGTGCCTCTGTGCATAAATGCTCAGCAGGCTTCCAGAGGGAGAGCTGGAAATAAGTTTATACCTGAGGCAAAATACACTGTCAGGTCAACTCGAAGCCATCAGAAGAACAGGTGAGAGGACGGTGGACATGATTGGCAGGGGCCACTCGGCATTTGCTGCATCACATCCCAGGTTGTCTAGTCTCCTCAGAGAACAAGATCTCTTGACCATGAGCCAGTGTGGAAGGCCTTTCTGGCTTGCCTCCCTCCTGGGCCTCCCGGGTCCTAGACTAAGGGAAGGGGCCGTATATAAAAGAGACCTGCTAACACTTGGGCCTGGGGGATACAGGTGGCGCACAACAGCAGTGGTTCCTGCTCTCCCTGCTCTCTTGTCAGTAGTCCACCTACCAGAGAGGGGAACAGTCCCCTACACTGCCCCCAAAACCGCAGCTGCCAAAATTTAACTTGTTTTGAAGCTCAAGCAACTTTGATGTTTTCTTAACACAGCCAGGCGCTTCATTAAAGCACCGTGGAGTATACCAGCTCCGTTTTCCCTGGGGCGAGCTGGAGGAGAGCCAAGCTAGAATACCAGACACACGCGGGCAGAATTATACAGGCACAGAGGTAAATCTCATTATCTTCCCAAGACACACTTTTACCTGCTTTAGTTAATTGTTGTATTTGTGCAGGGAGGGGAGTCCCTTCATCAAAGACATGTTTTTGAGAGACGTGTAGTGGTCCAGAGTCTGTGGGAACCTGTCCAGTCAGAAGCTTATGATTGAACTGGAGGCCCAAGCACAGCAGGCAGCGGGGAACAGAACTTCCTCCCACGTAGGGGAGGCGAGGAAGCAAATTCAAACTCGGGGAAACCCTCTGTTCCCACCAAATAGGTCCCAAAAAACGGATTCCTCCGAGAACAATAGCTTGTCCTATTGGAATCAGGATTATTTGACTTTGAGATCAGTTACAATGGAGGGACAGCAGTGTGGGGGAAGAGGGCAGGAGAAATGCTTTGAATTCACTGACAGACACCCGAGACTTTAAGCAGTATAGTATTTATGTGAAGAGCTGAGTCCCTTCAAAAACCATATGATTTCATGAAACAATCCCCAGTTCCTTTTTTCATTCATTCTTTCTCTCAACGGTATTTATCTTCTATACGCCAATCATTGTGCTAAACCCTAGGAATACGGCAATAAATAAGTATGGTTCCTCTCTTTTTATAGCTAACCAGTTAAATATGTACTAAAGTGTGGGTTGTTGTCTTTTTTTTTAATGAAAGGGTATGGGCAGGAAGCAATGCACACATATGGACCACAAGCCTAATCTAGTGGAATGTGGCAGCCTTTCCAAAAAAGTGTATCACCAGGACACCCTGGGTTATGCTAGGGTAACTAACGACCCAAAGTATCAGGGATTTACAAGTTCCTTGCTAACCCTGGATATCCACTATAGTATTATACCAGGGACCTCTGTTGATCATTGCTACTCAGAGACCCAGGCTGAGAGAACAGCCATCAACTCCAATGGTACCAAATGCTAAGGCAGAGGGACAAATACCTCTGAGAGCCTGGCACTAGCATTTGAATGCTTCAACCATAAGTGACACGTATCACCCTCCTCAATTCTCTCTGGCTAGGAGTAATCATGCGCCCCACTCAACTAGGAAGTCCAATCATCCATCCCAAGTGCCCAATAGTGACAATAAGTAATAACTCTGGGTCATGAAGCAGGAGGGAGGTCAGAGGCCTGAGGAAAAGAATTCCGGACATACACCAAGGCAACAACATGTGTGAAGGCCATTTAATTCTTTCCTGGAGTGTGTTTCTCTTCTCTAGACACTATTAGTTATCGCCTGCCTCCAGACTAGACTGTAAGTTCCCAAATCCCTACTTCCTAGCACAGTGCCTGGTGCGAAGTCGATGCTCAGTACATACCTGGAAATAAGGAGAAAAAGACTGCCTTCTGGACTGGATATAACAGATCAGATCGAGAGCCTGTGAAGTTCACTACAGAGCCATGACCACCTCTAGGCCAAAACAGATACTTGCTCGAAGACTTTCCTGAGCTGCCTCTATCCACTCCCACTCAGAAAGAACTGAGCCCTTCTTCCTTCGCACCCCAAATATAAACTGTACAGGTAATTTAAGGACCTACAACACCTTTTTACTCACATGTGTTTGTCTCTTTCATCCTACTAGATGTTGAGGGCTGGGTCCCATCTTATTTGTCTGTGCAGACCAGTGCCTGGCACATGGTAGGGGTTCAGTAAACATCTATAAGGTGATTGAATGGATCTGAATTAAAAGATATCAACAGAAGGCTAGTTGGACAGCAATGGAAGTGTGGGGAAATTAGCTAAGTTAGACACTGTGGGGGTCAACAGACTGAAATAAACACCCATTTTGGTGCTGCACGTTATTATAGCCTAGTTCGAGTTGGATTTAAATCGCACCAGTAACTTCCTCTACTCTAATGTCATGCTTACACATGACATTCGAGACCCAATGTGCCATCAGTTTACAGATACATCCTGGTCTCTCCAACACACTCTTCTTTCCTCCTCCTGTCTGCCCAGACCCTACGCTTCTGCCAGAAGCCAGTCCACAATGAACACAATAGCATACACCTTGCGTCTGTTTCACATTTGAACTTCACAAGTGACTTCATGTCTCTTATTTCACCATCCAGAAAGGCAACTTTTGTGGCATCCAGCCATAAATAATGATTTGTTGTCATTATCAATCAGAGGAAGAGAAAAAACAGTGTGTTGTTTTTCACCTCTCCTTCAGGTTTGATTTTGCAGACTTGCTGAGATGCTGTTCAGTCTCCTCCCTCTCCCAGCTCCACTGGCCTTAGTAACTGCCTGAAACGGCAGGGCTCCAGGCAAATATTCGGGCCTGTGACCACAGAAATCCAAATGGAATGTCAATTTTCATGCATTCGAGGTGAACCAGGCTGCTCTAATTCTCAGGAATTGTATGTTCTGCCAGGAGACCTGCCCCCATGGCGGCAAAAGCAGCCTGTCACTGTCACCACAGTTGCTCAAGGAAGGGCTTGTGAGCTGCAATTTTTCACACCATTAATGCATTGCTTACACCAAGGAGCACAGCTGGCAATCCTGGGATTGCATTAGAGGCTTTGGTGAGAAGCCTGGAGACGGCACTGTCAAGGAGAAAGTGAAAGGTGATCACTGGGACTCTACCAGCTACCCCCGTGGGGAACCAGCACTATTTGTGCATTTACCAGAGCTACACTTCTGATTGTAACAGGGCCCCTGACAAATGGAGGGATTTTTACATTGCCGCACTTTAGTGGGACTAACAGGATGCCAGCATCAGCTTTGAGTGCCTTTCCTGATGACCCATGCATAATAGCTTCCTGTGCATGGGCCTCAAGTAACCATGACTCACTTTGCAACTGATACTTACAAGTTTCTAAACATGCTAGTCATTAGAGGACTCTATACATCCTAAATTTCTATCATGAGCCTTATGGTATTGGTAATGGTTAAGAGCATTTCCTTTCCAGTTATACTGCCTGGTTTCAAACCTCCATCCCTTCACTTTCTAATTGGAAGCCTTCAGATAAGTTACCCTCTCCAAGTCCCAGATTCCTTATCTTTAAAAGAGAGGTAGTAAGAGCAACTACTTATGGTGAAGATTAAATGAGAAAATGAAGGTACAGTGTGTGGCATGGAAAATGAGAACTATTTTTTTAACTTTTTTTTTCTTTTTAACAGAACACATGTTAGGGTTTCACGAAATGGTGGAAAGGTTAATAGGTAGAAATTACAGGAAAAGAGATTTCAGTAAGGTGTTTCTTCCCAGTATCAAGCACTGCCCTGGAAAAAAATGACATGCCTTCAATAAATATTCATTGAGGACCTACTATTATTATAGAAGGCACTAGGCTCCAGGTAGATAAGATGTCTGTCGCTGGATGTGTTTAAGTGTGGGATGGGCAACCAACCGCCTAGTGAGAGCTGGAGCCCACTAAGTGCACCCACCCTGGAAAAGCTAATGCAACCTAGGGAGACTCTGGGGTAGGGAAAGTTTTCATCAGATTTCTAGACTGAATAATCAACTTGTACCCACTTGCAAAAGCCCCAAGTTGCGTGTGGGGCACTTCATTCTGATAGGTGTCTATATTAATAAAAGAGGATAAAACAGAAGGGGGTGGGGAGAACAGCAGGAAAATTACATAATTGCCTATTCCAAATTGCTCGAAAGTCTTACCTGAAGAAACATACATCATAATTAAGGCCTCTGGGTTCCATTTAAGAAAATGCTAGAACAATTCAATTGCTTTGCTCCCAGGCACTCTTAGAATTTTTTCTGATTGTTGCCATTATTTTTTTACTGAAAAGTGTTAATCATTACTGTAATCTCTTCAGTATCATGATATGAAAGGGAAATATCCTCACCACCTTGAGCTAGTTTTTCCATTGATATCGACACTTGAAAGGAGGGGTGGATACAAAAGGGAGGGGGGAGGCAGGGGCGTTGTGTAAATACACAGGTCACAGTCCTACATTGGGCAATGCTTCCAGCAGGCCAAACCCTTTCCATCTGACGAGTTCTCAATTCCCTCCCTGAGGACAGTGAACCTGGGGAATGAGCAGCTGCTAGGCTGAGGAGGTGGCAAGGCAAGCTGACAGGCGAAGCAGACCATGCGGTTAGTGGGTGAGAATGTACCAGGGGAAGAAAACTGGCAAAGGAAGGAGGACTGAAAAAGGCCCACAAGTTACATTCGGAGAAGGCAGCCCCCCCAATAAGCACATACAATATGCTCCCAGATGTCTCCTTTGTGTTACTCATCTGCCAGTGTGGTTCTCAAACTTGCATATGCATGTGAATCACCCAGAAATCTTGTTCAAATACAGATCCTAATTCAGGAGTCTGGGGTAGAGCCTGCCATTCCGCATTTCTAACAAGATCCCAGGTGATACCGACACGCATGACGTACAGACCACACAATTTAAGTAGCAGTGTACTAGATCGGGGTTGGCAAACTACAACTTGCAGGCCAAACACTGCCAGATGCCTGCTTCCGTAAATGAAGTGTGATTGGAACCCAGCCACGCCCAACTGTTTACGTATTGTCTATAGCTGCTTTTCACAGCAATAGCAGAGCTGAGTAGTTGCAGCAGAAACTTCTGGCCCATAAAGCCTAAAAAATATTTACCATCTGGCCCTTTACAGGAAAATGTTCTAATCCCTTCCTAGATGACACTCAGTATTGAAACTAAGAAAAAAAAGATGAAACGGTGTCGTTTCAGCCTGAAGGAACTTGTATTACGAATTTCAAACAAATAAAAGTTCTTGCTTTGGCAACACAAAACAATAATTTTTTTGAAGATTTATTTATTGGAGGAGGGGGCAGAAGGAGAGGGAGAATCTCCAGAGACTCCGCACTGAGCGCAAGGGCCTGATCCCACGACCCTGAGATCACAACCTGACCCGAAACCAAGAGTCAGATGCTTAACCGACTGCACCACCCAGGCCCCCCAAAATGATAATTTTTACAGAGACTTAAAGGAGATTTGTAGTCTGTGAATGAATCTGAGAAGACATTCCAGAGTTCCATTGTTCTAGAAGAGAGACCTGGTCCCTTAGAAATATTCTATAAGTTGGAAAAGAACTAATGAAATCCTGCATGTTATCTGAAGTTGATCATAAATTAGGTTCAGAGACACAAACGTTTATGAAGCCATCTTAGATCAGTTGAAAAGAACATGTCTCTGCTCCTCACTGCCTCACCATGGTTTCCTTAGCAATTTGGTTCTTTTTTTTTTTTTTTTTTTTTTTTTTTTTTCGACAGAGAAAGAGACAGCCNGAGGGAACACAAGCAGAGGGAGTGGGAGAGGAAGAAGCAGGCTCATAGCAGAAGAGCCTGATGTGGCTCGATCCCATAACGCTGGGATCACGCCCTGAGCCGAAGGCAGACGCTTAACCGCTGTGCCACCCAGGCGCCCCTCTTTGGTTCTTTTTCTTAAATGTGGTACCAATAGCAACAACAGAAACTTAATTTTACATGACACAGCATTTTTCTAAAATTACTTTTTCACATGCAATATAATATTAGATCTTCACATTAATCCTCCAATATGGGTAAGCTAATTTTGTCTGATGCAGAGAAGAACTGAGGTAAAGTCTTCTCTCAAGAAGTTCACAATCAGTCATAGCCATAAACATCAACGTGTGTCATAATGGCCAGTAGAGGGGACACAAGTATGATGCAGGGATGGATACAGGCTGCACAAGGCTGCCAAGTCAGCATCATATAGGTTTTTAAGTTGAAGGAGGGAGTGGTAAGGAATGAGAAGATTGTTAACAAAAAACGGGTAACAGAAGCAAAACCTAAAGGAAAGAAAGATGTTAATGGTAGCATTTTACAGAGAATGTTCTTATGAGATAGAAATTCTCATATTAGAAATAAGAAAGTTGAGGCTCAGAATTAGTACAGATGAATTACTGAAGGTAGGATTCATGTTGGAATCTTCTAACCCCAAACATTTTTTCTTTCTACTGTGATATTGGCTTTTCAAGGATGATTCTTTTTTCCAGGGGATAATGTAATATGAGATGATAATGATAGTTATGATAATGATGACTGACATTTATAGTGTGTTTCCTATGTGCCAAAACCTGTCTTTCAAAGGACTAGCACCAATAGATGGATGTTACATATTAGAAGATTTCAGCCCAGTATCATTAAAATCCTTCAAATCTTTGGAACTGTCCAGCAAAAGAATTGGCTGTATCATACATAATAAGCCTCTCTTTCTTAAGACAAGTGCCTACGATGAAGTTGAATCCACAAGTGGTTTCGTCACAGAGATTGCTTTGTGTTAGCTACGAAGTCAGGACGGATGCCTTCCAGAATGCCCTCCAAGTCTGCATCTCCTCCTAAAAGGCCAACGAGTTTCCCAAAGCCACCCCGTTACTCAGTGGTTCAGCCAAAGCTAGAACCTACAACTCCCACTTCTCTTTCCTCTACCTCCTTCTCGAGTGGGACTAGTAATATCAGATGTACCTGACGGGAAGATTGAGGAAGGACCTAGCACTACATTCCTGGAAGGGGAATGGAGCTCAGTATAGACAGTAATACCGTAAATAGGCCTAATTCTCAGAGAACCCTGTGAGGGATTTACTGAACCTAATTTGAGCAACTGGAAATTTTCCTCATTCCTCATTCTCTCAGTCATTAAGACACTGTTCTGCAGTTACATGCTTGTGCCAGTTAGAACTTTTCTTGAGTCTTAGTTTAAGGTACCACCCAAATAGCATACACTATGTTTTGGCCATACTGGATTGCTACTTTTTTTTTTCTAATTCAGATACCATTATACATAGCTTTCTATATCACAGTAATTTAGCTATGAAATATGCATGAGGAAGCTAAGTGAATGGAAACAAGATACGGTGAAACCCAAGGGAATAATGCGGTCTCTTATTTTACAGCATATTGTAATATTTTATGATACCATGGATTCAGTCACATGTTTTCTTTATGGAATGATCTATCAATCCAATCCGTTTGCCAATGTAATTGAAAAAGCACTTACTGCAAAGCTCAACTCTGAGCCCAGTCTCCTACCAGGCATGGGAGTAAAAGAAAAGCATTCTATAATGAGTTTGGGACTGTAATCTCAAGGGGTTTTACACTCAAGGAGATTTGCAAGCATGTAACCAACTGCCAAAGAAAAATGCAGCACCTTCTAAAATAGCAGGCCAAAAGAAGGAGAATAGATAATAAGTACCTCAGAAGTTGATTCAATATTGAATGGGAATCTCAACATTCATTTTCATGTTTCAGCCACATTATAGATTGACTAGAATACCCCTGATAATCATTTAATTTATTCTCTCTTGACAGCAATCCATATGTGCATCACTTGTCATGCCACGTGATCAGCATACAAGAACCATGTCCCATTTGAGCAAGATTAGCTGTTCTACTGTGGCTACGTTATGAGTTCAAGCCTCGTTCCCTGTAATGCCTCTATAATGCAAAACTTAATGATTTTTTTCTTTAACCTGCATAGTCTCCAGAGGTGGTACATCTGATTCAGTCTCTAAAGTAAGGTAAACAGTGTGGTTTGGAGGTCAGCACAGCATGTCAGAAAGCAACAGAAACAGCTGTGCAGCCAAAGAAAATGCTTAAGATTCTTTTGAAACTGACTTTAGTTTTTAGCACCAGAAAAAAATGAAATCAAAGGTACTGGTACTCCTCACCCTTATGCCAAATATAGATTTTCATAAATTAGTCAAACACAGCTCTAAGAGCTGGTTTATCCTGAGGTTAATCTCAGATGAGAAATTAATGTTTAATTAATTTTAGTCAAGATAAAAGGTGGCCAATATGCTCCCTTTCGTTTTGTTTAGTTGGAATCTAATTACAATGAGGTCATTCATTCATTCACTTGCTTTGCAAATATTTGTTTAACTACCTGAAGCCTTTTGTTTTTTAACTAAAGCAAAACTCACTAGAAATTTCCATGTTGCCTGTTTCTTAACTTTAGAGCCTTGCCTAATTCCCCAAGGATACCACCTTTGCCTTGAGTGAGTAGTTGAGGAAATTTACATCAAAAATATCTGCTACCTGTAACCACTCCCTAATTAGCAAAAATGCCAAATCAGTGCCTTTGGGTTTCTAAATGACTCTGACATAATGAAGCAGTATTATAGATTAGCTTAAATCATCTTTAGTCTGAGAGACTTTCACCATCTAATAAATGGGCTTTATTTA
This sequence comes from Ailuropoda melanoleuca, assembly GCF_002007445.2. Taxonomy (NCBI): domain Eukaryota; kingdom Metazoa; phylum Chordata; class Mammalia; order Carnivora; family Ursidae; genus Ailuropoda; species Ailuropoda melanoleuca. The sequence goes on along the minus strand of NC_048224.1, from coordinate 19,174,918 downwards.
AGCCTCTTCTCATGCCATAGTATAATTTCTTGTTTCTCAAGATCAGTGGTTCACAGCCTTGCCTGTATACTGGAATCACCAAGAAAAACATGAAAACTACTGAGACCTGGTATTCATGCCTGGAGAGATTGTTTAATTGGCCTGGGGTCAGGCCCAGGTTTTGTTTAAGTACCCTATGTGTTTCAAAATGTGCAGCTGGGAGTTAGAATCATCACTGTAAATTACAAGAACACAAGAGAACACAATGTTCTTGCTTTATTAACAACCTCCTGGTGATTCAACAACCCTCATGCCTGCTGTGTAAAGTCCAGAATCCTTAATGTGGTAGTTAGTGCCCTCTGAGATCTGGCCCCTGCTTCAATGTTGCCCCCTCTTCCCAGACCCTCATCAGAGCACTTTCCAAGCTGCAGGTCTTCAAACCCGCCACTCCGTTCTGATGCTAGTCCTTAGACAAGCTGCTTCTTTTACTGGAACATGCTTCCCCCACCTCCTAATCTGGCCAACTTCTACTGATCTCTAGTTTGGGTTGAAATGTCACTTCATAAGTAGAACATTTTGACCCTACCCCATGACTCTCATCCTAAAAGAAGTTTCACTACCATACCTAACAGCTTACTTGTTCATTGCAGGGAAACTGCAGGGTCTTGGAGGGCAGGAACCGTGTCTGTATTCTTTACTGCTGTGTCTCCACTCCCTAGCACAGCAGCTGACACAATAGGAACTTAGTAACTATTTATCATTGAAGCACACCAGAAATTTGAGCAGGAAAATTTTTATACACAAATGCTTACCTAGTAAAAAGTGATCACGAAATGAGCTGAAGAAGACTGATAGCAAATGTTGGGGGCAGTCACACTCCTAGGTGAAAGAGAGTACACAAGGAGGGAACTAAAAATTTGGAAGTGCACCAACTCACCCCTGAGATTTAGACCTCATTGAAAGAATCCAACTACAACCTGCTAAAAAAGCAGAAATTACACTGGGTATTGTAGGCTAGAGCTGATCTGCAGGAAGTCACATGTTGGGGTGCTAGTGAAGTTCAAGGGGGTGTCACAAGGTAAAGGTGGTCTAATGAAAGCTGCTCACTGGGGTGTTTATAGATTGTCATTGTTCTATAGCAAGGCTTCTTCTATGGAAGTGCTGTAAAGTCTCAAGGGAGATTAAAGGCCACAGGGCCACCCACTCACCCCTGGCACCTGGGTCAGAGAAAGGAGGAAGAGAAAAGCACACCAGGAAAGTCTTTCTTTGCTATGCCTGCAGTGTTTCTCTAGCCCCCTCTACTGACAAAACCTAACATTACACCAGTTCACAAAGTGAAGTGTCTGAAAGCGACCAACCCCAAATCACAAAGCACAGCATAGAGCGGAAGATTCAGAGCTGAGAGGCAATCGTTTGATAACTTGCATTGTGAAAGACAGATAGATGGATAGATAAATATAAATATAAAGATACAAATCTGTCCGGTAAAAACAAAGAAAATATGAATTCCTTCACAAATATAAGAATCAATAGTATGTTCAAAAGAAAAGATGAAAGCTTGACATTCACTTTCTCCTATTACATTTCTTAGTATTTCTTTTTTTTCTATTCACAGTTCAAAACCCATATCATATTGATGATAGCCATCTCATCTATCCCTGTTAGACTGTACCCCTCTCTTCATTAATTTGAAAAGCTATGTAAGTTGGACAAAAGCAAATCTTGGATTAGAAATTTGGCAGCTTTGTTTACTTGCAAGATGGACATTAAATCCCTTTAATTCCACTTTTCAGGAGACTCTCATAGCTATGTTGCAAACAGTGAGAAAGTATAAACCAGAGAAAATAAATTAATCAGGATATTGCTTGTCATACTTTTATATCATTAGGGATATCTGAGGGCCAAATGAAAGCTTTGATGCAAAAATTAGAGCACAGAATTGTAAGATTCTTTTGATCTTTGATCAGTGCTCATAACTTCTGTGGAATATCAATTGTGGCAAAGAATCATTAGTTTTCTGCTATATTTAAACTTCTGCTTTACTTAATAAGCAAACAGTGAAAATAAATGCACATAGCAGAAAGATGATCTTTAGCTGGTGTCAGGGACTGAATAAATAATCATCTATTCTAGCCTATCCTTTCATACAAATACTTGACTCAGAATCAAGTGAATTTCTGAAACCAATTAAATTTGCTTTAAAACACTCATGCATTTTTTGAGGGTACAATTAATGCCACACCCTTTTTGGAAACCTTTCTAAAGAATAATTAAGCAATATGCATAAATAAGGAAATAATATATCTTAAAAAAAAGCTTTATTCTAAAAAAATCTGTCATGTGATAGTTATAAGCTACTCCTATCCCATTAAAAGAAACCAAATAACTGACAATAGAAGAATTGTGGTATCATCTGATGACAGACATTCATACAGGCATTAAAAATAAGCAAAAGAGGACAGTTGTTGAAGATGGTGGGTAGGAGGACCCTAGGCTCACCCCATCCCATGAATACAACTAGGTAACTCTCAAATCATCCTGAATACCCCAGAAACTGACCTAAAGACTGGCAGAACAAACTCCATAACTAAAGGTAGAGAAGAGGCCACACTGAAGAAGGTAGGAGGTGCAGAGACGTGGTTTGGGAAAGAAATGGATCACGGCCGCTGTGGTGGGGAGGGAACTGCAGTTGCAAAAAAGGGCTAGAAACAGACTAGCACACAGAGGAGAAGACATGACACGGGAATGCACATGGGTAAGAGGAATCCCCATAGCAACTGGCTTAGAAAGCTAGAGGGGCTGAATTTCATGACTTCTGAAACCAGCAGGGCTTAAAGCCTGAAGTTTAAAGGTTGATGAGCTTCGCTGGGACACAGCCTGGAGGGCATTCGAACTGCTCTTGGAGAAAAGGCAGGCAAACAACCCTCAAAAATATAGCTGAAAACAGCGATAGAAGAGCACCTGGGCACACAGTGGGAGGTTCTTTGCTCATTTCGGAGTGTGTTCCAGAGAGGCAGAATTTACAGGGAGACCCCTCTGGGAACAAAGGAACTGGAAGGTGCCACTTCCCTCCAGCACCCCACAGCACAAACATAGGGCCACCTGTGGGAACCAACACAGCGAAGACACTCACTACCTACCTTGCTTACACTAAGCCCTGCCTCTCACCCCCACGCTCCAGTGGAATCACCCTTCCCAGTCTAGCTTCCTTCAGTCCCAGCAGCAGGCCCCCTTCTCCAGAAAACCAGCCCAAATCCCTATTCACACTGTACCTCTCACCTTGAGAATTTTGTGGTGCCTCAGTTACAGTGGCAGTGGTGACAAGTCTCATTTCACAAGCAGACCAGGGCACAGTTAAAACGAACCACATTCAGGCCAGGAACCACAACAGCAAAGAGCCTCTGCAGACAACTGGCCTGAAGCATAAAGTCCCCAGGACACAAAAGCAGAGCACACAGAGCACACTTTGGAGACACTCCCAGAATTGCCTGGCCCTTGGAATAAGGAGACACTACACTGTAGGCCACTACAGGACCTCTTCTTCATAAAGCCATTACCCTTAAGGACAGCAAATGTAGCTGACTTTCTTAACACAGGGAAACAGGCACAGAGACTAAGACAAAATGAGAAAACAAAGAAATTTAGCCCAAATGAAAGAACAGGACAATGCCATGGCCAGAGATCTAAGTGAAATAAATGTAAGTAACACGCCTGGTGGAGTATATAAAGCCACGATCATAAGGATACTCCCTGGACTTGAAAAAAGAGTGGAAGACATGAGTGAGACCCTTAACACAGAGATAAGGAATAACATAGCAGAGATAACAGGCTCAATAAACAAAATAAGAAACATGCTTGATGTAATGAACAGTGGGATGGAAAAAGCAGAGAAACAAATTAATGACTTAGAAGACAGATTAATGTAAAGTAATTAAGCTGAACAAAAAATAGAAAAAAAGAGGGGCACCTGGGTGGCTCAGTTGGTTGAGAGACTGCCTTCAGGTCAGGTCATGATCCCAGGATCCTGGGATTCAGTCCCTCATCAGCCTCCTTGCTCAGCAGGGAGTCTGCTTCTCCCTCCCCCTCTGCCTGCTGCTCTGCCTGCTTGTGCTCTCTCTCTCTGCCAAATAAACAAATAAAATCTTAAAAAAAGAAAAAGAGAGGAAAAAAGAATTATGAAAAAAAAAAAGACTTAGGGTACTCAGTGACTCCATCAAACCTAATAACATTCATATTACGGGAGTCCCAGAAGATGAAGAGAGAGAAAAGGGGGCAAAAATGTATTTGAAGAAATAATCTGAAAACTTCCCTAATCAAAAAAGAAAGAAAGAAAGAAAGAGAGTAAGAGAAGAGAAAAGAAGAGAAGAGAAGAAAAAGAAGAGAAAAAGAAAACTTCCTTAACCCGGGGAAGGAAACAGATATCTAGATCCAGGAGGCACAGACAACCCCCAAAAAGTTAAGAAAAGCAGACCCACACCGAGACATATTGCAATTAAACTGGCAAAATAAGTGCTAAAGAAAAAAATTTTTAAGCAGCAATACGAAAGAAGACAGTTACATACAAATGAAACCCAATAAGGCTATCAGGGGATTTTTCAGCAGAAACTTTCCCAGCCAGGAGGAAGTGGTATGATAGATTTGAAGTGCTGAATGGGAAAAATCTGCAGCCAAGAATACTCTATGCAGCAAGGCTATCATTCAGAATAGGAGAGGTAAAGAGTTTCCCAGACAAACAAAACCTAAATGAGTTCATGACCACTAAATGAGCCATGAAGGGGCTTAATCATATTAAAGCAGACGCTTGATTGGAAAGGTAAGACCAAAAGTGACACTATGAAGGCAGGAAACAAAAGCAGTACAAATACATATTTCTGTAAAATTGGTCAAGGGATTCACAAAATAAAAAGATGTAAAATATTATACCATACACCTAAAATGTGGGGAGGAGAGGAGTAAAGAATGGGTCCAAACTTAAATGACCATCAACTTAATATAGACTGCTATATGCAGAAGAGGTTATATACAAACCTTATATTAACCATATATCAAAACCACTAATTAATATGTAAAGAATAAAGAAAAGAATTTCAAATATATCACTAAAGAAAATCAGCCAACCATGAAAGACAGAAAAGCAAGAAAGGATCAGAGAAAATCTTCTGAAAGAACCACACAACAAATAATGAAATGATAAGAAATACATATCTATCAATAATTACTTTCAGTGTAAATGGACTAAACGCTCCAATCAAAAGACATAGGATGACAGAATGGATAAAAAAAACAAGACCCATCTATATGCTGCCTATGAAAGACTCATTACAGACCTGAAGTCACCTGCAGAATCAAAGTAGGGGGACGGAGAAACATCTGTCATGCAAATGAATTCAAAAGACAGCTAGAGTAGCAATACTAACACCAGACAAAACAGACTTTAAAACAAAGACTGTATTAAGAGATAAAGAAGGACACTTAATAATAATAAAGGGGAAAACCCAACAAGAAGATATAACAATTGTAAATACATCTTCACAGTTAATAACAAACACAAAGGAACTAATCAATAATTATATAGTAATAGTAGGGGACTTTTATATCCCACTTACATCAATGGACACACCATGTAAACAGAAAATCACAAAAAAAATTTCCTTTGAATGATACACTGGAACCTGATGGATTGATATTCAGATCATTCTATCCTAAAACAGCAGAATACACATTCTTTTAAAGTGAACGCAGAACATTCTCCAGAATAAATCACATATTATCCCAGAAAACAAGCCTCAACAAATTCAGGACAACTGAAGTCATAACATGCACCTTTTCTGACCACAAGCTATGAAACTACAAGTTAACCACAAGAAAAAAAAAAAAATCCTGAAAAGACCACATATACATGGAGGTTAAATAACATGCTACTAAACAATAAATGGGTCAACCAGAAAATAAAAAAAGAAATAAAAAATAAATAGAAACAAATGAAAATGAAAACACAACAGTCCAAAATCTTTGGGATGCCCCAAAAGTGGTCCTAAGAAAGGAGTATATAGCAATACAGGCCTACCTCAAGAAGCAAGAAAAATCTCAAACAACTTAACCTTATCCCTAAAGGAGCTAGAAAAAGAACAACAAACAAAACCTGAAACCATCAAAATGAAGGAAATAAAAAAGATTAGAGCAGAAATAAATTATACAGAGACTAAAAAAGCAATTAAACAGATCATTGAACCCAGGAGTTGTTTCTTCAAAAATAAATAAATAAATAAATAAAATTGATAAACCTCTTGCCAGACTTATTAAGATAAAATGAGAAAAGACTCAAATAAATTAAATTTCAAACAAGAAAGGAGAAATAACAACCAATGCCACAGAAATACAAACAACTGTAAAAGAATATTATGAAAAACTATATGCCAACAAATTGGAAACCTACAAGAAATGGATTAATTCCTAGAAAAATATAAATAACCAAAATCGAAGCAGGAAGAAATACAAAGCTTGAACAGACCAATAACCGGTAAAGAAATGGAATCAGTAATTAAAACAACAACAACAATAACAAAAAAATTCCCAATAAACAAAAGTCCAAGACCAAAGGCTTCACAGGCAAATTCTACCAAACATTTAAAGAAGAGTTAAGACCTACTCTTCTCAAACTATTCCAAAAAAAATTGAAAAGGAAGGAAAACTTCCAAATTCATTCTATGAGGCCAGCATTACCCGGATACAAAAGCCAGATAAAGATACTACTCAAAAAGAGAAATACAGACCAATATCCCTGATAAACACAAATGCAAAATCCTCAACAAGGGGTGCCTGGGTGGCTCAGTCAGTTAAACAGCTGCCTTCGGCTCAGGTCATGATCCCAGGGTTCTAGGATTGAGTCCTGCATCGGGCTCCTTGCTCAGTGGGGAGCCTGCTTCTCCCTCTCCCTCTGCCTGCTGCTGCCCCTGCCTGTGCACTCGCTTGCACGCTCTCTCTCTCTCTCTCTCTGACAAATAAATAAATAAAATCTTTAAAAAAAAATCCTCAACAAAATACCAGCAAACCGTATCCAACAATACATTAAAAAAATCATTCATCACAATCAAGTGGAATTTATTCTTGGGTTGCAAGGTGTTTCAATATTCACAAATCAATTAATATGTACATCACATCAATAAGAGAAAAGATAAGAACCATAAGATTATTTCAATAGACACAGAAAAAGTATTAACAAAGTATAGCATCCATTCATGATAAAAACCCTCAAAAAAAGGAGGTTTTGACGGAGCATACCTCAACATAATAAAAGCCATATATGAAAAAAACCACAGCTAACATCATCCTTAATTGGGAAAAATTGAAAGCTTTTCTCCTAAGGTGAGAAACAAGACAAGGATATCCACTCTTACCACTTTTATTCAACAGAGTACTGGAAGTCACAGCCACAGCAATCAGACAACAAAAAGAAATAAAAGCTACCAAACCAGTAAGAAAGAAGCAAAACTTTCACTATTTTCAGATTACATAATAGTCTATGCAGAAAACCCAAAAGACTCCACCAAAAAACTGCTAAAAACTAATACACGAATTCAGTAAAGTTGCAGGATACAAAATCAATGTACAGAAATCTGTTGCATTTCTATGCACCAATAATGAAGCAGCAGAAAGAAAAATTAAGAAAAGAATCTCATTTACAACTGCACCAAAAATAACAGGATACCTAAGAATAAACCTAACCAAAGAGGTAAAGACCTATACCCTGAAAACTTAAAAACATTGACGAAAGAAATTTAAGAGAACACAAAGAAATGGAAAGACATTCCGTGCTATGGATTAGAGAATAAATATTGTTANCGAATAAACCTAACCAAAGAGGTAAAAGACCTATACCCTGAAAACTTAAAAACATTGATGAAAGAAATTTAAGAGAACACAAAGAAATGGAAAGACATTCCGTGCTATGGATTAGAGAATAAATATTGTTAAAATGTCTATACTACCCAAAGCAATCTACACAATTAATACAATCCCTACCAAAATACCAACAGCATTTCTCACAGAACTGGAGCAAACAATCCTAAAATTTGTATGGAACCATAAAAGACCCAGAATAGCCAAAGCAATCTTGAAAAAGAAAAGCAAAGCTGGAGGCATCATAATTCCAGACTTCAAGTTATATTACAAAGCTGTGGTGATCAAAACAGTACGGTACTGGCACAAAAACAGACACACAGATCAATGGAACAGAACAGAAAACCCAGAAATAAGCCCACAAGTATATGGCCAATTAATCTTCAACAAAGCAGTAAAGAATATGCAATGGGAAAAAGTCTCTTCAACAAACAGTGTTGAGAAAACTAGACAGCCACATACAAAATAATGAAACTGGATCACTTTCTTATACCAAACAAAAAAATAAATTCAAAATGGATTAAAGACCTGAATGTGAGACCTGAAACCATAAAAACACTAGAGCAGAACATAGGCAATAACTTATTTGTTATCAGCATTAGTAACTTTTTTCTAGATGTCTCCTGAGCCAAGAGAAACAAGAGCAAAAATAAACTATTGGGACTACATCAAAATAAAATCTTCTGCACAGCAAAGGAAACAATCAACAAAATTAAAAGACANTAAAAAAAATAAAATTCAAATGAGTCTATGGTGACAGAAAGCAGATCAGTGGTTATTTGGGTTGTCTGTGGACGAATGAGGGGCAGGAAGGGACTGTCAGGAGGGATCACATAGGAGCATAAGAAACTTTTGGAAGGGATGGAAATGCTGACTATCACAATTGTGATGGTGGTTTTACAGGCTGTTCATATGTAAAAACCTATCAAATGGTACAAATTAAATACACATGTCAGTTATATTTCAATAAGTATTAAGAATGCAATTTGGTAAATGTGACAATACAGATAACTACAGGTTGCTACAGAAACTCAGAGAAAGGGCATCTAATTTTAACTCAGGGTTCAGGGGAGGCTTCCTGAAAGAATGGCGCCAAGCTGAGGCTTGCAAAAAAGGACAGGAAGGGTGTGTGTGCCACCCTCTTCCACATCCTGACCAACAGACCTTACCATCATCCATCTCATGTCATTTCCGAATCACTTCCAACACAGTACTCTAAGTAGGGAATCCTAATCTAATAGTATTGGGATGAGAGGTAAAACGTATTTACCACCCCTGGGATTGAAATTATTCTCAGGAGGAAGAGGTTCAAGGATTTTAGAATATTCCATTTCAAATCTGGTTCTCCCTTATCCCACAGGAAACCTGAGCTGATTGACCACAGGATCCCAACTGTCCCCAGGAGCTCCTCTTTGCAGACAGCGCCTCATCAGGCTGGATTTCCCAAAGAAGCCTCAGGCAGGGATTCTCAGACAAGGCATTGATGGAGGGTGCCCTCAAGAGACAGGAGGAGGGATGTAGGGTAGGGCAGAGAAAGAAGCAAAACAAAGCCAGGCCTCAGCTGGAGCCTTGTTTTA
>NC_048224.1:19159071-19165332 GCF_002007445.2 Ailuropoda melanoleuca | reverse complement strand
AAAAATAAACTATTGGGACTACATCAAAATAAAATCTTCTGCACAGCAAAGGAAACAATCAACAAAATTAAAAGACAACCTACTGAATGGGAGAAGATATTTGCAAATGACATATCTAATAAAGGGCTAGTATCCAAAATCTATAAAGAACATATACAATTAACACCCAAAAAACAAATAATCCAATTAAAAACTGGGCAGAAGACACGAACAGACATTTCTCCAAAGAAGTCACCCAGATGGCCAACAGACATATGAAAAGGTGATCAACATCACTCATCATCAGGGAAATACAAATCAAAATTACAATGAGCTATCATTTCACACCTGTCAGAATGGCTAAAATCAACAACACAAGCAACAACAAGTGTTGGCAAGGATGTGGAGAAAGGGGAACCCACTGTTGGAGGGAATGCAAATTGTTTCGGCCACTCTGGAAAACAGTATGGCAGTTCCTCAAAAAGTTAAAAACAGAACTACTTTATGATCCAGTAATCATACTGCTGGGTATTTACTCAAAGAATACAAAAACACTAAATCAAAGGGATGCATGCACCCCTATGTTTATAGGAGCATTATTTAAAACAACCAAACTACAGAAACAGCCCAAGTGTCCACTGATTGGTGAACAGATGAAGAAGACATGGTGTATATATATATACCATAGAATATTATTCAGCCATAAAAAAGAATGAAATCTTGACATTTTCAACAACGTGGATGGAGGTAGTGGGTATAATGGTAAGTGAAATAAGTCAGAGAAAGACAAATACCATAGGATTTCACTTATATGTGGAATTTAAGAAACAAGACAAAGGAACAAAGGGGAAAAAAGGGAGAGAGAGAAGCAAACCAAGAAACACTCTTAACTATAGAGAACAAGCTGATGGTTCCAGACGGGCAGTGGGTGGGGGGATGGGTGAAATAGGGGATGGGGATTAAGGAGTGCACTTGCCATGCATCAGATGATGTATGGAAATGTTGAATCACTATATTATACACCTGAAACTAATAAAACACTGTTAACAAAAGCAAAAGATTTTGAAACAACAAAAAGAAGAAGAAGTGATTATTTTATAATAATATTATGTTAATTGAAAAAAATGGATACAAAATCACACTCCCTATATAATCACAACTAAAAAGTGCATGGGAGAAAGCCTGGCTTTTTTTTTTTTTTTACCATTTTCTGTAGGACGACCTTATAGAAATCAGGATACTAGATAAAACAGGAGATAAATCTAAAATTTTGGTAGACTGCCAAACTGTCCCCCAGAAAGGTGTTGCACCACATTCACTTTTCCACTAACGCTGCATTTAACATATATTCTATGTGTTCTATAATGTGCATATAAATGATATTTATACTGGAGAAAATAGCTTTTAGATTTTGCTTTAAAATTTTCGGAGTCCAGTCTTAGAGATAGTGCCAATACTCTGACAAATTGAATATTGACAGTATAATTGTCTACTCCTTTATAGCTCCCATATTTCCTGACAATAAAAGACATGCCTGGGATGTCAATCTGTGCTTAATTCATGCAATCGCCTTATTTAGTTGAGCGAATATATGGACAAATTGTTAAATAGAAGCTGTGGGGAGAAGCAAAAATAAATCAGAACTGAATTCTACCCTTAAATAACTCACAGGCTTTTACATGTAAGAACTATGAAACTAGGTGGATAAGTGCCACCAGGCAGGTCAAGAGCCTACAGGTGTTCACTATGATTTGGGAAGTGTATGGATAGGCAATGGGTAGTAGCCACTCTGTATGGGATCCTAGAAAATCTCTTGCTAGAAATGCAAAGGAAATCATAGCAGAACCTAAAGGGTGCAATTCTATGTTCTCACCTTTGTTTTTGAAAATGGTAATCCTCTTCCAGTGGCACTGAAATTCAGATATATTTTCCACTAGTCACCTTTCAATCATAGGATTAAACTTACTACAGAACTGTCAGGTTTCACACATGCTACTGATTCTAGGAAAATACACATTAAATAAAAAGATGAGATAAAACTTTAAAAAGTGTTCGAATTCTTAAGGAGTTTACACCTCACTCTAGTGAAAGAAACATCCAAATAATCAGAAATCAAAATTCAGTTTGAGTAAATACATTAAAAAAGAGAAAAAAATAGCTGAATCATATGGAAGATGTACGGTTAACTTTTTAAGAAACTTCCAAGCTATTTTCTAATAGCTATGTAGTGATGCCTTGTTTTGATTTAAATTTTCCCTAATAACCAGGGATTATGAGCATTTTACGGGTTTATTTCTCACCTCTGTATCTTATTTTGTGACATATCTTTTCAAATCTCTTCCCCATTTCTCTATCAGGTCGTCTTCCTATTTCTGTTTTAAAGGTTCTTTATATCTTCTGGATAAAAGTCCTTTATCAGATATAGACTTTGCAATTATTTTCTCATCTATGGCTTGTCTTTTCATTTTCTCAACATGTACATGAGTGTTCCTAACAGCTTTATTTATAATAACCAAAAACAAGAAACAATATAAATGTTCATTAAAAGGCGAATGGGTAAACAAATTGTAACATGTCCATGCAATGGAATATTATGCAGCAATAAGCTATTAATACACCCAACAGTATTGATGAATCTCAAAATAATTATGCTGAGTGAAAGAAACCAAACAAAAAAATAAGAATAAGTAGTGAATGATTCTATCTATATAAATAAACTCTCTAAAAGTCAAACTAGTCTGGGGCACCTGGGTGGCTCAGTTGGTCAGTCGAGTGTCCGACTCTTGATTTTGGCTCAGGTCATGATCTCAAGGTTGTGAGATGGAGCCCCGTGTGATCAGGCTCCGTGCTGGGTGTGGAGCCTGCTTGGGATTCTCTCTCCTCCTCTCCCTCCGCCCCTCCCCACATCCCTCTCTCAAAAAGAATTTAATAAAGTAATAAAAAATAAAATAAAATTCAAATGAGTCTATGGTGAGAGAAAGCAGATCAGTGGTTATTTGGGTTGTCTGTGGATGAATGAGGGGCAGGAAGGGACTGTCAGGAGGGATCACATAGGAGCATAAGAAACTTTTGTAAGGGATGGAAATGCTGACTATCACAATTGTGATGGTGGTTTTACAGGTTGTTCATATGTAAAAACCTATCAAATGGTACAAATTAAATACACATGTCAGTTATATTTCAATAAGTATTAAGAATGCAATTTGGTAAATGTGACAATACAGATAACTACAGGTTGCTACAGAAACTCAGAGAAAGGGCATCTAATTTTAACTCAGGGTTCAGGGGAGGCTTCCTGAAAGAATGGTGCCAAGCTGAGGCTTGCAAAAAAGGACAGGAAGGGTGTGTGTGCCACCCTCTTCCACATCCTGACCAACAGACCTTACCATCATCCATCTCATGTCATTTCCGAATCACTTCCAACACAGTACTCTAAGTAGGGAACCCTAATCTAATAGTATTGGGATGAGAGGTAAAACGTATTTACCACCCCTGGGATTGAAATTATTCTCAGGAGGAAGAGGTTCAAGGATTTTAGAATATTCCATTTCAAATCTGGTTCTCCCTTATCCCATCAGGAAACCTGAGCCGATTGACCACAGGATCCCAACTGTCCCCAGGAGCTCCTCTTTGCAGACAGCGCCTCATCAGGCTGGATTTCCCAAAGAAGCCTCAGGCAGGGATTCTCAGACAAGGCATTGATGGAGGGTGCCCTCAAGAGACAGGAGGAGGGATGTAGGGTAGGGCAGAGAAAGAAGCGGAACAAAGCCAGGCCTCAGCTGGAGCCTTGTTTTACTCCCATCCCACAGGAACTCTGCAACAAAAACTGCACAGCAAAGCTTTTCTCACCTTTGCATCCTGGGTTAATCAGTCACTGGCTGTGGGCTGCGGGGCGTGTGTTGGGAGGGGTGTGGGTTTCGAAGGGCTGTAACCTTGCCAGCAACGTGGAAGACAGGAAGGGGATCTGTGAGCTGTTAGAGGCCAACACTCAGGGCAGCTGGGGGATGGGGACCAGTCTGGAATGAGGGATCGGGGCTGGACACCCAGCTGTAACCACAGGAACACACTCTTTTCCCTTTGCTTCTCATTTTCTGATCATTAGGCTTTACAACAGGGATCCTAAACTTAAATGCCTGCAGGAAGAGGCATAAGAATAAATGAGATGGCTGTAGGTACAGAGGAAGATTTTCTTTACCTTAAGAAAATGTATATATACAAACAAATGCAATAATAAATAAGACTCTGGTGATCTCGGCATCAGGGAGAGAATAAAAAGGTAGAAACTGGCTAGCTGGAGAACACTCAGCTCTAGCCTGTACCTTCATGCAGGAATATGGATCTATCATGGGTAGGTCACATTCTCAATTTTAATGTAAAAGTTCACCAAATTTTCACTGTTGGCCCAATTAAAATAATAATCATTTTAAAAAAATGAAAAAAAAAATTGTTCACAGGTCAGAGTTGGCCCATGGGTAATCATTATGTAATTTCAACTTTAAGAAAATAATAAAAACATACTCACTCTCCACAAAAATTTTCCCACATTTTTGGAGTCCAAAAGCAGTAAGTAGGCAGCAACCAACAGGCCATTTTTATTCCACCATATTATAGAAATCTAAAAATCAAATGGAATATGTAACACATAAAGAAGAGAAAATATTAGGAGAAGACCCAAAGTATACCAGAAATGATCTTCTCACCCAGGGGAAATTCAGAGCCCTGAAACCTAACTTTTCAGTGGGAAGCAAGACTCTTAGAGAATCTGATTAAAACCAGACTCTCTTCTCAGAAACACGCGGCAAAACACCCGTAAGTGCACACACACACATTTACATGCAATGCCTGAGGGTTCATACACCCTTTGAAGTCCAGAGGTGGACCCCAGCCTCAGAGCTCCTGACATGAGGGGGAGGGGGAGGGACAGGCCAGAAGAGACAAAGATGCATCACACAGAGTCGCAGCTCTTCTTCACTTCACAAAGAAAGGAATGAACAGCTGTTTCCTGAAGCTTCCAGGAATGTAAGCCCCCACCAAGGGCAGGTCACAAAGGGTGAAGATGCTGAGGACTGCAGATGTCCAAGCACAGTGGACGGTGTACCTAGGCAAGGCCTGGGGAGAAGGACTCCAAACCAGCCCCGCCTCTCCAACCTCAAAGGTAAAGAAAGGATATGCCAGGCTGGCACTGTAGTGGGGTGGGGGGTCCTCTTCCTATGAAGGTGCTGATTTGATGTTTATTTTCAAAAGTTAAGAAAGTCAATTCAAATAAGCCCTTTGTTAAGAGACACTGTTAGGGAGGAGGGGTCAGGGCCAGCGCCAGCCAGGTCTGCAGTGTCTCACTGACGGGACCCTCAGATGTAGTCATGGCAACCAAGCAAGAGTCACTAGTCAACAGAGAACAGAGGATGCCGCTAAGACTGAGTCTAGGACTGAGAGCCTGTGTGCACCTTCCCTGGAGGCGGAGCCGAGAAGCCCATTCTGATGCACACTCTGCCATTCACTGGCCTTGACTTGACTTTTCCGCCTCAGAGTAGAAAACTCTGCAAAACCCAGGTTCATCACCACAGAACCATAGCTATTTATTTTCTGCAAAGCACTGAGCCCCTGGGGGAAAAAAGGCTGTCTTCTCCAGGCCTAGGGCCGTGCTAAGGCTTCGTTGAAGGTGCTGGGAAAGCCATGGTGTTCCCAGGCTACTCTGCAAATGGGCTGCGGCCGGAGACGCTGGAGGAAGCATCCACATGCCTCAGGTAATCTCACAGCTCCCCTCTCTTTAAAACGTGTGAATGAAAGCTTTTCTTTATTTTTAGAAAAACAGAATCTTCATCACTATCTAGTGTGTCCTCACCAAGACCCAAACATAAAGATTTCCTTGGGTTCTCTAATTGTGGAAGCAATTTTAAACTCTGTCAACAACGGCCTTATTAACCCGGATGGTGTTAATTTGCAGTTCTCTACTTAGCTTCCGTGTTTCCTTTGCATTAAACAGGAGTTGATTCCTTATTCTGAATCTTACCACCGTCCGCTCTGGAGACACACTTTCTACCAGTGGCGACCTGCATGGTATGTAGATGAGCTCTTGGAGATGAATTGAAATCCCTCAGGAGGTGGAATAATGTAGTTTGAAGGAAGCTCATATCCTACACATCTGCCTGTATCCAGAGGGCCAGAGCCATTAAGGAACACACAATTCACACTGTGTTTCAACATCGCTGTGTTTCTAGATTGCTTCCCAGTAAATCCAACTCCTGACAGCCACCTGTAATTGATTACCCTGCCTTGTCCAGC
>NC_048224.1:18982958-19158971 GCF_002007445.2 Ailuropoda melanoleuca | reverse complement strand
CCATCAACATTTTTCACAGAGCTGGAACAAACAATCCTAAAATTTGTATGGAACCAGAAAAGACCCTGAATAGTCAGGGGAATATTGAAAAAGAAAAGCTGGGGGCATCACAATGCCTGACTTCAAGCTATACTACAAAGCTGTGATCATCAAGACAGCATGGTACTGACACAAAAAAAGACACACAGATCAAGGGAACAGAATAGAGAACCCAGAAATGGACCTTCCACTATGGTCAATTAATCTTTGACAAAGCAGGAAAGAATACCCAATGGAAAAAAGACTCTCTCTTCAATAAATGGTGCTGGTAAAAATGGACAGACACACACAGAAGAATGAGACTGGACCATTCTCTTACACCATACACAAAGATAAACTCAAAATGTGAGACAGGAATCCATCAAAATCCTAGAGGAGAACACAGGCAGTAACCTCTTACACAGCAACCTCTTACAAGACACATCTCTAAAGGCAAGGAAAACAAAAGCAAAAATGAACTATTGGGACTTCATCAAGATAAAAAGCTTCTACACAGGAAAGGAAACCATCAACAAAACTAAAAGGCAACCTATGTAATGGGAGAAGATATTTGCAAATGATGTATCTGATAAAGGGCTGGTACCCAAGATCTATAAAGAACTTACCAAACTCAACACCCAAAAAAACCCCAAATAATCCAGTCAAGAAATGGCAGAAGACCTGAACAGACATTTCTCCAAAGAAAACATACAAATGGCCAACAGACACATGAAAAAATGCTCCACATCACTTGGCATCAGGGAAATACAAATCAATACCACAATGAGATTCCACCTCACACCAGTTAGAATGTCTAAAATTAACAAGACAGGAAATAACAAATGTTGACAAGGATGTGGAGAAAGGGGAACCTGCTTACACTGTTGGTGGGAATGCAAGCTGGTACAGCCGCTCTGGAAAATAGTATGGAGGTTCCTTAAGACATTAAAAAATAGAACTACCCTACAACCCTGGAATTGTACTACTGTGTATTTACCCCAAAGATTCAGAGGTAGTGAAATGAAGGGGCACCTGCACCCCGATGTTCATAGCAGCAATGTCCATAATAGCCAAACCGTGGAAGGGGCCCAGATGCCCTTCAACAGATGAATGAATAAAGAAGATGTGGTTCATATATACAATAGAATATTACTCAGCCATCAGAAAGGATGAATATCTACCATTTACATCAACATGGGTGGAACTGGAGGGGATTACACTAAGTGAAATAAGTCAATCAGAGAAGGACAGTTATCATAAAATTTCACTCATCTGTGGAATATAAGAAATAGTGCAGAGGATCATAGGAGAAGGGAGGGAAAACTGAATGGGAAGAAATCAAAGAGGGAGACAACCCGTGAGAGACTCTGGACTCTGGGAAATAAACTGAGGGTTGCTGGAGGGGAGGTGGATGGGAGGATAATAACTGGGTGATGGGCATTAAGGAGAGCAAGTGATGTGATGAACACTGGGTGTTATATGCAACTGATGAATCACTGAACACTACATCAGAAATTAATGATGTACTATATGTCAGCTAATTGAATTTAAATTAAATAATAAAATAAATAGACCCTACTGATTTGAGATGAAGATATATCTACATGATCCCTCCCAGTCCATTCAAAGACCATGAAGACAAGTGGAGTACTGATACCCTGACGGCAGCCAATAATCATACATGTGACTTCTTTTGGTTCCACTCAATTACCACAATCACCTTGTTTCTCTGAATATCGACATGCAATTTTCCATGCCTGTTTTCCTTTCTTGGTCTTTGTCTACTTATTGGCTGGAAAATCAATGTATGCACTCTAGTCTCGTACCTCATGAATCGGAGAAAATTGAGGAAACTAACACTTCTGTGGCACAATCCCCTTAAATGCTGAAAGGTCTAGTGACAAAGTACACTGTTTACCATAGCATTGTTCTCCATTTCATCTCAAATGTAACAGCAATAATGGTGGGGAGCAGGTGCGCCTGTGTGGCTTAGTCGGTCAAGCATCGAGTGTTGGTTTTGGCTTAGGTTGTGATCTCAGGGTCATGGGATCAAGCCCCATGTCCAGCTCTGCAATCAGCACAGAGTCTGCTTGAGATTCTCTCTCCCTCGGTCCCACCCCACCTCATGCACACACTCTCTCTAAAATAAATAAATCTTTAAAAAATAATAATAATAATAATAATAATGGTGGTGGGGAGCAGATGTGGAGTGCTCTCTGAGTGTTAGGCCCTTTGCTGAGAGGTTTGCACACCAACCCTGAGAAGCTGATGATATTATCCTTACTCTATAGACAAGGGAACTTGAGATTAGGCAACCCTGTCAAAACAATGATCAAAGGGAAGGGACTGAAATCTCTTCTAAGGAGCAGATACAAGAGGTATTACTGTGGAAGGATTATGAGTCTCAGACCAGATAATCCTGAGTTTAACTCCTAGGTGCTCAACAACTGAATACCCAAGGAAAGCTGCTTCACTTCATATAGCCTCAGTTTTTTTTTTCATCTCTAAAATGGGAACAATAAATCCTATTGTACAGAGGTTATTGCAGGAGTCCTTGTGGGAGTAAACTAATATAGAGAATAGAGTCTGAACCATAATAAAACCTCTGTGGGTGTTTATTACCTTCCCCTCCCTTATGATTGCTATGTTATCATATAACCCAGCCAGCGGGCCTTCCCGAGTAACGTTCTCGGCCCTGTGCTAACCAATTTTGAAAATATGTATTTATTACCCAGACACCCTTTAAGGCCATTGCAGTCTCGAGGAGATCTATCTCAGTTTATAGACCACTGGCCCAAGTAATCATTAAAATCTAATAAGTGTGTGTTTTGTCAATTCTGTTGTCACGCATGAGCACTAAGTCTTTGCACTACAAATCTTCTTGCAACAATTTTTCTAACTCATTACATATTTCTGCAGTGGATTTTTAACTCACTTCTGTTGTATTTTTTTGTTTAAGAGTGAGAGGAAGCCAGCTCCTATAACCCATCTCCCTTGTAGTGATTCTGGTTGTCTACAAGAGTCTAGATACCACACATGTCCTGTACTGAGGTGATACTTGGACTGAGTCAGTATGTGCCAGGCAAACTCACACCCTTGAAAATAATGGCTTAAAATAGGAATGCTGACACCACCTTAACTCAAACAGCACAAATTCAGGGCTGTAATTTTCTATGCTACTTAATCTCCTGATACAAAAACCTCTGTTGCTCAAGGGAATTCTTCATCTAGTCCAGAGGAAAAAAATATTCTCTCAAGGATGTAATAAGTTAACCAACCAAATTAGCATGTAGTAGGGTTTTGCAGCTCTTATCATCCACATTAACCTCAGGGCTCTCCAAGGCTAATGTCTTTAGTTGTGCTGTTTTTTGCTTGCTGTCTCCAGACCACTAACCTTATTTCTCCAAAGGGGAATTGAAAGCTGTGCTGCTTTGCAAATCTCCCTCTGATTTCCGTTCTTTTCGGTGGAGCTAAGTCTTCAGTTTCCAAGGTCAAATGAGCTAAGCCCCTTCCAAGAGGAGCTTACTTCTGACTGACACAACAAGGGGCTACTCTTTTTAGCAGACCCTTGCTTGCAGGGGCATCATTAAAACAATTCTCCGCCATTTGAAATGCAACTTTCTTCCCTATGCACATCTGTGGGCCTCAGAAGAGACACATGGAGCAGCAGCGCCACCTGCTGGTTTTCCCTACATAATTTTTGCAGCGCCGTTATCTTTGGGGTTCGGCTTTTGCATCACAGAATGAGGTTAGCTCACTTTGGGACTCTGTTACCCCCATGCAGGTCAAACGCTAGAATATCTTTAATAACCTTTTTTTAGACCCCACCTAATGAGACGATTTATCTTTAGGCCTAAATTTTGAGATGGAGGAGGAAATGAGAAAGTCAAAATTGGAAATATACAAAATGTTTGTCAATTCCCAATGGCATCTTCTTCAGACCCCTGTGCGCATTCCTGTTCAACCTGTTATGTGTCATATTGGCTGATCAAGGACCTAGTTGCATAGCTGACACCATGGCATATGGTCAGCTTCTGTCTCTGTATCAGAGTGGAAAAACAATGGTCCAATAAATGATTTTTTTTACCTGATGCAGAAAAGCCTATTTTCCCTTAAGTTGCAGGAAAGCTGCCTAAATATAACATCATGGCAAAAACGCCTCAAAACAGGAACTGTATATGACACTATGGATGGCTTAGTGATCAAATGGACCAGCTGGCTGGTGCTACCAAAGATGGCAAGGTCATGAATCTAACCCCAAGGGCAAGTTTAGAAAAACTCTGTTCCATAGGGAGGGAAAACTGACATTTAGGAATGGTAGGTGCCTGCATGTACATAAGCCGTCCAATTTTATTTTGCCAAATACCATCACCTTCATCAGTGGCAGAAAAATAAATATTGAATATCAGCTATAGGAAAGAAAATTATAATGTGCCTTTCCCTGAGGAAAAAATTCCTATGCATCCCAAAACCCACGATGAGGCCATTTTGCCTTATCCACCTCTCCAGTGGACCACATTATATGATTTTCATATCCAGAAAAATAAAGATAGAGATGTTTTATATTCTCAAGGTTTTAAAGAGACTTATTGTTCCTATGAGATTGTAAGTCAACTATTATCTTGCAGACGATATATATAAACCACTTAGACATCAGAATTTTCCCCACCACAGCACTGAAACAGTTCTTTCAAGATCACCAAGGACCTCCACTTGTCAAATCAATGGTGAGTTTTCCGTCTTCAAGAACTGAAAGAGGAGAAATGATTTCCCAAGGTCACAATGGAGGACACCAGAGCTAGGTCTCCCACCTCCCCTGCTTACTGGGGCAGCATATTCTCTGTGACAGCAAGCAGGCTTATGGGTATCTCATTGTACTCTTTCTGTTACATTTTAGATTTTTTTATTGCTTTTCATATTCCAAAGTAATACATGCATAAATGTTAAAATAGCAGTAAAGGATGAGGACGAACAAAAATCACCCACAATCCCACTACTCAGAGATGACCGTTGTTAACATTTTGGTGTATTTCCTTTGTGTGTATGTGTGTGCATGCATATGCATGTGTGTGACAGAGAGAGAGAAGATTTTCTAGTTTTCTATTGGGATTTTCCTCATATATGTGTATGTATTCTGAACATATACATATATACATATTCATAATATATCATCATACATATCATCATGGAGAAAATGTTTTAATCTTAACAGCTAACACTACAATGCATGTTAAGGAAAAAAGATTTAAAAAAAAAAAAAAACTTTGGGGTGCCTGGGTGGTTCAGTTGGTTAAGCATCTGATTCTTGGTTTCAGCTCAGGTCATGATCTCAGGGTCTTAGGATAAAGCCTTGTGTCCTGTCTGGCTCCACGCTCAGCGGGGAGTCTACTGGAGATCCTCTCTCCCTCTCCCTCCTCCTAACCCCCAATCACGCATGTGTGGGCTCCCTCTCTCTCTCTAAAATAAATAAATAAATCTTTAAAACAAAACAAATAAACCTTTGTTAAGTGCCCACCTCTCCCTACTCAAACTAAGAACGAAGGGTTAGCTGGTACCGATGCTTAGAGGAAGAAGAAAAAAGGTTAATGACAGAAGGAGGAATTTGGAGCTTCTAAGGCAATTCAGGAGGCAGGCAGTGGCAGGAAAAGCCAGGCAGAGAGAAGAGAAGGACTCAGCATGAGGGCAGAAAGCTACACCATACAACAAGACCAACCAAAATGATGCCTCAAAGTCAAGTGAAACTCATGAGCACTTGCATGTGTTTGGGAATGCAACTGGATTAAGGAGATGAGGCTCCCATGGAGAATAAATAGCACAAGGCCGCATGCAAAGAAGCCAGAACCCAGAGGGCTGAGGTCAGGAAAACAGATAACCTCTTGAGGCATAGCAGAAGTTCCGAAGAGGGATTAGGACTTCTGCAGTTCATAGTGTGCGTGAGTGCATATGCACACGCACACACACACACACACACACACACGCACACATAAGGAACAAAGATGCTGTATTTGGGGAGTTTCCTAAATATCCATGATGGTGATGATGGTAGTGGTGTGTGTGTGTGTCTGTGTGTGTGTGTGTGTGTGAGTTCATTTCTATTTTTAATAAAGTGTTACATTTATAATATTATTTCTACGCAAGTTACTGGAAAAGAGCAAAAAAAAAGATAATTTGGAGTAAAGGACACAGAAAAAAATAGAAAGTGGATCAACAGTTAATCTAAACATTTATTAGAATGAGCTATCTTCAACCCTGTAGAGGAAAAAAACAGCATAATGCAGTCCTCTTATCCTGGATCCCACGTGCACACACTAGGTAGGTCTGCCGAGTAATATCTATTTCTATTCATTTCCAAACTTACAAAGCTCAGGGCCCTTTTTTTATTTTACTTAAAGCAAGACTTTTTCCAAATAAGGTAGCTTTTCATAAAACTATTCCCCCTCCTACATCTCTGTTCCCAGTGTCAGCAAGCCATCGAGGCTGCTATTTTCCAGAGCTGTCATTGTATTCTGTAACAAAGCACCCTTCCCTTCAGCTGAGCCGAACACTAGAAATGCTTTCAAACTAAAGTTTTCAAAGAATCTAGGCATTTTTTTACCTTTAGCTGTGGGGTCTGACTTAAGCAATTTTCATTCCTCCTCTTGATTGAAGCTCATTTTAAGCTTAAAGAACAGTAACTGTAATCCCAATTCTCCTTCAAGGATTCTAGAAATGATAAAAATGCTATCACTTGATTCTTGGGGTAATAATCCATGATATATCAGGACATCAGTGGATACAGAGGCATCTGAAAGCCAAGATAAACCAGTGACCATGCAACAAATAGTCACCTGGGTCAGCAGTAGAAATCCTGGGGTTTTCCATCAAAAGACTCTAGGAAGATTGTATCCAGGATGCTTTAGAAAGTGATACTACGGGCAGCAGTAACCAGATCTGGAAGTGACAGTCTCTGAACCCATTGGCAATGAAGTAAAGCAAATTGTCATAGAGGCGTCATAATCTCTCTTTTGCTTTCTCCTGAACCTGACCCTGTGGTAGTTCCTACAGCTTGAAATGCTTTATCAAATCTCTAAGAGCTGCTCATGGTGGGTTTTTTGTATGTATATTTAACTCCATAACAAAAACTTACAACTTAATGATGTACTAGGCACTGTGTAATGCATTAGAGATTTAAATAAAAGAAGCATGAATAATGTATCCTCAAGTAACTCACAGCTCAGGCATCACCTCTCATGGGAAGTCTTCCTCCATCTATACCCTGGGGTAGCAGAATTCTCAGCTGGCCTCCAAAATTCCTGCCCCCTCCCTAAACCTCCCCTCCCTAAACCTGAAAGATCCCCTTCCCTTGAATGGGGGCAGGACACACTCGTGGATCACACCCAATGTCACTCCTGTGATTAGATTAGATTATCTGGCAAAGGTGAGGGGACTTTGCAGGTATAATTAAGGTCCCAAATCAGATGACTATGAATTAATCAAAAGGGATATTATCTTGGGTGTGCCTAACTTAATCAAATGCAAATCCTTGAAAAGAGTAACTGAGCCCTTTCTGAAGCGAGAGAGACTTCTGCGGGTCTTGAAGACACAGACTTCCATGTTGTCAGAGGGTCACAGGCAATGAAAGGTGTCTCCAGGAACTGAAAGCAGCTCTGGCTGACAACCAGCGAGAAAACAGACCCAAGTCCTACAAACCCAAGAAACTAAACTCTGCCAATAAGCATGTGAACTTGAAAGCGGACTCTGAGCTTCAGAAAGGAACACAGCCCATCCAACATCTTGATTGCAGCTTTGGGAGACCCCGAGCAAAGAAACTAGCTAAACCATGTCAAGACTCCTGGCCCACAAAAACTGTGAGATAATAAATGTGTGTTGTTTTAAGCCACTAAGTTTCTGGTAACCTGTGACACAAAAATAGAAAACTAGCACAATACCCAATTCCAATCTAAAAGTATGCTATGAACAAGAACAAAAATGAAGGAAGCTAAGTCCACAGAGCACAAAAAGGCAGTACATATACAGGAAAATATGTGCACTAGTTATCAGGAGATCTTGGTTCTTTTTTTTTTTTTTTTTAGATTTTATTTATTTATTTGAGAGAGACAGAGAGAGCACAAGCAGGAGGAAGGGCAAAGGGAGGGGGACAAGGAGACTCCCCGCTGAGCAGGGAGCCCGATGTGGGGCTCAATCCCAGGACCCTGAGATCATGACCCAAGCCGAAGGCAGACACTAAATCGACTGAGCCACCTAGGTGCCCCAGGAGATCTTGGTTCTGATTCTGACTCTCCATTAATTCAAAGTATGATATTGAACAAATCACCTTACTTCTCTTGGTCCTCTCTAGTTTAATCACTTATAAGATGAAGGAGTTGAGTTGGATAAACTCTGAGATATCTCCAATCTCCAATATTCTGATCCAAGCCTATGAAACTATGTCCTCCATGGTGTGGACCACTCACCTTCTATCCATACCACACCAAATGGTGGCTCACCATTAGCTGCTCTGGGCCCTCGAGAAACACGTACCTATGTAGGATGAGTTTTTAGAAGAGGAGAGGGAAATTTGCTATCTTTCCTCCTCTTCTAAATGTCTTCACGGTGGCATTAAGAGCAATACAGAAATACCTCCAAATCTCCAGAGCCTAGAAAGACTCAGATCATAAAACTACAGTAGACACCAAAACCTCAAAAGAGTGTCTGGTCTCACAATCCTTTTTTAGTTCTCTGTGTACCTCTTCTGGAATCAGGAGCAACTGTATATAACCTTCCCACAATTATCACTTTCATGTCTCAAATCATATAATAGCTACCATTTACTGAGCACCTGATATTAAAGTACTATTTCAGGTGTTTTATGCACATCGCCTGTCTGGGAGGATCAATGATCTATTGAAGTTCACACAGTTAGTAAGTGAGGGTCCATCTCAGGCTAAAGCTTGTGCTTCTCCCTCTGTGTGATCCTTGTGTGGTGTCATGGTACTTCCTTATACGCCCCCATCCACTCAATAAACACTTCATGACCCCTCATTCATATGTCAAACCATAGAATGGCCATTCATCTTGGCTTGTCCAAGACCAAGAGGTTTCCTAGGATAGAGGATTTTGAGTGCTAAAACCCCAGGCAAACTGCGACAAGTCAGTCACTCTAGCACGGGTACACAGGGCTGGGGATCTGCACCTGGAGCTCAGGAGACTTACGGAGCTATAAAGTGACATCCTGAATGCAAAGCTTTCTCTGAGTGTCACTTTAGTTCACTTCTTGGGCAAAATCCCCTGGGAGGGACCCTTAGACAGTCTGTGCAATCTCTTCAAGGAGCCACACCTGAGACTCTAATTTATAGACCTACCTGTCTTCTGGTAAGTCCCCCAAAAGCTGGATGCCAGGTTTTCTTAGTTATCTGCAGTTCTGTGGTCATTCAACCTAATACTCTGCCTGAGATACTGGAGCTCCTGAGGCTTCACTGTTCTCCCTTTGGCCACTAGTGCTCTGATTCACGCAGTACCTAAATCTCCGGAGAACAAATGAAGACTTTTCAAAGAGTTGTCTCGATGTCATCAGACTCTAATCTCAAACCCATTAAACTTCTTATCCACCTAATGGCAATATCTCCACTCTGATACAGGGCTCTTGGACTTCTCTTGGCACTTCCTGATCCCATATGCTGGGGCCAATAACAATAGGTAAGGCTGCTGATGGAGAGAATATTTAACCTAAAATTTATATTCTTAATCATATGAAACCTGATCCTGGTGTCTATGCTTCTAACTTGACCAGAGGGGTCCAGTGTTTAGATGGGCAAGACTTTGGAGCCTTCGACCATGGTGAACTTGAAGGCCAGCATCTCCCAGTGATCTGGGCCAATTTCCAGCTTCAGGAGCAGCCTCTCCAGGGAGTGAACCTCTTGATCACCTTTTATCAGAAAGAAGAGCTAAATCTGCACACTGCCAAAACCAAGATGCCACTTCCAGCGTGGATATTTGAGCAACACCAAATGAATGTTGCTGGAAGTTCTGTTTACCAGATGACCCCACCTGGGAGCTGACGGTCCATTCTTGAGTAGTCGTATCCTGAGGCTGAGCCCATTCAAAATGATCTGAGATACAGCCATCACAGAGGAGCAATGTGTCACCATGCACTCTGAATGAAGGATGCCTCCTGCCTCCACGAACTTATGCCAAGGCCATCACTTCCTGGTGTTAAGGTCTCTAATAGAAAACACCCCCCTTTTCCTAATTTGAGCATTAAATAAATTTAAAGATAATGCCATAAAATGGCAAATTGAGGCTCAAAATATTACCTTTATTATCAATAAAAATTAAATTGGAGGATGTAACTTAGTGAGAGAGCCACATATGCTGGAAAATGAAACACAGAATTAAGCAGATTTGCACACTGCTCCCAAAAGAACTGAAGACTTTTCCCTGGAGAAAAAGTGGAGAATTAATTTTCTCTGCAGCCAGGCTGCGCAAGGTTGGGGGGCAGGAGGAGGGGGAGCTGGGCTGCTTGCATCCCGTTTGTTCTTCCCAGTTTTACCAATTTGATAAATCACTCCCCTCCCACATCTCTATGAATAAAGGAGCTGAAGGGTGGGCAGGAGTTAGACTAATTGATTTCTGTCCACTTGAAGAGAGCACCATGCATAGCTACTTAGTACAGCCCCAGGTAAGAAGTGCCCTTGTAAGGTAAGAACACTAATCAGGATTTTCAGTGTGTACCAGAAAGGAAGAAAAAAGCCAATCTGAAGTGGGTGGTAGAAACTGTAAGTGCTCTAGGATGAAAAAGGAGCACAGGGGAAGGGACAGTAAGAACTCTGGGCAGCTTCTCAGAAACAGGGAGAGACCGCAGATGGAATGTGAGGGAGGACAATAATTTGGAGAGCAGAAAAAGGAAGGGATGATACTCTTGATAAAGGAAAAAGCCAACGAGCATGGAACAGAGTAATATGAAGGACGGTCCAGACTTAGGCAGGTGAGAGAGGGGACAGAAGGCCTCTGCCACCTGAGCTCCTAAGGGCTTAACACTGGAAGACTTAGAGGGTCATTAGCCAGAAATAATAGGCTTAACTGTGTGAATGCCCTGATGGGAATGGTTTCAATGATTTGGTGTGAATGGTTTGAATTTGGAAACCAAATGGCTGAACTTGGAAATCAAAATTCCAACTATTTAAAACATTTGGTTAAATACAAAATCATGCTTTGTATCATGTATAGAGTTTCCATATCTATGCAAATCAAAATTGTAACTCTACCTGTAAAAAGCAAAAAAATTGTTAGGAAAAACATTTGTTGGGTTGCCTGGGTGGCACAGTCAGTTAAGCGGCCGACTCTTGGTTTCGGCTCAGGTTTCGATCTCAGGGTCGTGAGATTGAGCCGTGCATCAGGCTCTGCACTCAGCGTGGAGTCTGCTTAAGACTCTCTCTCCCTTTCTCTCTGCCCCTACCCCCAAAATAAATAAATAAATCTTTTTTAAAAATTGTTACATTTCTATTTTCCGAGGAAATTAGAATTTCTGACCAGGAAAAGCTTTTAGACTTGCCTTGGTGGGCAATGAAAAGCCACTGTTGGTGTTTGGCAGGTGTTCCTTGAGGAAGGCAGATGATCACAGTGGTTCGGATAAGGAGAGGCAGGAGCAGAGAGAACTATCTGCTGAGACCATTGAAGATGCTATCTAGGTACAGGGTTCTCGAGAATCCTTCATGAGATCCTTGAGGTGTGGCCAAAATCTTCCAAGCATAACTTACAGGGCCAAAATTTCAGAGAAAATCCTGAAGTGTGAACCATTTTTAAAATTCCACTTTTCTTTGGTCAGTCCTATGGGACCTTTCTCAAATTGGAGTATATCTACCCTCTCCTTCTAGCTGAGGCAACACTGTGCGAGAGAAAAATTAGTCCTCAGAAGTCTTGACTGCTCCTGCCGTCCTGCAGTGCACACATTCCCTCCTCCAATATGTGGAGGGGTGCGGAATATTCCATTTCCCCATCTCTCTCCTTCGCGACCCACCTCAGGGAGGTCCGCCTGCCCTCTAAGCTAGCTGACGCCCAAGAGCCATTTGCTCTGGACATGTTGAGCTCTTGATGTGCAATGTACAACCCATGGAAGAATCTGAGCCCCCGCAAAGTGGAGGAGGAAGATTTCCATAAAGAGCTTTCCAGAACCTCAGGCGTTACCCCAAGAACAATGAGATCCTGACCCCACTCTCTAGCCCCCATCACTCCTGTCATGCACACAGCTTTATATGCACCTGTTCTTTCCAGGCCAGTCCAGCTGTGTCACCCAGAGGCCGTGCTTCTCTCTTCCGCTGCGGAATGGGAATGCCTGCCTCCAATATGGAAACTGAATCCCACCAGAGCTGCAAGACAGTCCTGGCCCCGTCGCTTTGATCTTCTCCTTGTAGTCTGCATAAATGCCTGAGAACACCTCTGCCCTGGAGGGCTGTGCTGAGCAATAGAGTTTCGGCCTTATCTGTTGGAAGTGAGGCCACAGAATGTGGGGAGAGGATGAGGAGAATGCACTCCACACACCTACTCCAGATTACTGCAGATAACCCCAGGGGCCAACTTCATTCACTTATTCAATCAACACTTCTAGCAAAGCACTTAGCTAGATGGGGCGTAATATATGACATCCACCTTCAAGACTTTGGATACTAGACCATTAATATTAGGAGGACCTTGGAGGCCATCTGCTCAAATTCTTACCTATAGAGAAATCATCTTTCCAATATGCCTGACAAGCGCTGGAACAGAGGCAACCCATTTCCCCCATTGACAGCTCCAGTTCTTAGAAATTATTTTTCTGCAGTAAACCAAAATCTGCCCATATGCCAGTCTATTTCTAATGTCTAGAGACAAACCTTATTCTCCATGGAAAATCCTTCAAATGTCTGCACAATTCCTCATTGACTGTTCTCAAAGGCAACATTCACCTGCTGGTTGATTCACTCTTTCCTTACCAAAAACAATTTCTGAGCTCTTTTCTATGCCAGCTGCAGTACTGGGGACATGCTCTGGTGTTTCAGAGCAAAGAAGACACATGATGACCAGGTCTGTAGATTATGCTTCAGAATGGGGTACACAACCATCCCAGTGCCCAGAGGGGTTTCTGCTGACCTTGAGCTGCTACTGTGCTTTTCTCCTTGTGGCCAAAAGAGGCAGGGACATAAATGGCTAAGAGAGGCAGAGCCATACACTGGATCAGATAACATGGACCCTGGACTCAGACTGACCGGAGTTCCAAGAACTCTGTCAGTAACTAGCTGAGTGACCTTGAACAACTTACAGAACCTCTCTAGTCCCAATTAATCAAGCGTGAAACTGAGATGATAATGCCTTTCTTATCAGGTTATCGTGAAAATTATATGAGATACTACATGTTAAAACCACTGCACAAATTAAGAGCAATTATTCGGAGCTATTATTGTTGCCAGTACTACACAAGGGTCCAAAGTCCAGATGAGACTGGAAAACAAAGGCCTGTGTTGTTCTTTATGGTTTGCTATTGGTCTCTTCTTTCCGGTGGAATCCTACCCACCTGCATTTAAGCCATTCTTTCTGTTCCCCTGCTGGTCAGAAGGGGAAATAAACATCATTGCTTTGGTGTGTTAGATTTATAGCCTTGAGAAATCTCAATACCTGCCAGGAATGGGTCAGCTTCCTTTGCAAGTTAGACTCCCTCTTTCTACTGCCAGGATCCCAGCTGCACTCATCTGGAGGACTGGGGGTCAGATCTGATGCAGAGTATGAGGACCAACCCTCAATGTTCCACCTCCAACTGTTCCATATCCATATGCCTTTGGTCCCTACGTGTCCTAGCCATAGACGATGTCCCATCATAGCCTATACCAGTGGTATCGGTGGAATTCCCACTCCTTATCTTTAGCCATTTACCTCTAGTCCACAATCTTCTGCTAAACACTCATATATCAGAAGTGATGCTATATTGTTTCCTGGAATTGATGGCAGTCAAGGAGATAGTGGGGTAAAATCATAGCTAGGCTGTCATGAAGTGACCCATTCCCTGAGACTCTGCACCCCTACCCTGAATTTGGGGCAAGATGCAAAAAGGCTAAGAAACATAAGCAGGTGTTGGTGCAGGTGTCTTGTATCTGTCTGTCTATCTGTCTGTTGATCTATCTATCTACCTACCTATTGCCCTACTAGGAAGCTGTTATTCCGCATGTTAATCCCTGAGGAAGAGGTGGGTGCTGGAAGAGAGGTCATAGGTTGTCTTCAGAAGGACGGACCACTTTTTTCCTCTGGGTCTCCTTCTCTCAAATCTGGACATTGTGGAGTTGAGGGGTGATTGATTCTGTGTGCCCAGCAGGCAGCCATATCTTGTACACCAGACTCTCTGATTACATATTACACTATGCTTATTTACCTTTTGTTTCCCACTCACCTTCATTAAATCTCAGCTGAACCTAATCTTAGATTTTTGCCTGATTTATTAAGGGAAGGGGCCTTTGTGCCACACACGGCTGGCCTGAGATCTTACCAGAGGTGGTCGTAACCCCAGAGGGCTTTGTCACTGAAGACTCGGGTTTTGTTTAGCAGTGACAGCTCTATCTCCTGTTGCTTCTGCCTTTCTTCCTTGCCTGTTCTCTCAATTGTCTGGAACTTTTGTTTGGGAAAGTGGGAGAAAATTTATTCATTCAACACTTTTTGGTTTCTTATGAAGAAATTATTTTGGAGGAATTCTTCACCCCAGAGAAGAATGTTCCCTGAGTTTCCCTTCCTTCACCCTGGAACAAACCTCCCCTCCCCTTTATAATACCTGCCTCTCTGTCCACTCTTTCTCAGCCTCAGGTCAGGCCCTCGGATTTCACACCTGCTTTTCTGCCAAGGCTCCTACTACCATCGTCTGCCTCTAGCTTTCCTACGCCTCTGTCCTAGGCACAACGATCCACCGCTTATCCCACTCAGCAGGCTGATGTCACAGTGGGCCACGCTGACTCCCCAGCAAAGTCTGAGCGCTTCCTCAAGACACACGAAGCCCTTTGTGCTAAGCACCAGGAGCTGTTCTCCTTTCATGAATACATTCTGCTTTCTCTCTCCTGCTGTCCAAACGAGCTTCCCAGAACCTGCCACCGCACTGTGCCAACAGCCATCTCAGTACTGTCCTAACTAAACAAAGCCTGGCCTTCGGCTTCCTTTTACTCTTCCAGGCTTTCTGAGGCTCTCACCAAGTCTGCAGCTCACCTTTCCATGGTGTGATCCCATGGCCTAATACAGGGTATGGAAATCCAGCCATCCATGACCTATGTTTCCTGGCTCCACATTTCCCACAGAAGGCTTCCTCCTCTCCCCTGCATTCACTCTGGCCTTCTGCCTACAGTTGATCCTGGTCCCATCTGTGATCATATCTACCAGAAGAACAAATGGGGCAAGGCTAAGAATAAAAAAGAAAAAAAAAAGAAGAAGAAGAAAGAAAAAAGAAAGAGGAATGGAGAGGAAAGGAAAGGAGAGGAGTCTTGTTTAAAGGAGTCAAAGGAGGCCAAGCCCTATTTCTGAAGACCAGTGTCCATCACCTCAGGTCCCAAAGGAACCTCAGGCCCTAGGAGCTTAGATGAATGGGGAGAGTCTTCTGGATTATAAGCCAGAGCACCTCGGCCACAATCTTGCTGCACCACTGATATGGATGCTTGCTTATTATTTCCAATTCTACTTTCCCTAAGCCTGAGCCATCAGTATTTCAGTCTTCATGCTCCCAGTAGGGCCCTGTCTCCACAGTGCCTTCATCCCCATTCACCACCCCCAATTCCTCTCTCACTCCTTCTCACCAGGTCAGTCAGCTGTTTCCCACAGGTGTACTGTGCTTCCTCTGGGGATAATACAGATCTCCACATCTCCTTCTGTTCCAAACCCTGGTTGACTCATACCCTGGGACATTAGACCTCTGGCCAGTCTTCCCGAAACCACATTTTTAATCAGAAAACACTAGAGATACCAATTCCTACTGGTGGCTATCAGGCTGGAACCAAAGTCTGACAGAGGCAAGGAGCCACTGAACTAGGGGTTGAGGATTCACTTTCCTGGAATCCAACACAGCACAACATTGTTTTGTCTTGTTTTGTTTTTCTTTTACTAAACTTCAGTTTCTTTTAAAAAGTGAAGGTGTTAAACTTTTAAACTAGATGATCTCTAATGACTCCCACTTCTGTGTTCCCCTAATGGGCACACACAGTGAACCACATAAAGGAGGAGTGATCCATTTAATGAAGGTACAATCATATATGCGCAGGCTGTGTATAGGTAAAGACTTCTGATACAGGGGACCCTGAGGAGCAGCTCGCAGATGTCAGCCCCTGGCTTCTCATAGGTTATGTGTTGCCTCAATTGTATTTTGTGCCCTCAGGAAATACAATAATTACAACCGCCCCCACCAACATGCCCACCCTGTCTGCCATGCTTCACCTTCACCCCACACCGAGGGGCCTGAGTTCTTACCAAATCCTTCCTAAACATGGATCAACTCTGTCCATCCCCACTTATACTTCCTTGAATGAAGGTGACCATTGTTTCAGGAAAGTTTCTCTCACCTCCTCTCACCTCCTTTCCTTCTAGTTGCTTCTACTGTGGGTAACATTCCTGGTTGGACTGGGAACCGGCCTTTCCTAAATAGGTTTCTTTAAGACCTAGTCTTGTCCCTGAGCTGGTATAATCTTTCAGCTCAGAGGTACATCTGACCATGACTCTCTGCTAACTGGGCTAACTAGATTTGTAAATTCTCTAGAGGAATCTCCACTTACATCAACCAGAGTTAGCCTTCAGTCTCAGTGCATTCACAAGGACATTCAAGGTCAAACACTCCAACCTTATCCATTATATTGCCCCCAGATAAAGTTGACATCTAGCAGACTGTGGTATTCTCATTGACATCTCCAAGAACAAGAACAAATTTTCCCTCTGGAAAATTGCTCCTTGACCCACATGCAGTGTCCTTTTGCTGCAACTGCATTTAAACACAAGTGTTTGCTTCACTCTCCAAGAGGTTTTGTTTCTAACTCTCTGGAATTCCCCCAATAAGGAGCCCCAGCTTCTTTTTAAAAAACAAGGAGTTACTGAACAGTCTAAACAAAATCTCAATTAGGTTGCCCGGATCAAGCAACAAGAATCACTAAAAGCTTTTATTCACATATCCAACCCCTACTTTCTCCTTAGCATGGTCGGAAAAAAAAAAGAAAGAAAAAGAAAAAGAAAAAAAAAAACCACCATTCTCTAGTTGCACAGCCATTAAAGAACACTAAAAACAGAAAAACAGAAAATAACCTACATTCCCATCGCACCCTCAAAGTTGCTACTTTTGTTTTTCTATTCCTTGCCTCTGCATGAATAACAAATGCTACACAGTTGGACATAGCTTTGATACAGTATTAGTAAATTTCTTTTTGTGTTACAAATACTTTTTCCCACTATTGCTACAAAGTCTTCAATTATAACTCCTAAGGGGTTCAGGACAGTCCATTGATTTGATGAGCTTATTTCATGCTTTCCTAGTACTGGACTTTTTAGGCAATTCTCAGATTTTCTCCAAAACAGACAATGCTACAATGACTATCGTAGTGCATAAAGCTTTGTCCCTTTATCAGATTATTTCTTTAAGAGAAATTCCCAGGAGGGAAATCCCTGTGTCAAAGCATAAACCTTTTATGGCTCTTAAAATATTTTGTACTATCCCTTTCCAATCAGGTGATATTCTCGTCCCCTGCCATTGCAATTTATAAGCACATTGCTGGGAGAATGTCTGTGAACTCTTAAAACAGATGAAAAGATTTCTTTCTCCAAAATAGCAACCAAAGATTCAAACCTAAGCTCTATACCAAGGCATTTTCAAATAATTTCCCTCAGTTTTCTCCCCATCCTTATTGATGCCAGGTAATGTCCTTTCAACATTACACCTCATGGGTCATTTCTACACTTGCCCTCCATGACCCAACATCAGGAAGGCAGC
Source organism: Ailuropoda melanoleuca (assembly GCF_002007445.2). Lineage (NCBI taxonomy): Eukaryota > Metazoa > Chordata > Mammalia > Carnivora > Ursidae > Ailuropoda > Ailuropoda melanoleuca. The sequence continues at coordinate 19,141,009 of NC_048224.1, read as the reverse complement.
ACCCAGTTCCTCCTGCTGCAGGCCACACCTCTGAGACCCACACTCTGAATGCAGTCCTGTCTGGGTCTGCGTCTCGTTTGTCCTGACTTCTCACTCTGCCAGTGCTTCCTCTCCACTAGCGTTAGATTCCTCTCCTTGTCTCTGTCAACTGCCCTGTCCACCCCATCACCTCACCAGGCTCCTAGTGAACTGAAATGGAACTGCTCCCTTTCTAACTTCCCTAGCTTCAAGTCCCAATGCCTCCCCCATCACTATTTATTCATAGTCTTAACCCCCATGGGGAAAAAAATGAACCTTTTCCAAAGGAAACAGGGGAGGAGACTGAAAGTATTATTCAAACTCTCATTAAAAACAGAAAGCAAGAAAGGTCTGAGAGGAACAATAATAGAAAGATTAATATCCTCCCAAGTCCCCAGCCAGGAAAAAGAAATGACTTGCCTTCCTTTAGCAAAACTGCGAAGTTTGAATATTAGGTTTCTATTTAATAAATGCAGGTTCACGTGCAGCTGAAGCAACCATAAACTAGCGATGCCTGCCAGATGCCAGAAGTCCCAAGAAGCTGACAGCCCTGGAGAGTTGGCTGAAAACATCAAGGTCACCTGAACTGAGATTCCCCACAAATATTGTACCACCATATCCTAGCTGATGTACTCTCACAAAATCAAGAGCTTGGTGACGTGGGCATAGATGTTTGTCAGCTCCAAACACACATCAATGCTTAGGCAGTACTCGGGATGAGGCAAAAGTCAAAGTAGACTTCTAGATGATTCCATGTCATGGACAACACATCACCTAACCTTCAAACCTCTGGAATACAGCTACTCACACTGATTAAAAAAAGAAAAAAGAAAGAAAACCTGATAATTATCTATTTTTTTCTTTTCAATATATCCATATTAAAAATAACATACAGAAATGCATGTGCTAGGTCTTGGGAGCAGAGTAAGAAGATGCAAATGCAGGTTTAATTAAAAAAAAAAGGCAATCTCCATTTAGATATTTACTACCATCTGTGAGCATTTAGCTCACAAGCACTACTCATAGGACAAAGACACAGGTCAAGGTCAAATCTCTGCCCTCTCTGAGCATGAAGTTTAATCCTCCTTGTGTTATATAGACACTGATCCCTTTAACTGGAAGTGTATGGAATTTCCACTTAAAGTCTAGAAACTTAAGCACTATTTGGAGAATTTTACAAATTTAGAAGTCAGTTTGGGTAGAAAAGGAATTGAGGAAGTAAAGGAGGGAAAAAAGGAGGCAGGAATGGGTGGGGTGGGTGGAGCAGTATTTCTCCCTACCATGCGTTAAGCATTTTCAATTTTATTGTCTCATTAAAAGGAAGGTGTTAGCTTCATCATTAACAAATAAGAAAACGAAAACAGGACAAGTGAGTTGTTAAAATCATGCAAGAAGAAGTGGCAGAGCTTCATTTGAACTTGGGATCAGTACTCCTCTTAACCCACACAGTGGGATTCATGTACCGAAGTCCACTGGAGACAACTCATGACGTAATTGCAAAAATTCTAGGATATAAACTCCACAGAAGAATGAAGGTATCAGGACAGTAGGACCACACACACATGTACAGCAAATGTTAGTTACCATTATTAACTTAATATATTGATTTAGCAAAAGAATAAATTCTGATTCCTAATTAATTTCATCTCATTATAATAAATAGTAATTTCTTTGTTTACTCTGTGTCAGGCACTATGGTATGTGCTTGAAATTATTTGGCTTATTTAATTTCCACAACATTTCTCAGAGGCAGAATTTACTATCCACACTTTCCAAATGGGGAAACTAAGGCTGGGAAAGAGGAAAACCTGACTGTTAGGGAACTAACCTGTGACAGAAGCAGACTTCAAACCCAGACCTCTGCCACCAATGTCTGGGCAATTAATCATTCCACTCTCCTGCCTCCCCTTACCTCCCCCCGCCCCCCAACCACGGAGCTTTGTTTATAACCCATAAAGCAGAACAGATGTAGTTTAAAGGAGAGTGGGGGGATGGAGTATAAGTCTTCATGTACTATGATTCCCACAATGAAGATGCTCCAAAAGGGTCTCAGGGATGGGAGGGAAAACAAAGCTGGATTTGCAAGGCAGGCAGACCGCCTAGCACAGCTTGGGGTTCAGACATATTATTATTGATTACAGTGCAAACCTGAGTTTCTCCGGGATCCTCTGGTGCACTTCAAAGGCAATGAGAGCTTGGAAAGCTTGTGGTCCATGTAGTCAGAGATGAAGAGGGATTTGCCAAATCTGAGGGCCGGAAGCAAGATGATTTCAAAAGCATGCTGTTCTCCTGGAAGTTTAAGATCCAAGTAAAAGGTGAACTCTGAGTCTCAAAGAAATGAAGTCTGAGTCTCATTGGCCAGACAGCTTCAAAACAGATGGATGGCCTGAAAAGTGTAAGAATGCCGAGTTCCCAGAAAAGCAGCCTGGAAGTGAGAAGTACTTCCATTCAGGGCAGAAGGCAGGGGGGACAGACCGGAGGAAAGGCGTTCTGCATTCTCAGTGAGAGCAGGACCATCTCTACCATCCTCTAGTCTGGATGTCACATATAAACACCTGCTTCCCCCAACCAAAGCCTGAGCCAACAGAACAGGAAGAACATCGTGAAAGTGACAGGATGCCAATTGAATAGGCAGGGCTACCAGTGCACCACGGAAGGGTTTGCTGGAATCAATGTCAGAGGAGCAGCCTACAGCCAGCCCAGTCAGGGCAGGGAAACGGGGCTGAAGGAGGGATGTGACAGCGGCATCACTATCATGTGGCAAGAATGGGGGACTAGAAAAGCAGTATTAGAGAAAGGACAGAGAGCAATGTCATAGGAGGTGGTGTCCTTGGGGAAGACAGAAAGGCCAAAGCACAAAGAAAATGCTACGGCTTAATGCCACTTGTCCTCCTGTCCCACAATCACGTTGTCACACCGAGAAGAGAGATAAATGCGTGAAGTTTAGTGCAGGGGCTCCTCTACTTCAAAAGCAAGCTGAAGCATTTGACTAAAATATATAGATATATTTGCTAAAAAACGTAGCCTGCCATGACATTTAAATGTATTAGCTGACAGACACTGTGCTGTACCATCTGCTACTCTGTACTAAACTTCCTGTAACTAAAGATTCACAAGCCCTAGAGAACAAGCATTAGGTAAAATAGATTCATTTTGTATAATTGAACATAATTGTGCATGTAATGTTTTAACGTAATATTACTCAACAGCTGTGCAAATAATGGAAGGGTTATTCACCACAGACCATATGCTGGCAATGAGATATGAAGGCAGCACGCTAACCGACCAGTGAACCCACAACCTTACTGGGATGACGCGATGGCTTGCCTTAGAAAAATGTTCAGGTTAAAAGCAGAAGCGAAAGTGGAGCACCACAAAACTCAAAAGCAAAGGGGCAAGGCTACCCCCTAACTCCCTCTGCAGAGAGAGGGCAGCAGCCTTCCATCCTGTCGGCCTTTGCTCATGTCACCCTCTGCTCTTCCGTCATTTTCTGCATGGCCTCTCTTCCTTTCCATAACTTTCATGATATTCTCAATCATCTTCTTCTACAACCATATATTGACTAACCACAAGTGGACACATCTCTCTTGTACATTCTGTTTTAAAACACCATGGCAGTGAGCTCTAGAACTAAAATTCTAAATCCCTAAATGACTCATTTGCCCTCTCATGAAACTTTTCCAACTATCTTCATGTTGATCATAAGTTTTCCCCACTAAATGGGTAGATTTAATTATTCCAATTTTAGAGAAGAGAAAACCAAGGCTTGGTGTTTCAGTCAATCAACAAGTGTTTACTAAGTACCTCGTATGGGCCAAAGTCACATAAGTCACTTGGTCTGCAGTAGTACAAATACATAATGGCAAAGCTAAGGATTAGGACATAACACTTTGTTCCTAATACTAGTTCCTTTAATACTATTTCTTAGTACTATTCCTGGGTGGCTCAGTCAGTTAGGCGTCCGACTCTTGATCTCAGCTCAGGTCATGATCTCAGGGTTGTGAGATGGAGCCCCGCGTTGGGCTCCACACTCAGCATGGAGTCTGTGTGAGATTCTCTCCTTCTCTCTCTCTGCCCCTCCCTGCTGCTCACATGCACTTTCTCTCTCTCTCAAATAAATAAATAAAATATTTTTTAAAAAATAAAAAAATAATACTAGTTCCTTTTGTGGTTTACTGCTAAACCAGTTTGGACAAACTGTTTAATATGTCTACAACTCATGTTCAACATTTATGAAAGAGGAACAACAACAACAAAAAAAAACAGTGGGAATGTATCTACATATACCCCTTTGATCAAAAACAAAAATTTTTAACATCTGACCAAAATGAGTCCATAAGAATCATATCAATGTATTCCATTTCAGCCCCTGATTCTATTAATTCTATTCCACCTTCTTTTTAAAGCTTATATAGTAACCATTCTTTTTCAAACCTGCCTTGTTATAGTGGCCATTTCAAGTCTATGGAATAAGATGAGATATATTTTTTCCGATGTATTATGCTAAGAAGTGTCTTACCTGCAGGCTAACTATTGTAAATTGCCTCCACATCCGCTGTATTATACATTTCACATTGTTCTGCCTATAATATTAAAGCTTGGTCTCTTGGAAAATATTATAAGGGAATTTAACTGTACATAAACATTAATAGATGCAATAAAATAAGAACAGCATAAAAGTATTTCAGTACTAAGAGTTAAATGTGTTGGAGCCTAAGGAGAATCTTTTACTCTTTTCCTTTTTGTAAATGACTTTAAACTCACATAAGATGATGAAATTATAAAAATGAAAATAACAAAATACGAAAAAAAAATTATTACAATATATTAAGGAGAGGAACTAGTGGCTTAGAAAGCCCCAAGATGACAAAGAAAAGTATAATATTCCAGAATTGAAACAAGTCATCACAGTTGCTCAAATATATTCTCCACCACAATGTAATGACTTTCTCACTAACACTCAGACAAATACAATAATCTTAAACTATTTTAAGGTTGAGAGAAGGTTATGAGGAAGAGTTACTGAAGCCAATAAATATCAAACTTGGAGCTGACATTTGGTCTCAAATCCCCAGTGTTTTCAAGAATTTCAGCACAGGGTAAGTACAATCACCGTATGTTCAAACTAGAGACATCTGCAGAATCAGAACCAAGAGATTGTCAACTTAAATGCTTGTTCTTTTTGGTAGAGAAAGTAGTTATTTTAAGTTATAGTGAGAACAATTTAGCTTAACCCCAATGCACTTGAAAAACTGAAGATTAACCCAATCTGTCAAGTGTAGTTCTGATCAATGAGTTTCTTTTCTAAATACATTCCTAAAAGATCTGTGCAATTTGGATGAGAGATTATGGCTAAAAAATATAATTAAATTTAAAAGAGATATTTCATAATCCCTTGATCTCTCTGATCTTCAGTTTTCTTTTCAAGAATTCAGAAAGTGGAAGTCAGATTATATCTCTATAACAATTCTACCATTATCTGAAAACCACGAAAATCCAGATAGAATGTAATCCTTCACTGGAAATGAACACATTGGCTTTAAAAGTAAAATCTTAGTCCTCTCACATGATCAGTTTCAGGAGACTGCTATAGAAGCAGGTCAAATTAGCTTTCAGAAAAATCCAAAACCTCACCACTTCTCTCCACCTTCACCATTGTTGTACTGACCTAAATTAAAGAAATGAGTAGATACGACAGTGTTTTAATTGTTTTCCATGTTTCCATTGTCACTTCCTGCATGAGACTCATTCTTTATATAGTACCAGAACAATTCTGGCTGTAACATACTTTTGGAGGTGGCTGCCTACCCATGACCCTCCTTGTCTTCATTATACTCCTCTCTAGTCACAGTTGATTGGATACTCGATCCAAGTTGGGCCAATGAGATTCTGTATCTCTGGAATCTAGATTAGGGTTCATGGCCCCAGGTCACTCTCCGTTGGGCACTTGATATAAAATCAATACATGTGGTAGCTATAGAAGTGTCCATCTTCCACCAAAGGCACAAAAGAGAAAAAAAATCAGCCTTTGGAAAGAGAAGTACAGCAGATGCTCACAGAGAAACAGAGACAAAAGTCCACGCTGAGAGAGAGAAAGAGAGACAGAAAGGGAAGAAAAGAGGGAGAAACACACAGACACAGAGAATGCACCAGCACATTGGTTCCTGATGACTTGCCAGTTACTGATTCCAAGTACTTGCTGGGCCCCAAAGTTCCATAAGATATCTCTAAATCTTTATAATAAATCCCCTTCACTTACCAACGACTTCAAGCCCATCACTAGAGATGCAGAGGCAAAAGCCTCCCTCAGACTTCATCAAGTTTCACAGCTGACAAAGATCTAATCCTTATAATAAGTTCTTTATTCCACATCACCATCAGAAGTTACTTTGCTTCACTGATAAAACACCAGCTGATACATAAAGGGTCTGCACTTACTAGCCATGTGTCCTCCAAAAAGTCACTTCTCTAAGCTTCAGTTTTATCATCTATAAAGTGGGGATAGTAAATCCTTCCTCATAGCCTCCTTAGGGAGGAGTTTTATGTAAAACACTTAGCTTATAACATTGTAAGTACCTTTATTATCATCATCATTATTCAAACAAGCCTGTAGTATAAATCTACTGTGTTACAAGTTGAACTTCTTAATGAGAAGTTTTAATTGCTGGTATGTTCTTCTGGAGGACATACTAGGAAACGGAGCTTAGTTGCTATTGTTTTTGCTTTATCCTAATTCAGAGTCAGCTATAAACTGGCAAAAGACAGTACAGCATTCTAACATAGTATCTCTTTAACACTTAAAAAGTCCTCTTTCTGGAGTTAATATCCTAATGGTAACTGTGCTGTGCTGTGACTTCCATCCTGTTTTATTTATTTGTTATTTATTTTTGCTTATTCTTCCTTAATGTTTCTCTTATCAGGACACCACTGTGGCAACTGAACCAAAGGAGGCCAATGCAATAACCACAGAAAGGGCAGCTATGACACTCTTGAGGCTAAAGCAACCGCAACACCCACAGCGTTTAAAGAGTTCAGGCAAAGGGCAATGTTCAGCCCAGGAAATACGCTAATCAGTGGCCGAAACTCCAGTGTCGGTGCCAGCTGGACCAGTGGTCTTAGATACAAGCCTCTGAAGGAGTCCACAGCTCATCCTGTGTTGCTGCCATCAGCCAGACAGCTTTTGTGTAGTCCCTTTTTGAAGAAAGTCTAACGCTGGTATGGCTGCAACTCCACAGAGGATGTCCTCTATTTTTAAACTCATGAATTTCACTCTCCTAACCTGACAAAAGGTTCTGTGTCGGATGACACATGGATGTGGGATGATTACACAGGAACCATCAGAGAGACAAGACTGTCTGCTCTTATTAGATTTGATGGCTAGGCAAGACATATGCTGCTTATCTATAAAAGCTATGAGGACAAGAAAGCTTTAAATTGGGTTAAGGTGTTAAGGCAGAATTTGAGATGTGAGTTGCTTCAGAAATGAAACTGGGCCGACATGCACTCCAAAGTCACCTCCAAGGAAAGAAGGAGGGCAGGTGTTTGACCACAGAGACACACTACACCATCATATCTGAAGACCATGCAGTAAACAGAATCCAATGTGAGCAGAAGGGGAGGAGTAAGGAGAGTAAGCAAAAAGTGAAATCTACATTCCCCTAAGAGGAAGGGATCCTAAAACAGTCAGAACAGTCACCCTACCCATGGTAAAGCCACCAAGTCATTTCAGACAATCCCAATGGAGGGGCCCATATGCTGCTACTATGATGACAGGAAGAAAGAAATCAGGAATTTATCAGTTTCATTCAACAAATCTTTATTGGGGTCTTACTATAAGTTGAGCACCAAGTTCAGCCTTGTTGGCACCAACATGATTAAGACTCTTACGTGTAACTGTGTCCCAGAGGGGTGCAAAATAAGAGTTAAAGTTGTGCTCAAAGAAGAAACCTTGAATCTGTTCTGGCAAGAAATAAATAGAGAGTCTAGAGTTTTCTGCCATGCAATATAAAAGGGCTAATTTAGGGGTGCCTGGGTGGCTCAGTCAGTTAAGCATCGACTTTTGGTTTGAGTTCAGGTCATGAGCTCAGGCTCCTGGGATTGAGCCCCATGTTGGACTCCATGCTCAGTGTGGAGTCTGCCTGAGGATTCTCTCCTCTCTGTCTGCCCCTCCCTCCACTCTCTTTCTCTGTCTCTCTCTCAAAAATAAATAAATAAATCTTTTTTTTAAAAGGGCTAATTTAGATCTGAAAAGCATAAACAGAATGTTTTATAAATATACCATTTCTATCATAAGAACTTAGTCTGGCCATCATCATCACTATTATTATTCAAATAACTTTATGTGTTTTTTTTAATGATTTTTTTTTTATTATATTATGTTAGTCACCATACAGTACATCCCCGGATTCCGATGCAAAGTTCGATGCTTCATTAGTTGCGTATAACACCCAGTGCACCATGCAATAGTGCCCTCCTTACTACCCATCACCAGTCTATCCCATTCCCCCACCCCCCTCCCCTCTGAAGTCTTCAGTTTTTTTCTCATAGTCCATAGTCTCTCATGTTTCATTCCCCCTTCTGATTACCCCCCCTTTCTTTATCCCTTTCTTCCCCTACCAATCATCCTAGTTCTTATGTTCCATAGATGAGAGAAATCATATGATAATTGTCTTTCTCTGCTTGACTTATTTCACTTAGCATTATCTCCTCCAGTGCCGTCCATGTTGCAGCAAATGTTGAGAATTCGTTCTTTCTGATAGCTGAGTAATATTCCATTGTATATATGGACCACAGCTTCTTAATCCAGTCATCTGTTGAAGGGCATCTCGGCTCCTTCCATGATTTGGCTATTGTGGACAATGCAGCTATGAACATTGGGGTGCATATGGCCCTTCTCTTTACTACGTCTGTATCTTTGGGGTAAACACCCAGTAGTGCAATGGCTGGGTCATAGGGTAGTTCAATTTTTAACTTTTTAAGGGACCTCCACACTGTTTTCCAGAGTGGCTGTACCAACTTGCATTCCCACCAACAATGTAGGAGGGATCCCCTTTCTCCACATCCTCTCCAACAATTGTTGTTTCTTGCCTTGTCTATCTTTGCCATTCTAACTGGCGTAAGGTGGTATCTCAGTGTGGTTTTGATTTGAATTTCCCTGATGGCTAATGATTTTGAACATTTTTTCATGTGTCTGTTAGCCATTTGTATGTCTTCATTGGAAAAGTGTCTGTTCATATCTTCTGCCCATTTTATGATTTGTTTATTTGTTTCTCGTGTATTGAGTTTGAGAAGTTCTTTGTAGATCTTGGATACCAGTCCTTTATCTGTGGTGTCCTTTGCAAATATATTCTCCCATTCCGTGGGCTGTCTCTTAGTTTTTTTGACTGTTTCCTTGGCTGTGCAGAAGCTCTTTATCCTGATAAAGTCCCATAAGTTCATTTTATCTTTTATTTCTCTTGCCTTTGGCGATGTGTCGTGAAAAAGGTTGCTCTGGCCGATGTCATAGAAGTTGTTGCCTATGTTCTCCTCTAGAATTTTGATGGATTCCTGTCTCACATTGAGGTCTTTCATCCATTTGGAGTTTATTTTTGTGTATGGTGTGAGAGAGTGGTCAAGTTTCATTCTTTTATGTAGCTGTCCAATTTTCCCAGCACCATTTATTGAAGAGACTGTCTTTTTTCCACCGGATGTTTTTTCCTTTTTTATCAAAGATTAGTTGCCCAAAGAGCCGAGGGTCCATTTCTGGGTTCTCTATTCTGTTCCATTGGTCCATGTGTCTGTTTTTGTGCCAGTACCATGCTGTCTTTGTGATCACAGCTTTATAGTACAGCTCGAATATCAAATAACTTTATGTGTTTTAAGTTGAACTTACTAATGAGAAGTTTTCACTGCTCGTATGTTCTTTTGGAAGACATAGAAAACAGAATTTAGATACTATTAGGTTTGCTTTATCCGAATGCAGAGTCAGCCATATCCTGGCTAGAGATGATACAAAATTCCAGTATGGCATCTTTGTACACTTGACTTTAGGTAAACTTGTATCCCTGAAGCTCTCTAAGGCTAGTGAATACTTTAGTTGGAGAAGTTTATCCCTAGTTACTTTTTCCACAATTCACATGAGCCACTCACAGTCTTGATTGAGCTCTCTGTACCTCAGCACTGTGATGCCTCCATGAGCAGTCAGCTCTGCCTGTGTTCCCCTTAACTGGCCTCCAATGGGATAGGATCCAGGGTGGAACTGTGTGGCCTTGGACCAGCTAAGACTAGAACTGTTTCGGAACACTTTCACAAAACACTTTGGTATTATAAGCACACGTCAAATGGAAGCCGCAGTGCAGCATAATTAGGAGCTAAAGCATTTCTCCATAATCAAAATGTATAATGCTAAGTTAATAAATCTCCTGCCTCCTTGGAGCAATCTTGAAGGGGATTCATCTTCTTGCAAGGCTTCTCTCTTAAATGTCAATTCTATTTTTTTTAAAAATAGAGTTTGTGTTTTCATAGTTAAAATATGATCACTGTTGAAATGTTTTTTTAAAAATAATTGTCTCTCCATCCTAAAGTAATTGTTATTAATGATTTTATCTATTTCTTTCCAGGACGTTACTACTCAAAGCTTGTCGTGTGCATTTTATTAGAGTTGTTAATGTTTTTCACATATTTTATATATATGTAATACATGTTTATGTATCTTATAAATATTTCTAAATACTGAATAATAATTTATAAATATTTATGTATTTTATATATTTTATATACATATATTTTATATTTTCATTTGCCATTAGATCAGAAGTAAATGACCCTGTTTTCACATAACCTGAGTTTGTATCATTTTTTCATATCCTGCATAACACTCTGTCACTATTGTCCATTTGCAGAATTCCAGAAGTCATTACAAAGTGGGTTTTCTGTCCCTCTCTTCCCTCCTCTCTCCTTCTCTCTTCCACCTTCTCCCCCTCCCTCCTCTCTTTTAACAACTCACATTATTCTACGGAGAAAGCAATCTCTGTTGTGAGCCTCTGGGACAGTCCAGTTGAAACTCAGACTCAAGACGAAGGACTTCTGTGATTCAAAACATAAAAACATTTCAACCTTTCATGATGTTGGGGAAATAAACATGGATAGCTCCAATATTAAATGTTTCCTTGAGCACTGGTGTCACAGTGAGGTGACAGATGTCATTTACATTCAAGCACAGCACTCTAAAGTTGGTAACTTACTTTGTAGGGACACAGAGATAACCTCTATGAAGTTTATCACTATTGCTTCTGTACCTCCTGAGTGTTTTAACTAAACTTTGTTGTTAGCCATCCAACATTCATTCACCTGATGCCACTTAGTTCTACCACTACTTATGTAAAGGGAGCTCCTCCACAGATAATAATGACCTTGAGTGGAGTTGTTCATTCATCCACAGACATACAGTGGACCGACTACACTGACTTTATGTGTATGACATGAGGTCGGGTCAGAGTAAGCAACCAATAAAGTTTTAAATGAACTGTCAATAAACAAATGCTCACTGGGTGCCTACTGTATACCAGGTACTAGCTTAGGTACTACAAGTAAACCACATCTTATTCTTCCTCAGAAAAATACAGAATTGGCTCTCGCCAAATGCAAGGTAACAGACTTGAGCTTAAAGAGCCAGCAGATACACTTTATGCAGGATGAAAACACCTACCTCACTGCTTTCTCTAACGTGGTATCCGTGTCTAATAGAGCCAGTAAATTAAGCCCTGTTGGTAAGGTAAAATATCTTGAGCAAAATTCAGACTGGGGAGGTAATATTAAACAGCAAGCCATAAAATAACTGTAAATCTGTTTATGAACTACCTTGAAAGTAATTTCAGGATAGTGGAGAAGGAACTGATTACCAGGAACAATAGCTGCCAGGATCTTTTATGCCAGCTCCTTATAAATGGGAGTCACCTTAGCAATCTTCACCAGCCTCCCACTGAGAAGAAAAGTAACTTGAATTTAAAGATTTATAATATCTACGTAAAGGTGACCTGGGATGGAATTTGCTACTTTTTTAAACACCCAACTTCTCTAGGTCCATAATCACAGTGAATTCTACCAGCTCATCTTAAGTTGCCTTACAGGCTCTATCAAGGCCAATTCTAGTAAAAAAAAAAAAAAATCCCATTGGCCCTGCCCTCAACTAACCAGAAGGTTCAGAAGTTTCCTAAGACGCACTTCCAGGCCCTAAAGATTTAGTTTACCATTTCAGTGGTAATATGAAAGTGCCTCAGTTGCATAGATGCCGGTGCAGGGGGCCTGATGGCTAATGAATAATCATGACATTCCTCAGCAGTGGCAGCAGGACTGCACTCTACTAGGGAGGTGACTTCTCCATCGGAGCAGGCATTCTGGCCAAAGTGAGTATTAATGGTTCCTTCTCAATCTCCCTAACTATATATAGCAAGAGAAGAGGGCGAAGTCCTCTGATGACATCCTTGGCCACCATTTCCAAGATCTCTCCAAGTGGAAAAATATCCTCCGAGATTCAGATCGTGTATAGCCAATGGTCATTTATACCTAATTATTCTGCTTCCTCAGGACTCAACAAGATATACTATTCAATTAGACACACTATTGATTGGGTTTTCTTTTTGTTTATAACCATGGTAGAAAATAAAAAATATCTGTTTTAGAATACCTAAGACACATACACTATGATTATGTTGTAATACAGAGCAAAACACTGAGCCCTCATCACCTCTTCAAATTTCTGTGTTAGAACAGACATAGGAGGGGCGCCTGGGTGGCACAGCGGTTAAGCGTCTGCCTTCGGCTCAGGGCGTGATCCTGGCGTTATGGGATCGAGCCCCACGTCAGGCTCCTCCTCTATGAGCCTGCTTCCTTCTTCTCCCACTCCCCCTGCTTGTGTTCCCTCTCTCGCTGGCTGTCTCTATCTCTGTCGAATAAATAAATAAAATCTTTAAAAAAAAAAGAACAGACATAGGACAGTTTTCTGAGGAAGATTCTAGTTCTGATCATAGGTGCTCTGAAGCCCATTAAACCTATAGGATATAAGGACCCATTCAGGTGCATACCTTAGTTAGATTCCTGTTGGGCTGGGGGTCCAGTATTTCTATAGGATCCTGATTCTATCTGCTGCCCCCTCGGTTGTCCCAGCACATGGCTCTGCCCTACATAGAAATCCCTGTATCCAAGGTGCTTGGTAGCACTGATGACCTTTGAACTCTGCTCTTCATTTCTTCCCAAAAGCTCAGCTGCCCAAATTCATGTTTAAGAAAGATCCTAAAGTATATTTATGTATCCATTGCTCCAAACATTCTAAAATTTGTCCTAAAGCCAACAGTTCTCTACCTTATTAAAAATACATTTCAGAGTTGTGTCCTAAATAAATAAATATGAGAAAGGAAGATTAAATAGAACCTGTCACTACTACTTATGGACATCTGGTGACTTTAACCTCCAGGGATCAGTCCAGGCTACTCTGGCATTACACAAACCCCAGTTGTCAGGAATGGCTCTAGTGGGCAAGCAGTAAAAACAACAAAAATATACACTTCAAAACGCTCTCCCACACCACAACTGGAATTAACTTGGTATGTTTTTCTAATTCTCTGAGTCTCATATTTACATCTACAAAATGGATATTAATAAAACATTCCTCACTGGTTTTTGATGAGATTTAAAATACTGAGCAACACTTCTTATCTCTGTATTATGTCTAAGCCTGCCCTGCTCACTAATCCTAGGCTAGATTATTATCTGTAATCCAAGCACACTATTATTTTTCTTATCAAAATTTTTGATTATATATTAATTTGTTTGCCTATTTATTATCTACCATGCCCGTTAGATTTTTGATCTCTGTAAGGGCATATACCATGCCCATTTGGTTAGCCACTATAAACATAGTACCTATAATGTCCCCAATGAAACTTAAGTGGCTAATCAAATATCTGAATAAAATGAATGAGTTAGGGTATTAACATTTAACAGAAACATTAACTGCTCTTATTATTTTTGTATTATAAAATTATGACCACTTGGCATCCATCTTATGAAAAATTTAGTGATTTTGTTACTTGCTAAAATGTTATGCAGATTATTTGGAATGTGATGATCAAAATTACCTGTATAATAGCTATGCATTTCAGAATTCTTCAGACTGTCTTGGATAATTATATTCTTTTGTATTAATACCCCTCATATATAAAAAATAAACTTACAAAACCAAGTTAAATCTTATTTAAAAAGTCAGGTAAAAAATTATATAAGATAACTCACTGGTTATATATACATATTTTTAAATATTTATTTATTCAATTTGTTATTATGTAATATTTAATAATTAATACTATATTATCTATCATATATCATGTGTACTGTCTAAAATATGTATTATTACATTTAAATATAAACATATATTTATATATAAATACATATGAATGGTTACTAGTTATTTATATACCATACAGATATACTTATTATTAAAACATCACGTCTGCCACAAAATATTTACAGTGCTTATCTCCATACAATCAGATTCTTTTCCTATTGTATTTATCTTCACTGCCTTTTCTGCAGCTATCAAGGATAATTATATATTTAAATTTCTAAAATTCTAAATAAAAAATACTTGATAATTTAATTTCAAAATTGTTCAAAAAACCACATTTTAGCATGTATTTAAAATTCCTAAAATACTCCTTTGTCAGAGCATCTTTCTTTTCATTTATTTGGAAAACACAGTTAGCACAACCATAGAGTCTTGGGGTCATTTATTTTCCCACACTGTTTGTTCTCAGTATACTTCTTAAAAAGCAAAAACATTTCCACTTAAAAGCAACATTTCATTTTGATAAAGACCCTGGATACATGTGAAAAGAGTCCTATTCACTTGGATCTCAGAAGAATAGGACTTATTCTGTGCAACTGTGTATTACACATCCATCTAAAGTCAGTGGTAATCAACTGGACTAGGAGCCCCTGGGGCAAAGTTCATACCATCCATAAGTCTAAAATCCAGCTCCAACCACACCATTCCTCTCAACTGTTCTGATAATCAAATGTAAAAGTGTTTCCTGGCTTCCTGGAGACATGCTCAGCACACTGACTAGAGAAAACCATTTAGTAGAAGGAGTACTGGCAAATAACCTATTGAGTACTTAACCATCTGCCAAGATGTGATTTAATCCTCATAAAAATACCTGTTTTGTAGATACAGTTATTATCTCCATTTGCAGAGGGGGAAAACTGTGGCTCAGAAAAAGAAGTGAGCTGCCTGATGTCACACAGTTCGTGGTGGCATCAGGATTAGAAAGAAAGGGTTGACTCTGTAACTTGCACTCTTAACTGCTACTCTCTGCGACCTCACAACTCTGCTGAAACCAACTTCCCTGAAAATACAAATTACCTGTGAGAGATTACCAAAGTTTCTATATGCCACTGAAGATTTTTCTTTTACTTGAAAATGAGCCCTTTATATACATTCAATATAGTTATTTTGACAGGATGGTATCATGAAATCTTAACATGTGACTGTTTTTCCCTGGGTTTTTCCCTTTCTCCTTCAAATTGGTAACTGTTCTACCTCCTCACTTTATTTATTTTTTAGAGCAAAAAAGAGAGAGAGTGAGTTGTAGGGTGGAGAGGTAAAGGGAGAAGGAGAATCTCCAGCAGATTCCAGATCCCCACTGAGCGCAGAGCTCCATGTGGGGCTGGACCTCACGACCCTGAGATTATGACCTGAGCCAAAATCAAAAGTCGGACACTGAACCAACTGAGCCACCCAGATGCCCCCTACCTCCTCCCTTTAGAAAAGATAAAAGGTGTGAGATTTTCAAAGATTAAGCCCTTGGGGGAGTTGGCAGATAAAACACTAGATGCCCAGTTAAACCTGAATTTCAGATAAATGACAAAAGATTTTTTTTTAACTATATATGTTCTATATTTTGCATGGGATATACTTATGCTAGAAAATGATTTGTTGTTTGTCTGAAATTCAAATTTAATTGAGCAGCCTTTATTTTTATATGATAAACCTGGCAACTCTGTCCTTGGGAAAACCTGGATGGTTTATGAAGGAAGTAAAAGGAAAGAAAATTCACACAATAGGCAGAGTGTCTTAGAAAAAACAGGAGGAAGGATATCTAGGCAGAAGAAACCAGAAGCAGCTTGGAAAAAGACTCCAATGTCTAAGAAGGAGCAGAAGACTGCCAGCCCCAAAACCTGTGAGGACATATGGCCCTGGAAATACTAATTGACTGCCATGGGCCCTGCCCTGTACTACAAACCAGGCATACCGAGATAAGAAACACACAAGACCCACTTTTCAGGCACTTATGGGCTGGTGAGCAAAAGCAACAGGTCAAGAAGCAATTTCAACACTAGAGTTTTCTATACATAATGTAAGTTGTCAGAGGAGGACAGGATTAACTGTCTAGGAAATGACAGGGAAAACTTCACAAAGGAAATTGCTCCAGAGAGAGATCCTTAAAGAACAAGCTGGTATTTGCCAAGAGGACTGTGTTGAGAAGGACAGTCCCTCTGAGGTATATCTGATATTTCTGGAACATGCAATGGCCAGAAGAAGAAAGGATAAAGCAAAAGGCTGAAGCCAGATCGTAAGAGACCTATAACCCACAAGTGCTTCCCAAACTTTACTGTATGCTCCAATAACCCAGGGATCTTGTTAAAATACAGGTTCTTAAACTATAGGTAAGGTATGAAGTGCAGCCTCTACGATTCTGCATTTCTAACAAGCTGCCATATGAGGCCAACACTGCCGGCCTGAGAATCATCCTTAGAGTAGTAAGGCTGAATGTCATGCTTTGGATCTTGAATCTTTTCCCCAGACACTGGAGAGCCATCTTGTGTCTTCTTCCGCCAGAAATTGACTAGAATTCCAAAGAGCTAGAAGAAGGCACAGAGACTCTTCCTAAAGGCCAGGAAAGAAATGCCTAAACTGGAGACACTGAAGATAACAAAGAGGATGAATTTAGTAATGATGAAAAGCTAAAATGGACACGTGTTGCACAGTGTAAGCACAGATAAGGGAAACAGAAAATGATTGCTAAGCTACATTGTTTTTTCACAACTATATTGTATGGTTTGAGATTAACACTCATTTAGCATTTGGGATGTCCTACCATAATTCATTGTAGCACCCTTTTTTTTTTAAGAGACAGAGTGCACATGTGCGTGGGCGGGGGCGGGGGGGGAGGGCAGTGGGAAGGGAGAGGGAGAGAATCTTAAGCAGGCTCCACACTCAGCATGGAGCCAGACAAAGGCGGACGTGAGGCTCAATCTCATGAGCCTTAGATCATGACTTGAGCCAAAACCAAGAGTTGGATGCTTAACTGACTGTGTCACCCAGGTGCCCCCATTGTAGCACCCTTTTAAATACAAGATACAGCTTTAAATGAGCAGTTAAGTTGTAAATGTACTTTGTGGACTCAGCCACATTATTGTAAGATCACTCCTGATACGGGAGTCTGAGTGGCGCAGTCGGTTAAGCGTCTGCCTTCGGCTCAGGTCATGATCTCAGAGTCCTGGGATGGAGCCCTGCATCAGGCTCCCTGCTCAGCACCCTCTCCGTCTGTGTGTTCTTGCTCTCACTCTCACTCTTGCGCTCTCTCTCAAGTAAATAAAATCTTTAAAAAATTTAAAAAAACAAAAAGATCACTCTTGATACAGGTCCAGTCTTTCTAGGTAGAGTGTAAACTCCTCTCAGGCAGGTGCTGGCTTCATTGTGTCCCCCCGCACGGAACATGTGCTGGTAAATGAAGCTTCCATCCCATTCCTGATCCAACACCCTACTTCACAAATATGAAAGCCTGGGAAAATTCCAAAGCATCAGCCCCCACAGAGTTTCCTCATTTATTTTCCCTCTTCTCTTTTTAAAACTCTGAAATAATAAGCGATTTCAATGCCAGTTACTGAAACTAAGAGCTCATTCATTTCTCAAGTTCTGGAATAACATCCTGAGGTAGAGATCCCGGTGGGCCTTCCTAATGACTGATTAGAGTTCTTTTTTCTACCTCCTACTGATGATTACTTCTTTTGATATCACAGATTGCTTAGCACGTTGACTTAGCACCTGCACTAATTGTTTTCTCCTGTTAGAATCTGATTTTCAATGTGTTAAAATGTTAAGCCAGTGGTTCTCAGCCCGGGCTACACATTAGAATCACCCAGGATCTTTTCTAAATGTCTGGGCTCCACCCCGCAGAGATTATAATTTAACTGGACTGAAGTGGATTCCAAGGACCAGTGAGGTTGAAAGCTTCCCAGGTGGTTCTAATGTACAGCCAAGGCTGAGAACTACTGACTTAAGCAAACCTAAATGAGGCTTTTCCCAGGTGCGTGGGTGGCTCAGTGGGTTAAGCATCTACCTTCTGCCTAGGTCATGTTCTCAGGGTTCTGGGATCGAGCCCCTCATCGGGCTCTCTGCTCAGTGGGGATTCTGCTTCTCCATCTCCCTTTGCTCCACCCCCTGCTCATGGGCGTGTTCTCTCTCTCAAATAAATAATATCTTTTTTTAAAAAATGGGGATGTTCCCCTAATTCAGGATTCAAAGCTGCCTCCCCAAACCACAGTCCATCCAAGCAAAAAATAAGTGAAAACTTTGATAATATTCACCTAAATCTGTCTAAAGCAATCTCACCTATCAGGAGCACCAATAAGAATGGGGAAGGAGTCCCAACAAGGTGCTATGAAGTCTCTAAAGGTGCTAAAATAGAGCTTAGACCTGATGGTTAAAAACAAAGAACTGTATTATTTCCCTGGTTACATAACACTGAAGAAGTTATTGTCTGCCTCTCAGTTTTCTCATTTATCAGCACACATAAATCTTCTTCATGAAGCTGTTGAGTAGGTTTAATGAAAGCTCTATACTAATATGCTTACAAAAGAGTTTGCTCGTGTTTCAACTCCTTTTGAGATTCTTACATCACTCAGAGCATGCTATTTTTCTTTTTTGCCACATTCTTGGCATTTGAAAGACTATTTTAAACCAGTTACTCTAAACCATTTGCAACTCAATTTCATTTTTCTAATGAGTACTTGTCAAATGTGTAGCATGATCTGAATGATGGCATTATTCTGTACCTTTGTGGGTATCTTCATCTCATGTATAGATTTTAAATAGTTTTTCTTTTTTTCAATGTGTCTACATCAACGAGGAACTGCTAGCCAACAAAAGAATATCCAACACATCGACATTTGTGCCCACTGTTATGGGCCACTAAACACCAAGAGTCATTTTGCAGGCTGATCATTTGGCAAAGTAGCCTGATTACAGTTTTGTCCCTGAGGCAGCCGGCACCTTGCTAGAGACCCACCCAACACAGTAAGCCAGAGCTCGAGCGCCTCAGCCAAGAGGCTGATCTTACAGAGGCCGGCGGGTAGGCACAGCCCAGTGTCCAATGGTAACGGTCAGGTCCGGTTCTCAAGAGGAGGCCCAGGAGGGCTCTAATTGGGTGAGGGAATACAATAATTCCTCACCACCAAGAACAATAACCAAGTTGTGAAATAACACGGTTTTATGTTTTTCTATTAAATCATTAATCCCATTCTTTGAAAATTGTTTGGTTCCATCCTCTTGCAAAAAACAGGAGGTGTGTGTGATTTTCATAGCCACAAGCTCAGATCCACAAAAATGGAACTTCTTCTTTATAACTGAAATAATTTCTGTCACAAGCCCTTCATGCTTCCTGACAACAAATTGAATCTAGTCACTTCAAAGTAAATTCAACAACCTCAGTAATTTCTTGGGTATTCCATTATAATACTTAATCAAATTATGGATTTGCCCCTTTCTTCTCCCTGGGGTTGACTCTCTCTCAAGTGTTTACACAGCAATGCAGTATCTATGAGAAAGCATCTCTGTGGTTGCCCAGAGTTGACATCCATTGATATATACAATCATAATATCTGGTTCTCAGTGTTGCCCCACTCCAAAATGGGCTTGCACTCACTCATCTGGTCTCAGATTGACTAACCCATGCCACCGCTTATAGTTACATCCCCTTGTCATGATCTTGAGACCCCTTTGTATATCCAGATTTCTATCACGCTAACATATGCATCTTTGCTTGGGACATGAGAAATGTCAGTTACTGCTTCACATAACCTTTGGGACACGGTACAGTAGGATCTGTCGTCAAGCCCTCCCATCTTGAGTGGCATGAGAATCTTTGTGATATCTCTCCCTTCCAGCCACTCAGGTGGGAAACAGAAGACATCCAACTCAGAATAGAGCAGATTATGCCGTAGGAATAAATTGTACCCAAAAGATCAGTAAAATTTCATTCCTAACTCATATAAAATCCATAACAAGTTCAAAATACTCTCCATGACATCTGTCTTTTGCATGTTGGCTCAGGTTTGCAGACCAGGAAGGAAAAAAAGCAGGCTGTAAACATCTAGCACCAGCGATTAGGTGCTTCAACAAGGAAATGATCTGTGTCACTTCCATTAACAATTTCTTGGCCAAAGCAAGTCACAGGGTCATGACTATCTTTGAGGGAGAGGGAAAGTACAATGCTCCACATGCCCAGAAGAGTGGGGCCCAAATACTAGCATACTGTAGCAATATCTTCTGCAACACTGGTTCCCTCTACCCTAACACTTACCTGGGGGTCTTAGAGTCTCTTAGCCTAGTACATGGCTCATTATTTGGGACTAGGAAAGATCAAGGAAAAATATGGAAGATGACTTGAGACTTTTAACCTTAAAATTCAGGAATTGGACTTTGGTTTCTCTGTCCTCTTGACAACCCCCACTGTCCTGTGTATTCCTTGACTGCACCCTCCACGTGGAGTGTCAGCCTCACATATCTTCGGACACAACGAAAGGAAGCAGGGTCATGGGATTAAAAGTCAGTAGAGATAGGTGAATAGCAATTAATATTTCACATATTGTCTTTCCACCATCAGCCATGTATCACTATCCCCTTTACTACACCACACAGGAGGGGGTCTATGGAGGCTGGACAGATACGTTTCACTTATGAATACGTAGATCAGAGAACAGGTCCAGAAAAATGTGTCCTGAAGTGCTGTGATAATTTGGGAAGAGTCCAGCAGTGACACAAGCATTCTGCCAGCACTTGGTGAAAATGGAAGGGAGGAAAATGGAAGGAAAAAATACATTCAATTTCAGACTCAGAAGCTCTGTATAAAACTTTTAAAAGTGATGCCTTCCAAGTAGCTTAACGCTTGTATGGGGCTCTGCCTCAGCAAATCACTCAACGCCACAGTCATTTCTACTTAACCACTGAAGGTGTTTCAAGAGACAGGTTACCCTCCACAGGAGGCTTTCCATGCTGAAGAATCTGTGCATTTAAAAGTATATTTAATAGCATTCTAGTCATTCCTTCCCTAGGTCTCTCTTGATTATGAAACTTCAGTTTTGCCTATTGCTATACTTTCAGGATCATAAACTCTGAGACCACTGTTCTTAAAGCCAGATGGTTATGGCATCTACTGTACCCATTTCCTATGGCTAGGATTAAAATGTCTAACAAACAACCACAAGACTTCAGAGCCATATCACAACAAATGTTTGTGCTCACAGTGTTGGGCGCCAGCTGGGTGTCAGCTAGGTGGCTCTGCTGATCTAGGCAGGGGTTGCTTACATATCTGGGGTCAGCTGGTTGGTGGATGAAATGGATTGGCCCCAGCTGGGAAGACGGAATGTTCCACCATAGTCTACATGTCCCTTTCTTCCCTCTGGGACCAGCAGTCTAAGCTGCATATGTTCACAGGGTGTTTTATTAATGCACAAGAGTAAGAGAGCAACCCTAGGCCCAAACACGGTTTTCGAGGCTCTGCTTCCATCACATCTGCTAATAATCCATGTGCAAGTCACAAGAAGAAACCTGGAGTCAGGGCAAAGAAGCAATGCAAGGAGAGGTGAAGAATCCATGCCACACCATGCTAGTTAGCACACTGAGGCTTCTGTCCAGCCAGAATGCCCGGGCAGGGCTGAAGCACTTATTGGTCTGGGCACTAGCAGGATGCTGATTGCAACTTAATGTGGGGGCCAGCTCCTGGGTACTCAGTCAGGGAGGCGGGGAAAGGAAATGGGATATGAAACTGAGCGGAGATAGGAATTCAAAAACCTTCAATTACAGAAATTAAAAAGAAGAATTAAGAACAACTGAGAATGACCAGTCTGTAATTCTTTGCTCTGCTTTGTCTGTGGGCATAGTACCTTCTATCTTACAGAGTGCTGCGTGATTTCGTGTTTCACAAGTTCAACTCGATCGTTCCTAGCAGCAGTCCCTACGCAGTTACAGTGGGCGTTGCTTCTCCATTTGAAATGGGAAGCTACTGAAGATTGCAGAAGTAAAGCGAGGTGCCCAAGGTAACACCACCAATAAGTGATCTGGCTGAAACGCAAACCCAAGTCTGGTTCTCTTTTTTCCACTCTACAATGAAAACCTTTGAAAAATAAGGTTTGAAACAGTAACATTTAAAACATCTTCCTTATAAATCTCCAGCATAAAGGCCAAAATGCCAAGTGTCATCCAACTTAGAAAAGGATACACAAATTGGTGGTTGCTATGGAGTCCCTTCAGCACTTCCTTGCTTGTGAAGTTGAGATTGACACTGAAGGCTATTAAAAGTTAAAGGGAAACATGAGCCAATACTTACATATTTCCTAAGGAATGACAAAAACATAACAGGATTCATATGAAACTGGGAAAAAATGGCTCAAAATGCTATTAGAGAAGGTGGAGGGGAGTGAGTGGGGGAATCAGAATCAATCAGCAGGTGGAACCTTTGATGGGAAAAAGATCGCTTTGAAAAACAGAGTAAAATCAAAGGTACAAATCATGAATATAGAATCAAATAACACTTGTTATAAAGGAGAAAAACCAGAGATGACAAAATATAGGTAGGAAACCTAAAAGATTAAAAAGAGCACAAAGATGTATTAAATACATATTAAAAATATGTATTTTTGAAAGGATTCTTTAATGTCTCTAGATGTAGCCCATATTGCAGATTTGTTGGCAAATAAACAGGAAGACTTGAAGCTGTCCCACACTTAAAATCAGAGTGCTGTTTTTCTTTTAAATGACCTGACAACTTGGAAAAAGAAATTGGGTTTCAATTTACTCCTGCAACCTGATAGGAGACAGGGGCCTGGTTTCTTTTTTAAAGATTTTTTTTTTTTTTTTAATTTGACAGAGATAGAGACAGCCAGCGAGACAAGGGAACACAAGCAGGGGGAGTGGGAGAGGAAGAAGCAGGCTCATAGCAGAAGAGCCTGATGTGGCTCGATCCCAGAACGCTGGGATCACGCCCTGAGCCGAAGGCAGATGCTTAACCGCTGTGCCACCCAGGCGCCCCAGGGGCCTGGTTTCTTAGAAACTACTGGGGAGTTAGGCAAGAGAGGGGATGTGCTTCAAAAGAGGTACAGAAAGAAAATGACTCTTGATTAACTGGAAAGCCTGTAGAAGCCTTCTATGGTACCAAAGAAGGCTGAGAGTAAATGTTATACTGTGGAACTAAGTCTCACTTAAGATGCCTGAATAGCAGATTCTGAGAAATCCTGAACTGGGGACGTAGCAAGTCTGCCACTGGTTGAGAGCAACAGCTTGCCTAGACAACGATACTCTCACTCCTGAGGAGCAATGTCAAGAGATTAAAAAATGCAGAGAAGACACAGGCTTTCCAAACCATTTTCATAGCCACTACCCTCTCCTGGGTCAGCCTTCATTACCAGCAATGGTTTAGATAATAATCAAGATAAAATGCTCACCAGATTATTTAAGGAAATAGCAAGTATGTGAACAGAGGTACAATAATGAAGAGCAATGGCACTGAAACATACAGAAGTACCAAGTTGAAATTCAGCAGGGATAAGTGTACTGTGCCAAAGGCAGATCCAGAAAACCACAGTAACACTACTGAAGGGAAGATGTTTAGGAGCGGTATACAGGAAAATGAATTTGTGTTTAAGCTGGCTATAAGCTCAATGTCAGTCTACCTTTAGCACAGGAATTCTTAACATCTTTGGGGACAAGGATTCCTGAGAGCATGATAAAAATTAAGTATCATCTACACCTTAGAAATGAGTACATTTTGCACTAAGTAGCAGGAAGCTTACAGAGGGCACATGGGGCATCGATGTATATAGCTGGTGGCTGAGAACATGGGACTTGCTCTAAACAAGACAGTCCAGGACCCAATCACGTCTCCACCACTCACTTTCTTATTATGCCTTCCAAAAAGTAACATAACCCTCTCTCCACACTGAGCTTCCTCATCTGTAAGGGGAACAGATAACAGCTGTACCTAGCCCTCCCCTCCCCCACAGTGTTATTGTAAAGAGAGTCCTAAAATAAAGCACAAGGAGCTTTGGGGGGGGGACAGGGTTTGTAATATTTTTATTATATTTTAAATATACTGATATACTTTGTCACATGTATACTTTATTGTATGTATTATATTACTAAAGTCAGTTGCCCTCTTTTGCAACTTTTAGGTAACTTTTAAGTTTAGTAAACAGGGCAGAAGAGGGGATAACCCCCCTGGGGCTGTTGTTATTTGGAATAATTACTGGTACCTTGAGTTCTGATTTGGGCATATCAGTGTTAAGAGGGACAACTGGAATATAAGCAAGGGAGGCCAGGCAGGATGGTGGGGGAATGAGCAATCCAGTGAAACAAGGCACATGGAGGAACTAAGAATATTTAGCCCTGAGAACAGAAGATTTAACTAAATTCTAATACTTAATAGGTTGTGTTGTGGTGGAAGAAAGGGAATTGTTCTGAATAACTCCAGGGGTCAAAATCTGGGCCAGTAGAGGACATTTCAGCTGCACATAAAGAAAAATGCCCTAGCAATTACAGGCTGATATTTCTTTATCACTGAGGGGTCCACATATTCATTTATTTAGGAAACATTTATTGAACACCTACTGTGTGCCAGAGACTATGATGGCACCAGGAATTCAAAGATGAATAAGATACAAACCTAGTTTCTTTAAAAGGCTCCCAGTTTGTTGGGAGAAACAGATAAAATAGGTATTTTCATTATCAGCAGAGGTAATGGTATTGCCTGGAGATCAAGGCAGGGCACCCACCTAGTCTAAGGGAAGTGGCACTAGAATTGAGACCTAATGGGTGATGAGGAACTGGCTGCATGGCTAGGCATGCTAGACAGAGGGCACAGGCACAGAGGTGAGAAACAGCACAGTGTGTCCAAGGAGTGGGGGGCAGGAAGGACAAGACAAAGAGGAGAGGCAGAGAAGAACTTAGATATGATCCTATGGCGGGAGCCAATTAAAGGATTTTAAGCAGGGAAGTGAGCTGGTCAGATCTGTGCTTTACATGTGGACATGTTTGAGGTGAGAGCTGGTGGTACAGATTCCATTGTTCATTCTGTATTTCCCCAAAAGAGGTGATTAATTGAGTAAGTAAAGAGCTTTGTGATAGTTCAACATTTTGTCAATGGGTTATTTCATCTTATACAATATGAGAATGTTTCAAATAGGATATGTGTTTTGGGTCTTCAGGCAAGACAGCAAATCTAAAGACAAACAAAGAGACTGTGGTAAAAAGGTGCAAGGCAAGGACTTAGGGCAAGAGAGGCAAGGGCCTGCAGCAGGTATGCAAAGGTGTGGAGGGATTGCGAGATAGAGCTGATCCTCCCAAGGGCATTTCTGAAGCTCGAACTCTCTCCAGTTTGGCCTTCAAACCATCACAGAACTCTGTGGTTGTAAAGGACACTGAAACCATCTCCTCCAACTCTTTCACTGTAGAAACTAAACCCCAGGAAGATAAAGTGGTATTGTCACTTCTCCATATAACCAGTGGATAAAAGAGTTAAGAAAAGGACACAAAACCCTGAAAAGCACCATCTTTCAACCTTGCCCTAGTAAGTGACCTTTTGTTCTACCATATCACTCAAATTTTCATTCAGTCTTTTTTGTAGCAAATATAATTTCTTAAGGAGGACTACAAAAATAGAGTTCCAAAACACAAGCTGTTTATGAAAAGGAAAATGCCACAGAATGTAGATGTTGCCATGGCTCACAGATACATTATGGAACAAGGGTCTTCTATTTAAATCCTTCAGGGGGGAGGGGCAGAAAGAGCACAGGCTGATTCAAAGCTGAATTCCATACTTGCCAAGAGAAAGACATGGAGAGTCCTTTAACCTTGAAAGCTCAGTTTTCTCATCTGTAAAATGAAGAGAGGAGTCTGACTTTACAGAGTTTTAATTACATAAAGTGCCTCCACAGTGCTTGGAGTTCAACCAATGTGAGGTGAGTCTTTTCTCTTTCTGTTCCCTTTCTCATCCCCTCCCACCAAGAACTGTAAGAAGAAGTTATCCACTATCTTCTCCACACAAGAGAAGGGACTCTGGTAGACAGTACAATAAAGTGGTTAGAATTTGGCCATGGGTGTAAGGCTGACCAGGTGATGACTCATGGCCCTGTGTGAACCTGGACACAGTCTTTAATCTCCCTAAGATGATTTCTAAATCTATGATAATCTGAAGATATTATTTCCACCACATAGGGTTGTAATAAAGATTAAATAAGCTAAATATAAGGTGTTTAGAGCAGTGCCTGACATACAGTAAACAGTGGAGCAATTGCTATGATTGTGTTAATTTTACTGGCAGAGAGCCAGGTTACACTGCAACCTCCTTTGTCTCCTTATTGTCACTGTTAAAGATCTTCTCTTTCATGCATAACTTCATCTTTTCGAGAAAATAGTTGCATGCATTTCTCTTCAGACGTTGAAGAAACTAAAGTGCTTCCTCCCAAAAGTAATTAAGGTAAATCTGATCAATGGATCCAACTGACCGCCAGAAATGGAGTAGTGGAAACGAATATCATCAGTTCAAGGTATTGGACACCTACCCATTGATCTGTGACCTGTTTTTGATTATAGGTCAGTAACTCCTCATCCCTCATTCTATAGGCCAGAGGGATATTGAAGTACTTTCTATGGACTGAGTGGTTTGATATGCCCCTGTGAAGACAGTGAGGTGAGGATTAGAACTGGCCTTTGTTTGTACCATCCTCAATGACAAGCACAGTATATGCACTCAAAACATCCACTGAACGAACCAACCAGTGACACTGCCTTCATCAAGTGCTTTGGTACTACAGGATTAACTCCAGGGGCGACCTTACGTTGCATTTGAGAACACAGGACTAAAGTGGATGGCGAATATGGTGAATAAGAGATTGGGCTCCAAGGGGAGAATATTTGAATCCTGGCTCCATCATCTTTGTGACTTTAGGTATATCACTTAACCTCTCAAAATCGCATCGACCTCATCTATAAAACGAGGATTACAGGTAAACCTAACTAGTATGGTTCACATGAGATTAAGTGAGATAAGACTTGTCCAGAGTTTAGCGCCAAGCAAGTAGTCAATAAATGTGGTGGTGACAATGACTACTATTTCACATAAGAATGACTATGTACTATACAATGTTCTACTCTTTAAAATGCACAGGTAAGAATTCATAAAAGGGGAGATCAACGTGGCACTAGATTGAATATGCATCTTAACCATGGGATGGATGTTTCTTAGAGAAGATAAGTTCTGAGCCCAACCTTAGAGAAAGGATAGGTTTAGATCTGCAGAGGGTACTTTCCATGGGCAAAGAGGCAGTAGGATATGATCCCTGAATATGCAGAAGACACAGGAGTGAGTATATGAACAGCTAGAATATTAAGTATGTGCCAAATGGGGGAGAAGGGGGACATTTTAAAGACTGGTGTGGAAGTGGTAGACAATTTCAGAAAAAACAATCTACCTGGTGACAATAACTGGCTGATCAAAAGCCATGGTGCGGTAGGTGAACAAATGCTTTAGCACAGACGAACGAATCCTCAGACAAATTACCTAACATTTCCAAGCCTCAATAGTCTCATCTTTGCTATGGGGATACTTTCACCTACCTTGCACAATTTTGAAGAGGATTAAATGAGCTCCTGAAGTTAAAACAGTCACCTCAGTGTCAGACTCAACATCAGCTAGTATGAGTATCTAGCAATATGCTAAGATTAACACTAAGAGGAGTTACACAAATTCACCTGGACAAACACCTAACTTCAGGTGAATCAGGAAAAGTTTATCTTCATTCACTGTCCTAACTCTCATTACTGATTTCTGCAGGAATTTCAATCCTACAACAAATGCCAGGTCTTATCATTATCAAGGACTAGATAGAGTTATCATGATCTCAGTTAATCCTCACATAACCCTAGGACAAAAACCATTTTTGTGTGTCCCATTTTACAGATTTTTTTAAGTGGTTTAGAGAGATTAGTCACTTTTCCAGGCTCACAATCAGTGATAGAACCAGGATTTGAACCAGGGCAGTCTGGCCCCAAAGACTGTGAGCTTCTGATTGTGGCAGTTGACAGACTGCAGCAGAAGCCATCTGAGACCCTCGGACATGTTCCTCCTGACCGGGACCTGCCACGACAGCATGCGCTCACCACCTGGATTCAAGAAAGAAAAACAGCCCTGTAGGGAAAAGTGGGTATAATTAGGTATGAGGCTGGACAGAGAGGAGGCTCCTACAATTTCACCTCAATCCTTCTCCGTAATTTAATTCTCCTTTTAATGCACAGCAAACAAAACTTTTCACTCAAGTACACTGCAAACCTGGCCTCTGCTGCAGGGAGAAGTACCTTCTGGAGCTACTGTCTTCAAATGGCAGAGACTGAATGCCTCCAAATACAGAATCCTGAAGAAATAGGTCTGGTTGTGCCAACAGACATCAATCGCACAACCCAGCACGATCAATTGCAGTCTTGTCTGTAAAAAGAAGAGCTTGCCCCCACAGGTACTACTCAGTAACTATTTGCTCCTATTATGAGCCAAAATAACATGAGAAAGTTACAGAAAATCTGAAGAGGATACAGTGAAGAGTGGAAAATAAGATTAAAATATTAAAGTATTGGTTCTCAATTCTGTTTTCTTCTCAATTTTCTCCATACATTCTCCTCAGGTCTCCCATAACTAATCTAACCTTCTTGTCTCTGATTTCTCAAAGTGAGGGGTGGCAGAGGGATGGAATGAGAGATAAAAGCAGAAGAGAAGAGGAGAGGGCAGGAGGGTCTTCGAGGGGGAAAAGGGAAGACGGAGAATCATGGAAATAGGTGTCTACAGATCTCAGATCTTAGTGGAGTCAAAAACAGATGTAGCTAGGATAATCAGGAAAAAGATCATAAAATATAGAAAGCCCCCAGGATTTCAACAGAGGAGCAAACTTACAAGGCCAAGAGAATAAGCAGGGTTCAAGTGGGTTGAAATAGAAGTAACTAGAAACAAAGAAGCCAAGAAACATGGAGATGAAATCATCCATGCTGTTAGCAGTTCAACATTCACCAAGAGACCTAATTGGATCTCCCCACGTGCACTGGGCATCTTGCCCTCAGGGCGCCCATTGATGTTTGCAATGGTGTCATGTAAGGGGAAGGCAGACCTGGCATAGGACTGATGACAGTGAAGTGTGTATTTATTTAAATGTTGGACTGAGCACCTTTAGAGCAGAGACTATATTCACACGTGCACAGAGTTGGTGTCTAATAAGTGTTTGCTGGAAAGTAGGGAAGAAAAGTAGGAGGAAGGGAAGGAAGAATGACAGACAGAGACATTCAGGAAACAACTCCTCGTCAATCAGCATGAGTCAATGTTAATTTTTGTCTCCTATCAGCCATTTCATCCTTTCAAATTTAGCATTTACTTGCCCTGACAATTAGGAAGAAAGAGAAAAAAAGCAAAGTGATTCATTATCGTATCTTTTTCACTAGAAAGTTTGAAAATTAACAGCAGCCAATATTGTGAATAACTAAAACTCAAGAGCAGATATTATGAACTTAATAAACCATTATCTTGAAAATAATTATTCTGAATGAGCTTTTAAAATAGTTTTACGCCTTTTATATCACCATCTGTCTCATGCTAAAATACCCTCAACTCTTGACAAGGCAAGAAACAACAAATGTTGGAGAGGATGTGGAGAAAGGGGAACGCTGTTGGTGGGAATGCAAGTTGGTACAGCCACTTTGGAAAACGGTGTGGAGGTCCCTTAAAAAGTTAAAAATTGAGCTACCCCTATGATCCAGCAATTGCACTACTGGGTGTTTACCCCAAAGATACAGATGTAGTGAAGAGAAGGGCCATGTGCACCCCACTGTTCATAGCAGAATTGTCCACAATAGCTAAACTGTGGAAGGAGCCGAGATGCCCTTCAACAGACGACTGGATTAAGATGTGGTCCATATATACAATGGAATATTACTCAGCCATCAGAAAGAACGATTACACAACATTTGCAGCAACATGGACGGGACTGAAGGAGATTATGCTAAGTGAAATAAGTCAAGCAGAGAAAGACAATTATCATATGGTTTCACTCATTTATGGAAATAAGAAATAGCAGGAAGATCAGTAGGAGAAGGAAGGGAAAAATGAAGGGGGGGGTAAACATAAGGGGGAATGAACCATGAGAGACTATGGACTCTGGAAAACAAACTGAGGGCTTCAGAGGGGAGGTGGATGGGGGACTGGGATAGGCTGGTGATGGGTATTAAGGGGCACATATTGCATGGAGCACTGGGTGTTATACACAAATAATGAATCATGGAACACTACATCAAAAACTAAAGATATAATGTATGGTGACTAACATAATATAATAAAAAATTATTATAAAAATAAAAAATAAAATAAATAAAATAGCCTTAACTCTTAACATTTTGCCTTTAAAATCTTAACTAAAAGATTCAGATAGATCCCTTAAAAAAACAAACAAAAAATGCAATAGTAGCAATACCTTCTATTCTAGCCATTGTTCTTTTTATCTTTGGTCTCCTTTGATCATTGCAACCAGGTTCTGAGGTTGGTAGAATGAGTAGTATTGTCTCCAGCCCATAGATGTGGAAACAGACAGGAAAATAAGACTGTAGACTGAGCAAAAATGAAAACCCAGGACTCAGTCTGAGCTTAGT
Source organism: Ailuropoda melanoleuca (assembly GCF_002007445.2). NCBI lineage: Eukaryota > Metazoa > Chordata > Mammalia > Carnivora > Ursidae > Ailuropoda > Ailuropoda melanoleuca. The sequence goes on along the minus strand of NC_048224.1, from coordinate 19,110,003 downwards.
TCTCATGTCAAAGCAATGCTCAGAGGAGGGCCATTCTAGAATGTTGTTTGGGTATGTATTTTGAGGCAGAGAAAGGAGCAAAATATTTTCCAACTTTTTATATAGCAGACATGTTCTTACATATGCTAATGTCTTTATTTTATAAGATAGATTTTTTACTGTTCTCACACAGCTGTGGTTTTCAAACTCCTTTTACCAGCAGAACCTTTCTATCAAAATTTCATGCTGAAGCCCTCTAAAAGAGATAAAAGTGAAGCCACACTGGCTGGAACAGAGCTAAGAGACCTGCAAGAGGTTTGGTGGTAGGGGCCATTGGCCTGTCTCAACACCAAACACATGAAAACCACCAGGACCCCACCAAACAAAGACTGAAGACCACGTCACCAAGTATGTCCAACTTCCAGTGGAGAAAGGACAGCGAGGACTTCACAGTCCCACTGAGTCCAATTTCAAATCTACCACTTGCTCACGGCACGCACTGAGGAGGTAACCAACCTTTCTGAGCCTCTGCTTCTTCATCTAGAAGAGTCATCATAACACCTGCCAGGTGAGGCTGTTCTGAGGAGAAACTCAGGCACCCTAAGTGAATCACAGATCACAGTGCCCAGCACGCAGTAGGGACTCAGGCAGTGTCCTTCTAGAAGTCGCTTGCCACAGCTACATGCTTTTCTGATAAAATAGATGTGTTCTTGTTTCCTCAGAGGGTATAAATTCCATTTGTTCTCTTAAATCCGGCTCGTGCCTTTAACGCTTGAGGGCTTGTACTACTCCGTCAAACATTTAGCATTTTCTATTCAGTTAGCACAGCACTGAGACTTTAAAAGCAGCTTGAAAACAAACTTGATTCCAAATATGATTTATAGTGTCCCAAGCAACATCTCATTTACCCACGAAAGCTCCATCAATTATTGACAGATGTACCCTTGGAGGAGAAATAGCATTAAGGCAAGGAGACGGAGGGAAAGCATGCTTCAACCCCTTAAGCCAATTATCCAAGGTGATTTTCAGCATTAAATCCTTAGATATGCTTAATTTACTGTCCTTGCCTGTAAGCACAGAAAGAAGTGTGAGAAGCGAAAAAAAAATGCTAAGCAATTTAGGACTGCTTTTAAAAACAAAGAAAAAGAATAGCATAGAGAGGAAAAATATATAGGAAGCAGTATGTGGGTGTTGGAACACACGTGGGCTCATAGACTGAGTATCCCCGGCCCCCATGCTCCTTGCCCTCTCATTGTAGAGCCAGCTACTCCCCACCTGTCTTTGTTCAGTAAAGAAATAATTGCGCTTACCTGCCTCTGACCTAATAATTACAGCAGTGCCTGATTTTACTCGCAGCATGTTTATTGTGGTTGAATTTCCTCGGTTTTCAGTGCAAAGGCCTCACGAAGGATGCTAGCATTATTTGCTTTAACATCAAGCTAGTGACAAGGCTATGTAAGGTTCTGTAAAAAGCCAAGAGGCCAGTGTGAATCCAGCCCACAGGGGCTTGTAATCTGCATTTAACGTGCCAATATTAGAAAACCTTGGCAAGATTACGAGGCTTACATATGAGGGAAGAATGGGAGTGCATGAGGCCAATAAATGTGAGGATGCTAATATATTTTTCCAAAGTTTTCTCCAAAGAAGAAAAACAGGGGAGGATTTTTTTTCCCCAAATCCAAATTATAAGGCAAAAGGTAACCAAGCATGCCTTCTTGGCTTTAATGTGCATGTACTGAGGGGTGTGTCTGTGTGTGTGCGTGTGTCTGTAAGTGAACATGCGCTCGTTAAGTGCACTGCTCCCGTGCTGTGGATGAGCGTAAGTAGATGGACAGAAAGAAATCTGAGGGCATGGAGAAGAGGTCTAACCTATATAAAAACGCTTGCATGATGAACTGAACATTTCTATATTAAGAAAATAAATCCTGCCATGGGAGACCTGAAAAATTACTACCCTGACTTTTAATGCAATCTATGGTTCAAAGTACAGTTATAGAACATTCTAAAATTACCTGCTTACACCTCATGACTTGGCAGAATAATTACAGGCTAAATTATTTCATCTTTTATACTTTTTTATTAAGAATTAAGAGATTCACTATGTTGGGTTATTAAAAGCGTGACCTCTTCTAGCATATATTTTTATCCCATTATTAAACAGTGCATATATAATAGAGTAAGCCTTGACTTTCAAAGCTTTGACTTCTCAATTTCAGATTCAAAACGAACACTGGAGGGCCAATGGGTGCTCGATATAGTGCAAAAGCTTTCAAGGGTACTGCCTCGTCTGATCAATGACTGGATTCCTAACCAGGTCTGATTCCAGTCTAGTATGCATCCCACTAAATCACAACCTTCTACCATGGCCTTGCCATCAAATCTCGGAGGGAATCTGGATTGGGGATGGAGGTAGTGGAGGAGGGGCAGATTCACTGGCAATGCAGGATGGTAAGTCACTGGCTTGCTCTTGGAGCCATATGCCTCTATTCTCTGGGGACTCTCATTTCTCTAAATGTGAAACTGAAGCAAGAGCACAGGATCTTTAATCAACTCACAAAAATGTTGTCAAGGATCTTAAGTACTCTGCATCTTTGTGAGATTTCCTCTATACTCAAGATGTGACTCTAAGCTTTTGATGACAAGTTAGGTTAACAATGCTGCGGTTGAGGGCTCAGGTCATGATCTCAGGGTCCTGGGATAAAGACCAGCATCAGGCTCTCGGGTCAGTGGGGAGCCTGCTTCTTCTTCTCCCTCTGTCTACCACCCTGCCTACTTGTGCACAGGAGCTCTCTCTCTCTCTCTGTCAAATAAATAAATAAAATCTTTTTTAAAAAAATGCTGCAATAGTTTCACAACTTGTGTTAGGGGAAAAGAGCCATCTGGGGTGAGGGGGTGTCCTCTTTGGAGTTACTGCCCTCCATGGAACATATTCTTAACATCCTCAAAGTTCCATTCTTCAAGGGATGGAAATTTTTTAGCCTTTAGAAACAAATTTTGAAATAGCCAAAAGTTATTCAGCACCAAGGGTGATAAACAAAAGGATCAAACTGGAAATATCACTTACTATCATCATCTAAGATGTGACTATCTTGGGTAATATGTAAGCTGTTTTTTAACACAACTGCAAAAGAGAATTCCAAAATATTTTGAAATTTCTCAAGGTTCACATTCACACACACACACATTCACAAGGTTCCTTCCTTAAAATGCTCAGATGTTTCAAACAAAAAGCACATATCAAGAACATATTTCTTCCATTAATTGGATGAGGAAACTGATTTGGAAAATGAGCCACTGGCCTGGACTATATGTGTGCCCACACATACGTGTACATGCACACACGTACCTATACATACGTGTATGTGCACTCACCCATGTGCACGCCACCCACAAAGGGGGATTGCCTTCATTCACACAACATTCTGTAGGAGCTGTTACTTTACCTTGTCTGTTCATCTGAGCCCCTGAATCTCAAGGACACCTGTCACAACTCCCCAGAGCAGATTTATACGTTCATATTCTGCAAAAAATGTTATTATTCCTGACTTAAAAAAAAAAAACTAAAGGAATTATGCAGCATCTTTTACTTTTTATTTAGAACTATATACTTCCCAAAACAGTAAAGCATGGACATACACTATAAACTATGCATTAAACACGGCGTTTCCAACCTTAACTTCCAAACGATACTTGCTAGTAAAAATAATTGTTTGAAGTTTTTAGGAAATGAACTGAAGTAGGTGAAGCACCTTCTCATTTGTGTATGAGAATGCTTTTTGTAACGGTTGTCCTTCCCTGGAAAAAATCATAGTGATTACCATGCGGACAGTGAGTATGACTTAGCACAGGATGTAGTATGAATCTGAAAAAATTGTGAACTCATACTGTAGCAAGTAAATTTGTTTCTCATGGGGATACGGGATAGCAATTCTGAAACCACTTGATCTTTTATTGGGGTTAAACAAAATAAGTAAACATACTGTAGATAATAAAAGTTTGTCGTGCTCAGGAAAGAAGTTACAGATAAGGAAAGAAGAACAATGACACCCCGGTAGCAATGAGCCCACCTACTGCTCAGAGCTTCATTTCTAAAAGACATCCTCCAGTAAAAAGAACCAAAGGATTTCTTTGAAGAAGTGGTTGATTCCAAGCCAGAGGCAGGGAAAATACAAGATGAGTCCGGAGCATCTTAAAATTCTAAAAAGTGGAAGTGCTCAATAACGACTGGGAGGGGGCTGCCTGGCTGACTCAGTGGGAAGAGTGCGCAACTCTTGAGGTCATAAGTACAAACCCCACACTGGGTGTAGAGATTACTTTAAAAATAAATAAACTTGGGGCGCCTGGGTGGCACAGTGGTTAAGCGTCTGCCTTCGGCTCAGGGCGTGATCCCAAAGTCCTGGGATCGAGCCCCACATCAGGCTCCTCTGCTGTGAGCCTGCTTCTTCCTCTCCCACTCCCCCCTGCTTGTGTTCCCTCTCTCTCTGGCTGTCTCTGTCTCTGTCGAATAAATAAATAAAATCTNATAAATAAAATCTTTAAAAAAAAAAAAAAAAAAGATGGGAAAATGTGGAAAGGCCATAGGACCCAACCTGAAAGAGCTCACAATGGCCAAAAGTAGAACAATTTGAGCAACAAAAAAGTGATAGCATCGCATTATAACCCATAAAATAATCAAGTTAATATTCATGCATCCATACTGATGTAAATAATTGAATAACTAAGTAAAAAGAGAAGAGACAGCTCTTTCTTCAAATGAATTCTAATTAATAAATGTGGGGGAGGGGAATGAGGGAATAGAAAATCACTCTTTAAACATCACAAACTGTTGCAGGCAAAGCCACAGATGAATGCTAAAACTAGTGGATGAAAGTTTGAGAAGAACAAGTTATTTCCACAGTCCCAAAGTATCTCTTCTCAAGATATCAATTGATTGCAAAGAGGAAATTAATAATAGTTGAGACACCTGGCAGTCACCACCTAAACCAAGCAATCGAAGTTCACCCACCCATAATAGGGCATCTTACACCGAGAAGGGCTCATCATTGTGTTATTCTTCTCAGTAACGTATAACCCCAATCTCGTCATGGGAAAACACCAGATAAAACCAAATTGAGGGTAAGTCTTCAAAATAATAGCTGACCAGAACATTCCAAAGGTGTCAAGGTCATGAAAGACAGGGAGAGATAGACAATAGTTGCAGAGTAGAGGAGACTAAGGAGACTGGACAACTAAATGCAATGTGGGACCCCTGAACAGAATCCTAGAACAGAAAAAGGACATGAGTGGGAAAATTGTGAAAATCAAAATAAAGTCTGTACTTGGGTTAATAGTATTGTACCAAGGTAATTTTCTCAGTTTGGATCACTGTACTATGATAATGTGAGATGGTAACCTTAGGGGAAGCTGGGTGAAGAGCTTATAAGAAATATCTGTACTATTTTGGCAACTTTTCTGAAGTCTAAAATGAAAAATAACTGTAAACTGATTAACACAGTCTAATCAGAAGAATATTATGATTTATTAAACTGTACTTCTATGTCCTATAAAACAGTGAGTTAATTATTATTAGAGCCCTCTGAGTCTCAGGGAAAGTAACCCAAAGATGTATCATCTTCCTGCTTCTGAAACAACGGCCATGATGGAGAAGGACCAGGGAAAGATGCCTTTGATCTGATAAACAGGAGCACCCTAAAAAGTCTGAGTGCCGGTCATACCCTGGGGCTAAGGTGTTTGGCCTTTATGTGACATGCGGAGAACCTTATTCTTCCTATTCTGGTTAGGTGGGAAAAACTGAGTCCTATCAACCTGATCCATGTTTATAAGAAATGATGGGCTGTTGACAATAAAAATAGAACTTATTAAGAGCTTGCTACATGCTAGACACTATTCCAAACTCTTTACATATTTATCTTTCACAATAACCCTTTCAAATAATTATCCCCATTCTACAGATAAGCAAACGTACAGAGAGGGGAAATCAGATTTAAAAAAGGTATGTTGCCGGGAAAAATCATGCAGAAAGTCATGGTCCACTTCTCCTCTTCTGATCACCTATTACTAATCCTGCACTGTGTTTTACCTGCCTGAGATAGACCATATTTTAATTAATTGCCCAGACTGAAGTCTTTTCACACTAAAAATAGATGGAATAGAGGGAAGAGCCATACACAAAGAGACATTTCCTCTGGCTGGACCCTGGATCCCAGAGCCCACACCATCTTCCTCCTTCACTGAAAGGACAAACACAACTTCCGTATTACCAGGACTCCAGTCAGCTTACGACAGAAAACGTGAAGAAATAATACTTCCCCCATTGGCTTGAAAAAGTCCCCTCTTGCAGGACTGGTCACTCAGACTGTGATTTCACACTGGGAAAATGAGGAATTACTTGTTGTCAAGCTGTATGTTCATTTCCTGAGAAAATGGAAGTTGGCACATGCTTCCCCTGTTTCTCTATGCCTGCCCCGTTTATGATAACAACGTTGCTTCGCATTGGTGTAGCACTTTTGGTTTATAAACGTCACTCACATACTGTACCTGGTCTTCAAAATCAACCTTACAGATTAATTCACGTATCAACAAACATTTATGAAATGCCTGCTATGTGTCAGGCCCTAGGAATGAAACAGTAAATAGGACCAATGTTCTCTTTACCTACTCGCCTAGAGTTGACATTACAGTGGGGAATACAAGTAAAAAATAAAACAAAACAGAAAACTAAATATATATTTAGCACAAATATATATTTCACATATTATAGTACAAACTACAGAGTTATTTAAAAAAAAAAAAAAAAGAGGTGCACTTGGTGGCTCAGTCGGTTAAGCGCCTGCCTTCAGCTCACATCATGATCTCAGGGTCCTGGGATCGAGCCCCGCTTTAGGCTCCCTGCTCAGTGGGGAGTCTGTTTCTCTCTCTCCCTCTGCCTCTCCCCCCAATTTGAGCTCTCTCTCTCTTAAATAAATAAAATCTTTAAAAATAAATAAATAAATTTTTTAAAGAATACTATAGAATAAAAACTATAACCAAGTATAACATGGAAAGACCTACTTTAGAGAGGGGATTAGTCAAGGCCTCTCTGAGAAGGTGATGTTTGATGAGAAGCAGGCAGCCCTGTAAAGTTTGGGGTGGTACCTCCCATTCAGAGGAATCAGCAAGTGCAAAGGTGGTATGTGCAAGGGGGCTGGGAAGGTTGAGAAAACAGTTTGGCACATTCTGTGAACTATCAGAAGGCAAATTCCTCTGGAAAACTGGGAACGGGGCGGGGTGGGGGGGGCTACAGACCTGTAATGAAATCTCGGAGGAAAGCAGATAGCAGATGGTACATAGGGCTGGTGCTTAGAGGTTATGTATGAATGGTTTTCTTCTAAATGAAATGCAGGGGTGCCTGGGTGGCACAGTTGGTTTCGGCTTGGGTCATGATCCAAGGATCATGAGATCAGCCCAGCATCAAGCTCCGTACTCCATGTAGAGTCTGCTTGAGATTCTTTCCCCCTCCCTCTCCCTTCCCCTGTGCTCCATCCCCGCTCACACTCTCTCCTTCAAATAAATAAATAAATAAAATCTAAAAATAAACAAATAAATGCAATGGAAAGAGTTGACAATGTTATGGTCATTTTACAGCTTAAAATTAAGCTCAGAGAGGTTATGTGTCTTGTCTGAATTCTTTGACCTGGCAAGCGTATGGCTCCATCCCGAGTCTTTCCATTCCTTCCTTCTTTCCACAGATTGTGACAAGTACATGCTAGATGCCAAGCACATTGCTACTGGGTAGATAAGATACAGCTTTAATCGCATTTACATTAAGTATGGAAGTGGGAAATGGCTGCGTGAACAAATGCAATAAAATATGACTGACACTATGTCCAGAAGTCTCTACAAAATATAGAGGAGACTTGAGGAGGGGAGAAGTCAGTTTTATGTGGGTTAGACAAAGAGAATCAGAGAGTTAGCACTGAGCTCAGTCTAGAAGATGAATGTTTATAAAGAAAATGGGAGTGGGCACCTGGGTGGCTCAATCGGTTAATCGTCTGCCTTCCGCTCAGGTCATGATCCCAGGGTCCTGGAATGGAGCCCGCATCGGGCTCCCTGCTCAGAAGGGAGTCTGTTTCTCTCTCTCCCTATACCCCTCCCCCTGCTTATTTTCACCCCCCCAAATAAATAAATAAATAAATAATTTTTAAAAGGAAAATGGGAGTGGAAAGGATCATCAAAGCAGGGTGAGCAAAGATACAGAGAATTAAACAGCCTTGTAGATGCTGGAAACAGCAAGCTACTTCTGGCATGGAATGGGTGGGGGGCTTAATGGTAGGGTTAAAAAGTAAAAATGGCCAAAGGCCAAATCATGAGCCCCCAGCATGGGAAAGTGACTGACTCTTGATTTTGGCCCAAGTTGAAATCACAGGGTCATGAGATAGAGTCCCAAGTCTGGCTCTGCAATTAGCGTGGAATCTGCTTAAGACTCTCTATCCCTCTCCTTCTGTCCCTCTCCCTGTGCTCTCTCTCTTTAAAATATATAAATAAATCTTTAAAAAAAAAAAAAGATTCTCTCCCTCTCCCTCTGCCCACCCCCCACCCTACCCCACTTGCTCACGTGCAGTCTCTCTCAAAAACAAAAACAAAACCTGTAGAGATGAATTGTGGTGGGGGGCAGAGGGGATCAACAATGGGAAATGGGAGAAAGGGAGACCAGTTAGAAGACTTGGCAAGGTCTAGGGCAAGAGAAAATGGAGGTGTGAAGAAAGACTGCAAGTGTGGGGCTGGAAGGAGGAGATAAGATTGAACAGATGGGAAAGAGGAAGAAGGTGCAGAACTTACAACACCAACTGCTTTGGGGTGAGAGAGACAAGGGACTCAGGATGAATTCTGGGTTTTTATGACTTTTGACTCTAAATTCAATACTTCTGAGGTGGTAAGTTTCCCCACCTTCTATTAAAAAAATGTCTTTTATTTGTTGCAAACAGTTTAACATTCCTTCTCTGACAGCTAAGACAAACTCACCTAAGATTATTTATATTTTAAGTTATTTTTAAAAAGAAAATAATATGCTTTTTTTAGCTGACAAACTATTGTTCAGAAGACAATGAAACTCTTTACCTAAAGTGATCAGCATAATGTCCTCTACTGAGATAAAGAACAAATTTCCAACTTGCCTCTGGCAGGACAGGATCTATCTAAGCGGAAAAAGAAGGTAGGTTTTAACAAATGGAATGTGTTTTTGCAATTTAAGTTTCTAGCAAAGGAAAAATATTAGTACTCTATTTAAGAAGATAATTCTCTCTCTGGGATCCTCAAAAAATGTTAAATAATAATTCTTTTTATGTTCAGACCTGGCTTGACATGCACTACCATCATAAGCACAGCATATGGGAGTTCATTTCTATTCTCAGATGCTCAAGAAATAACTTCAGGGGCGCCTGGGTGGCTCAGTCGTTAAGCAACTGCCTTCGGCTCAGGGCGTGATCCTGGCGTTATGGGATCGAGCCCCACGTCAGGCTCCTCTGCTGGAAGCCTGCTTCTTCCTCTCCCACTCCCCCTGCTTGTGCTCCCTCTCTCACTGGCTGTCTCTCTCTCTGTCAAACAAATAAATAAAATCTTTAAAAAAAAAAAAAAACTTCAGATTCAAATCTGAGATTTGACTTGAAAGACATGATGTTAACATATCATAGATAGTACCTAAGGAACAAAACATTTTAAAATTATATTTAAAGACTTTTCAGGGGCGCCTGGGTGGCTCAATCGGTTGAGCATCCAACTGTTGGTTTCAGCTCAGGTCATGATCTCAGAGTCGTGAGATCAAGCCCCGCATCAGGCTCCGCACTCAGTGTGGAGTCTGGTTGAAATTCTCTCCTTCTTCCTCCGTGCCTCCCCTTGCTCTCTCTTTCTCCTTCTCTAATAAATAAATAAAATCTTAAAAAAAAAAAAAAGACAAAACTTTTCAGAGCTCCTGGGTGGCTCAGTCAGTTGGGCATCTGACTCTAGATTTCAGCTCAGGTCATGATCTTAGGGTCGTGAGATGGAGCCTGGTGTGGAGCCTGCTTGGGATTCTCTCTCTCCCTCTGCCCCTCCCCCACTCGTACACATATGCTCTGCCTCTAAAATAAGTAAATACGTAAATAAATACTTTTCAAAATAATTTGGCTCTAGGGGGCAAATGTCAGTGACATTTCTACATTAATTGTTCCAAGAACCTACACAGGATAGCTTCCATATACATCCAGCCCTCATCTCATCTTCTTTTCCCTTGTTCCCTCTCTCTTGCCCATTTCATCATTCTTACTGTTTTTGAGATGTACAAAAAACCTTTATCCATACTTCGGGGAGAAGTGATCTGAGATTCCTATTAGCCTAATGTTTCACATAAAATGTGCTACGTGTGGAGAACTATCAAAGAAAAGATGTTGACCACGGTGTCTTGGTGAAAGCACAACCATGAATGATATTTGGGAGAACTGTGTCACATACTTTACAGGTTCAAGAGATAAGTCCTTACCACCATGGTGAAGAGGTTAGAGAGGCTAGGTAACTCAATCAACATCATACACCAGTAAGTAATGGAATTGGGAGTCACACACAGCTCTGTGACTCCAAAGAAGAGGAAATGCAGAGCCATTCCTAATTCCAGTGAACCTCCCAACAGTAACCTTTTTGGGGGAAATTTTACAAATGCCATCTAAGTCTTTTTTTTTTTTTTTTTTTTGCAAGCACAAACATGGAAAATAATTTTTATTTATGTGCATGTATCCTTAATTGGCTGTCCTGCTTATTTATTTCAGGATGCAAAGGCACATTCACTTATTAAACCTCCGGGTGTTTTCACAAATTGGCAAAGGAAACAGAAATAATGGACATCACCCGCTTCTTGCAATAGCCAGCAATTAATGGAAAGGGCTCTCCTAGCCGTAGTTAACTCAGCTGTAAACTCATATCCTTCCCATCTAACTCCAGAAGCAAATTTCTGAGCAAACAAATGAGTTAATTTGCTCTCTGAGCTAAAGTGGACCAAAGAGAGGCAATTCTCTATTGAGCAAATAGTGTCGGAGTTTGTTAATGACAACCTTAAAGTAGCCTAACATTACGGTCTCATATGATAAATTTCAGTCTACTAAATCTAAATTGCAGACTACTAAAAATCAATTGCTTAGCAGGAAGAGACTGTCAGCAGAAAGCATGAAGGTGGGAGGGAGACAGCATATTTTTAAAACATACTGATATAATTCAGTCACTTCCAGAGTTACAGGTACATAGATCAGATGAGTAACTTCCCCAGCCATGCTTCCTACCTTTGTAGATGCATTTTGTGTATATCATAGAAGTTAAAGGTTATTACAGGATGCTATAGGAATCTTATATATCTCATAGAAGTTACAGGATGCTAATAGAGGTTATAATGTGTTGTAGGATGGTATACAAGTCATAGGATGCGCCAGGAATTCGGAGAATTAACTTAAATGGTGAGGAATATAAGACCAGGGATGTAGACAGAATCTGACCAGTGGAAATACCAGAACTACATCTGGGGATGTCTCAAGAATGGACACTATTTGTTTCCTGTTGCTGCTCTAACAAACTATCACAAACTTTGTGGCTTAAAACAGAACAAATACACTTTCTCACAGTCTCTAAAGGTCAAAAGTCTATGTGGGTTGGGCTGGGTCCTCTCCTTAGCATCTCACAATATCAAAATCAAAGTTTTGGTAGGGCTACATTCCTTGCTCAAGGTGCTGGGAAAGAATCTGCTCCCAAGCTCATTTAGGTTGTTGACTGAATTCACTTCCTTGTGGTTGTAGGACTGAGGTTCCCATTTCTTTGCTGCTATAAGACTGGGGCATGGGGGAAGATGCTTACTGATCCTAACAGCTGCCCATATTCTTTCTCATGCTCCATGTGGTCCCCTCCAGCTATGGCAGTAGAGTCCCTGTCATGCTTTAAATTTGTCTGACTTTGTCTCTCTGACATCAGAACCATCTCTACTTTTCAAGGCTCATGTGACTCAATTGAGACCACCTGGGTAACTGAGGATAACGTCCTCATGTTAAAGTCTTCATCTTAATTACATCTGCAAAGTCCCTTTTGCCACGTCACATAACTACAGCATGCCATCGGAGGGCAAAGTTCACGGGGGCCAAAAGTCTGCCTACCATCAGCATCATCTTTTCCTGGGGCACCTGACTCACAAATACTCTATAAAAGAATGTAGCGGCCAAAACCACCAGGCTATCTTCCAAATTTTGTGAGTGTGAGGAGAACCCTATGCAGAAGCACCTCTTCCTTCAGAAGGCAGCCAAATCAACTTGGTTTATATCAAACTGTTTTGAGCTCTTAAAGACAGGTTACTTAAAAGTAGTATGTAAGTTAACAGACAACAAATCTGTCTTATTTTTTAAGGCAATGCTATCAGAAAACCTTGATGGTAGGCTTAGTAATACTAATACCTATCATTTGTGCCAGGTAGCATGTAGCCTCTAATATAGACAGTGTGAACATTCCCTTTCTATCCGTTCTTTGATAGAACAGGGTACAACTGCTCCTTCTGGACGATGGAGAAATAGATTTCAATGTCATCGGTAATGAAATACACAGTACCAACACAATAACTCCAGCCAATATTCCCCGTGCCCGTGAAAGCTTTCCACATATGACTATGGAAACAAACTTACATGTGCAAAATGTGGAATGAGATTGTGCCTGGCATGGTTCATTGCTGCCACAGAACTGCAGAGCAGTGCAATCACCAACTGTTGTCACAAATCTCAAATCTGCTTTGACATCACAGTGGGCAAATTATAGTCCATCAGCAGACACAGCTCACTGGTCCCTGCTCATTCATTTTCTTATGCAATAAAATCATTTCCCAGCAAGAATACAATTGTATGAGAGTCACTTCACAGTGAGAACTATCCAGCACAGTAGTTAAACTCCAGGGGGTTATATAAATACAAATAAAGTCAGAATTTTAAAAATTCTTTGAGTTAATATTTAAGGAACCAGGGCGCTTAACATCCCTGGACAATCAAAATAGTAAGTTGGTAAGTACAGAAGTTCTTTCTTCCTAAGGGTATTTAACATCGATCTTAATGATGATGATTTTGTATTTTAGATGTAGATCAAGCCTAATGACAATGATTCAAATCATTAGCAAATGTATTTACCCCCCTCTGGAAATAAATTCAAAGCATACTAAATTAAAGCCAGTTTTAACTAAAGGAGTTCAGGTGGTGCAACCTAGGTTTTGTTTTGAAGTTACCAATTAATTTTGGTACAGACACGACCCCAATACAATTTCCCACCTTCCTTTTAACTATAAAACTATTAGAGACTAGAAAATGGTAGCCATGATAACCCGGTCTGTATCCTTCTGTGCTTTCTATTCTCTTCCTTGTAATTAACAACTGCTTTTGGAGACTAATAGTCCCTGAACTTCAGAATGAATTTTGAATGCTTGTAATTTGTATTAATATCCTTCAGAACATTTCCCTGTGCTATACTGTTCCTTTAAAAAGAAATAACTGGGGGCGCCTGGGTGGCACAGCGGTAAAGCGTCTGCCTTCGGCTCAGGGCGTGATCCCTGCGTTGTGGGATCGAGCCCCACATCAGGCTCCTCCGCTATGAGCCTGCTTCTTCCTCTCCCACTCCCCCTGCTTGTGTTCCCTCTCTCTCTGGCTGTCTCTATCTCTGTCGAATAAATAAATAAAATCTTTTTTAAAAAAAAGAAATAACTGATTAGATGACTTAGGATATAAAATATTTATGCAGCTTTCCTCTGACTAAAATTAGGAAAAAATTGAGGTTTCTGTGATTTTTTAGCATGTCACCCTACCGGTATAAATATAAGAAACCACATTTACTTATAAACCTAGACTTAAATATTATTTTGTATCAGAAAACAAGAGAAGAGTTTGAATTGAAGTCACTCTACTATCTGAGTAAAAACTGAATTCAATAAAAATTCAATCAGCTTTTATATAAAATCTGCCAAATGGAAGATCTCTAATGGAAAACTGTGTGACCTTTAACACAGTTTAACAACCAACAATAAAACCTTATTTTCATTCTCTGCTCTACATATTACTTCATGTATTATCAGTCTCACAAAATTTTCAATGACAATAATTTCATTGAAAGCGTCCTAATATAACCTATACTCAAATTCATTGAATGTCATGTATCACTTGTACAGCCTCTTTCTTGACATTATTTTCAAAATAGTGCTTGCATCCAATCCCTCTTTTCTGCACACACTCAAATTCATAGTATGGCTGTTAGAGAAATAGCTAATTTACATATAGATTAAAAATTACCTTAAAGCCCATTTACACCCTGATGAGTTAAAGACAAAGTAACTCAAAGCTGATCACCTGCTTCCATTAAACTCACGTATTATAAAACATTACACTAGTCCAAATACAGGTTTCAGCTTCACAGCCTGGATCCTAAACCGGCAGATAGGGTGAGGGAAGTTCCAGAGACACAGCCAAATTCAGGTATTTTCTTTATTACTATTACAGATCATGAGACACTATCACCTTAACTTGACTCACTTCTTTGGTTGTTCTTTATGTTTCATCCAATGCTCATTAATAGTAGCTGTTTTAAGTCAAATCGGTTAGCAGGCCTTGGCAATCTAGCCAATTTTAATTAGACTTGAGGAAAGAATATTCTTTCAAAATGACTGAGAAGTTTGAAGTCTGACTAACTGCCTAGTGCTCTGGTCCACTGGCCTGCCCATCTACTGTACTTCAGCATTATATGATCGCTGCCTAACAGACAGGTTTTCTACAACTTCCAGTAAGTACAAGTCCACCCCAAGTGGATATCTCATTCAATGAGCCTGCCATGCCTAAATTTCCCTTAAGCTGCTCCACTCCTGTCTGCTACTTAAAGGGGGAGGGCTTGGTGGCAAGATTAGAACTCTCTCTGACTCTGCCCCCACCCTGACCACAAGCACTGGATGAAAAATGGATAGCTTTCCCTATGCCTGTAGATCTACCAGCCTGTTACCAATGAGATTCTCTCTCTCTTGAGAACTTAAACTCCCAGCCATTCAAATCGTGGTCAAGAAAAGCTTGAAAAGCCACAGAGAGATGAGATCAGAGTTGGTGTCAAGGAAAGCCATGTTATTCCTAAGAAGCGGGGGCTATGGATCAGTGGGTTAACCTATCCAGTAAAGAGAATGAAGGAGACTTTCAGGGAATGACAGAGTGGAAAGAACATACTATACTACAGAGACGCGGCAAAGGAGAAATGAAAACTATAAGATCCAGAGAACGGAAGAAACAGAGACAGAGAACTCCTGAGTTCCCAATGGCTTTCTATCTCCTGGTCCAGCTCCCACGAAGCTTGGCCACATTTCCTATCCTCAGTGTAGTGACATAACCTTCTACCTTCTCCATACCTTTTTTTTACTGGAACTGATTTGAATAGTTGTTCTTTTTAAGCAAACAAACTCTGTAAAAAGCCATATTTAAGGACATTTCTTCAAGATACAGATCAACTAGCCTAAATCTGGATTTAAGAGAAGGAAAGGTGGGGGAAGGGTTCGGTAGAAAAGGGAACAATTTCTGAGCATCACGAAAGGATTCTCTGACCTAACACCCAATTTAATGTGCTATTAAGAAACACCCTATATCTACTTTCTTTTCATGAGAAAGTACTATATACCTAATGTTTTCACCCCTGAAAGTTTCTAAAGGACCCTGAGGTAAGGAGACATGTTTGTTTGTTTGTTTTAAGATATTATTTATTTATTTGTTTGACAGAGAGAGCGCACAAGCAGGGGGAGTGGTAGGGAGAGGAAGAAGCAGGCTCCCTGCTAAGCAGAGGGCCCGCTGAGCAGAGAGCATGTTGTGGGGCTCCATCCCAGGACCCTGAGCCAAAGGCAGATACTTAACCAACTGAGCCACCCAGGAGGCATGCCTACATGTTTGTGTTTTAAACAATGGAAAGTCTTGAAGATGAATGATTCTGAAGCTTGTTCTGTACTCAGCATTTACACTTTGGCATTTACTCAAGAGATTTCAGCCTCCTTCCTCTGTATCCATCTTACTCCTTTTGCCTAATGAGGTCTTTCCACCCAATTCATATGCTGAGGATCCTGACTCTTAATTGTCCTGCTGTCTCCAATTTTTGTCTTTCTAAACCTTACCAGAGAGAGTATTTCCTCTTATCCTTTTATGAACTAGGACAAGTTTCCAGTTTCCAGAAACACAGGCAACACTACAAAAGAAATTGCAGCAGATCTGGACTATTGCCAGAGTCTGACAATTTAAACATCAACTAGATAAAAAGAAAATGAGACAATGGCTCCTTTCTACCAGAAGAATTTCAATCAAATGATTGAATTACAAATGAGGAGGTATTTATTTGAGGCTAACATAGACCAAATCACCAAATAAGCAAGCAAAATAAAACAAATACGACCAAAAAAAATTATTTTTTTTAAGGTTTTATTTATTTATTTGAGAGAAAGTGAGCAAGAGAGAGAGCACAATTTGGGGGAGGGCAGAGGCAGAGGAAGGAACAGACTTCCAGCTGAACAGAGAGCCCTACGCAGGGCTTGATCCCAAGACCCCAGGGATCATGACCTGAGCCGAAGGCAGACACTTAACAGACTGAGCCACACAGGCACTCCAGAACAAAGAAACTTTAAAGAAAAACCTTTAACCAGCAATTCCACATCTACATATTTATCCCAAAGAAATAAAAACACATGCCCACACAAAGACTTGTACAAGAATGTTCATGAAGGCCTGGCCTTATTCATAATAGTCCCCAAACGGAAACAGCCCCAAAGTCCATTAGTAGCAGAATACAAAAACAAATCATGGGTATCAACACAACAGATACCACTCAGTAATGAAAGGAATGAAGTTCTGATTTATGCAACAAAAAATGAGTATCAATAATATTATGCTGAAAGAAAGAAACCAGACACAAAAAAGTATACACTATATGATTCAACTTCCACAAAATTGTAGAGAACGCAAAATTAAGTTATAGTGTGGAAAAATAAAAATCAGACCAGAAAATAAAAATCAAACCAGCGAGAGACCAAGCGACACTCAGAGAAGGAGAAGTCAGATTTATTTTATGCCAGCGGACCCAGATGAACTCGTGCTCAAAATTCGGGGCCCCGGGCAACAGGGTTATACGTCTTTTATAGGGGACTGCAAGGCAGTCAGGTTTCAAGGGCTATGCTGACTGCTGGTAGGTGGGTTTAAACTGGGGGAGTGGGGGCTGGTTCAGGCCAAAAGAGTGCAGGGAGCCTGTGGCGGGAAGACTGCTTACAGAAGCAGAAACGGCTGGTTATCTCTTGCTCCCAGTAGGGCTTCTGGTTATCTCTACCTTATTGTTAGTAACTTTCCGTCTTCTGGGGCCTCCGGGCCTGCTCTGGGTAATTTCCCTTTTGGATTGTAACAGAAAGCAGACCAGTATTTGACTGAGGCCAGGGATGGCAATGGTTGGGGGTGTTGACGGCAAGGTAATTCCTTGGGATAACAGGAAGGTCTGAATTAAGATGTTATTCACACGCTTGTGTACATTTGCAAAAGGTCGCTGAACTGCACACTTTTAAAATAAGTGCATTTTATTGCATATTAATTACACTGCAATAATGCTCATTTTAAAACGAAAACTTTACTATAAAGCTGGGCCCCACCCAACCCAACTTACTGAGACATAACTGACCTTAAGTGAAACCATTATTTATATAAATGTTCAAACTATTTTTTATTTAACATACTTCAATGTAGATTCTTCATTCAACTACCTAAATTCACTTAGTCATCATTTAATGGAATCTAGTTATTCATTCTATTCACACATCAAAATTGTAGCAGGAAAATATTTACTATCTTCATCTTTATAAAGGAAAAGGTTGATCATTCTTAATTACATAGTTTTTGAGGAAGAAGAATAAAAGTCTGGGAGACTTTAAGAAGACGGAAAAGAAGCATAACTTTCATTTTTCTTCTCTAATTTAAACTAGTAAGCATTTTGCAAGTGTACATATAATTTAGAATAGGTTTTATTGTTTATGACTGAGCTTCTCGCAATGCTAAGTGTAATTATCCCTACTTTGAAAGCCAACAAGCCATTTTTTTTAAAGTAAAGAATATCCTGGGGGCAATATCAGCCCATTCTCTCTATCAGAAAGAAATCACTGATACATAAAATAGTAGAAGCAATCCCATAATCCACCACAGGAATCTTTTCCTGGCCTCCAGGAAACCTTCAAAACTATAACGGTTCAAGGACTATAATGAATTGGTATTATTATCACCTAAAGATAACAGGCATCTAATGGATGTCCAACCCCACTCATCCATGCCACCTAATACATTAATGAATCCACTAAAACAAAAATGATCCAAGATGGCTCTAGCCGATAAGGCTCTCAGTGGGAGGAGGTGGGGGGAGATATGTATCAAATAAGCTGCATTCTTCCAAACTCAAAAGCTTTGGGACTTGTCTATTCTGTTACAAATTTTCTGCCCTTCAAAGGGAGAAACCTAAGTCAGACTCTGCATTTGATTGCCCTTTTCTGATCTCTTATAGCACAAGGGTTTTTTTTCCTGTATTTTGAGTACATTATTTGTCATTATCCCTAGGTAATTCATTGTATCAATTGATCTATAATGTTAATAAAATGCTTCAGGACACAGTATAATTACTGAATTTTGGTGGCTGGCATAAAGAATTCCTGTGTGCCACCTGTAGCCAGAACACTCCGGGCTTCTGATTGGCTGAATTCACCTGGGGGCTGGTGGTCAGAATGGCAGTCACTGATACCCCTCCTCAAGGACCCAGGCATGATAAAGGCTCTTGCAGTGAAAGAACATTGCCCACATTTTATACAGTACCTGACAGTTTTTAATTGTCCTAAGTGAATGTCTAACAACGTCCAGTACAATGACATCTCCTAATAGATAAAAAAAGAAATGCCTGTATTCATAAAATATGAGGCCCAAATATCTCCAGCTTTAATAGGCCCAGTTGGTATAATTAGAGGAACTTAGCCTTCCCCTCAGGCTGTCCCATTACAATCCCTAAGGGCCTCCAAAGAAGTCATTCAAAGGTCCTCCAAATAAGGACAGTCCCCACACAGAGCTTATGCTCTCTTCTTTTCCTGATCCAGTCCCATTCCCCATATCACCTTTCCAGTGTCAGCTAAGTAAATCTCACCACCACCTGCCTTAGCCATCCTGAGAACAGCACTATTCACACAAAGGATGTCTCTGGGCACCCCTGGAGTTTCCAATTAAAGGCAGCCAGAATACAGAGGAAGAGGCTTTATTCCTCATCTGTGGCACCTTTTGTCACTGAGCTCTGTGGGGCTTATTGTGCTGAGGATCTCACAAAGTAAGTTTCTGACATAATCTCCTTCCTTCAGTGTTTCAGAACTAGTTTAAGGAAATCCACATGATCCTCTTAACTCCTCCACCCACCACCACATGGGCTGTTGTCTGAATGATGGTAGGGATGAGGGGATCTGCGCTAATGACAAGCCCTGCTATACTGACATTCTGTAAATGGACACATTATCAAGGGAGAGACCTAGTCTGTTTTGTTCAGTGTGTGTGGTCCCCTGAAGACTCGCAAAGAATGCTGGGGTGCTTGTTGACAATTCATGATCTTCCTCTGGATTCCACTCCTCAGGCACTGAATCAATCATTTAGGAAGGTGAACAGATTCTGAAATTCTTACAAAGACCATGAGAGGATTTTTGTACTGATCCGGGCCCAAGACCCATTGCTAGGTAATCTGAGATAAACACTGTACAATTCAAATTTTCTGAAGTAGGCAAAATGGGACCCTGGAGGTCCTTCCTCAGCAAACAGACTGCCAAATCAGTATTGTTGACATTTAGCTGAAATGGTAGTCTGAGGATTCAGACCCTAAAACAATGGAAACCATGAAGGATACTCTTTAGATATCCACAGCCCTCACATAGGTATCTCCCATGAGAGAAGTAAAAGTTTTGGAAATTTTGAAATGATGATGAGGACACTGGACATATAATTTTTCCCTTTAAGAGAAAACTATATAAATGCCAGGAAAAAATTAGATATATTTCAATCCCTTTTTTTTTCACTCTATTGATGTAAACATAGATCAGTTTGTTTAATAGGAAGACAAAGAATATGTTATGCTTATTATGTTAGCTCTTAGAATTATCATAGTCAATATGTTAAATTTAAGAATACAGTTTGCATGAAGAATAATTATCAATTTACCCAGTGAATTTACCTTTAGATGATTTAGGGATGCCAGTATCTTATCTCCATCTTTTTCAGTAATGAATAGCAGGTAAATATCTGAGGGACAAGAGACGGGAACTAGTATTTACCTGAGTAGTTCCTACACACTAATCTTTGAATTAAGTACCATATAGGCCATGTCTAAGAACAGAAGAAAATGTGAAAAGTATTTTTTTTCAACACACAAGAAAAACTGTTTTCAAAACTTAGTAGCCCTGATGGTGGTACCAAGAGCTAGAGAAATTATATCCTGAAGAGCAAATGAGAGAGGGGGAAAAAAGATAATTCACTGAATCCAATATTTGCCAATAGAAGTTCAATCTAACTCAGGGGTTCTCTAACCTAATAGAACTTGATAAAGCATGATTGCTGGCCCCTACCCTGAAGTCTGAAGTGAGGATACAGAATCTGCATTTCTAAGTTCCCAAGTGATGCTGACCCACAATTTGAGAACTGCTGGTCTAACTAGTTTCACTTCCTCAGCTGTGGCTGATCCTGCAACCTTGTCCCAATGTTGAGGGGGGTATATCATGGGCATAATTCCAGATGCATCCTGAAACTAATACCCCAATGTCTTTCAGGGTCTGCAGTTGTTTTGTCTGTCTGTTTTTCATAAGAAGGGGTAAGGATTCTGATTTCAAAAGTATATTTTGTGCAAGTTCAAAATACTGGAGAAAAACAGAAACGTGAGCTTGTAACAACTGAAAAAAACCTTTCCAAAACCGTCTTGAATTGACACCTGGCTTTGTAATCCAATCAAATGCAGAGTCTGATTTAGGTTTCTCCCTTTGAAACTTGACTGCAAAAGATTAGCAAGACCATAAAATGGCTGCCAATAAAATTTGCTTTGTTTCCTAATTTTTTTTTACTTTCTTTTGCATTTTTCAACACATGCTGCATCCTGAATCTCAAACCTCTTTTCCCCCTGGGCTATTTGGTAAAAAGTTATTCAGCAGCAAGTGTCTCTTGAAGAAATTGGCTTTATAACCCACAAGGAGTTCTGCAGGAGTCATCACCAGTAAGTATCACCATCCTCACACTTCTGGATACTTGAAAATCCCCAATTACTAATTTTCTTAAAGAGCTTCAGTGTTTTCTACTAAAAAGTGTATTACCATTTCATAAAGAATTTCAATCCAAACTTTATGACAGTGTATTATTTCCTGTATCCTTTCCTTCCGGAAGACAGATGCTATAAGAAAGGTACTATTGTTATCTTTTGTGATTTTTGTTCTCTTCTCTAGATATTTTCAAGAGTGATCAACACCAAGATATCAAGAACCAAAACTGAGGCATGGAATGCGCTGCTCATTCGAGTCATGGGGTGGTTGTCTATCATGATTTCTCTTGTTTACACCATTAATCAATAAACAAATGTAGCCGATCCTTAATATTTGATATCACTGGGGCCATTTTCACACACACACAGAATAACTGTCACTTTGTGTTAGAGAATTTCAACAACTGATAAGAATAAAAGATGACTGAAAAGCAAGAAAAGCAAGCAATCTCCTGATCTGAGGTGTCAGAGCCTTAAGCAAGTCGAGGAACATTGGCACAGTGGTGTGGCCCAGACTGGATTGTTGAAGCATGGGGAAGTTAACAAGTGCACTTATGGTTGGGGGGCACTCCATGGGTGTTGGAGGATAATGGCAGCCCAGCGACAGATGTCAGAGTGTTGGGTAAGAAGGGTATCCTCGTGGGGCACCTGGGTGGCACAGAGGTTAGGCGTCTGCCTTCGGCTCAGGGCGTGATCCCGGCGTTATGGGATCGAGCCCCACATCAGGCTCCTCCGCCTATGAGCCTGCTTCTTCCTCTCCCACTCCCCCTGCTTGTGTTCCCTCTCTCGCTGGCTGTCTATCTCTGTCAAATAAAAAAATAAAATCTTAAAAAAAAAAAAAAAGGGTATCCTCGTGGGATACTGTAGCAGCAATGGGAGACAGATCACATACAGAGCAACTGATCAAATAATATATAAGACTAATGGGAGCAAGGTTTCCCATTGTCAGAGAAAGGCTTGTCTAGGGCTCCATGGAGTAATGGGTGATTTCAGCATTGGGGAAAGGAAAGTACATGAGCCTAGTTTACTGCTCCTGAAAGGAAGAGCTCAAAGAATGACAGAGGTATGTCAAAAGAACACAGAAGCCATTTTGAAGGGACTTCCAAAGGACAAATCTGGAATTACTTGAGAATAAAAATAAATAATTACAGTAATGGATTATAACCCATTGAATTAAATAGGAAATTGTAAGTCCACACTGACTAAATGAGTGGTTGGTTGAAAGTATGATGAGGAATGGGATATTTATATAGTCTCAAAGTATCTCTCCACAAAACACTAATTATAAGAGGAAAAATCAACTTTATCGTAGAGAAGCCCTAGTAGATATCATTTAATTGAAATAATCAAAATAAAAATAAAAAATGGGGCAAACTGAAATGATGAGCTACGAGATACGATACACAATGAGAATAATTAGAAGTCATGTCTGTAATAGTCTGCGAAAAGATTCTTTTTTTTTGAAATTTTTAAAAAGATTTTATTTATTCGAGAGAGTGAGTGAGAGACAGAGAGTACACGAGCAGGGGCAGAGGCAGAGGAAGAGAGAGAAGCAGATTCCCCCGCTGAGCGGGGAGCCAGACATGGGGCCCGATGCCAGGACCCTGGGATCATGACCTGAGCTGAAGGCAGACATCCAACTTAATGAGCCACCCAGACGCCCCAGTCTGTGAAAAGATTCCTAACTTGCTTATCATCATGAGGAAATATCAGACAAACCCAAATTGAGGAATTTCTACAAAGTTATCTTCAAAACTATCAAACTCATCCTGGCAGGGAGACTTTAAGGTGGAGGACAATAATCCCTGTCCCTTGATGTTTATGCCCTTGAGTTTGGGCAGAACCCATAGATATCACAAAGGTGATGCAATGTCACTTCCAGGATTGCATTAGAGACCGTTGTGTAAGACCATCTTGCTAACAGAGGTGCTAGAGACATAGCCTTACTGTCCTTGAAGCAGCAAGCAGCCATGGCGTAAGCGGTCATACTGGAGAAACCCACATGGCAAGGAACTGCAAGAAATAAGGGTGATCTCCAGCAAGAAACTGAAGCCTTGGGACTATGGCAGCAAGCAAATGAATTCTGCCAACAATGTGAGGGAGTTAAGAAGCAGATCTTTTCCCCAGTCAAATCTTCAGTGTGACCATAGCCCTGGGCGACATGTGAATTACAGCCTAGTGACTCTGAAGCAGAGAATCCAACTTAGCCATATCTAGACTCCTGACTTCCAGAAACTGAGATAATAAATGCATGTTGCTTCAAGCTGCTGAATCTGTGGTGATATTTTATGCAACACAGAAAACTAAAACAGTCATTAAAGCTGATGAAAGACTGAAAAACTCTTTCAGACTAAACGAGAAATAGGACAACCAAATGCAATGCATGACTCTGAACTGGATATTTTTAGACATTGTTGAAACAACTGGAACACGTGAACATGGTCTGAGAATTAGATGGTAGAAGAAAATCAATGTTATCACCCTCAGTTTGAGTTTTACAGTTATACAGGAGACTGCGCTTGTTGGTAGGAATATTAATTAAATACTAAATAAATATTGTGAGTATAAATATGTTGAATAGTAAGTAAATACTCTGAATACTAAAGTATGGAGTACTAACATATTCAAAGGTGGTGGAGCAACTTACAGATAGTTCGGGGGGGGAAAAGTTACTTGTATTATATCCCCAAGTATTTTGTAAATTTATGATTGTTCCAAAAAATATTTCAAAGATGATTACAAAAACTGTTCCTACTTAGTCTTCTCCAACTCAACAAGTGGCATCCCTATTTTCCCAGTTGCTTGGGTCAGAAGCCCATCATCTTTGATTCCTCTTATTTCCTGACACTGTTCACATCATTTGCCATATGGTCCAAGCATTTATCTCCACCTCCACTATTATCACCTAAGGCAACATCTTCTTCTGCCTGTTCTATTTCAATACTCCTAACTGGTCTCCCTATTCACTCTTGCTTTACAACTCTCCCTCCCCTGATCAACTCTCTACACAGCAGCCAGAGTGATGTATTAAATTTTCATTCAGACCCTATCTTATCCCTGCTTAAAATATCCAATGTGGCACTCCTTTCTGTGGACTACCAGCTCCATTGTGATCTGGCCCCTACTTACCTCTCTGACTCACCTCCTACCACTCTCCAGGATCACTTCCCTTCAGTTACAGCCTCTTGCTGCTTCCTGAACTCACGCTGTTGCATTTTCTGTTCCTTCTGTCTAGGTTCCCCCAAATAGTGACATGGCTTAACTCCTTCCCATCAGTCTGATTTTTATCAAATGCTACCTCCTTAGCAAACTCTTCTCTGACCATCGTATTAAAAATGCACCCTCCTTAGCATCCTAATGCTACACTTATCCCTCATCCCACTTAATTTTTCTTCATGGTACTTACCACTACCCGAGATCACATTATTTATTTTCTTGTTTACTTGTTTATTATCTGTCTCCTTGATGAGGGCAAGGTCTATTAATTTCTGAATCCCCAGGACTAGAATATCCCTGATGAATGAATGAACATAGCATTATCAACATTCAGATGCCAGGCAGGCAGCTGGGCTTACTCACTAATTCCGTGCTTTTGCCCACAAGCCTCATAGCACTTGTGGCTGAAGTTCCTGCTTCACTACTACCTCTGTAGGATCACTAGGGTCACACAAATTAGGCAAAACCAAACACCCCTAAATTAGAAGAGCCCATCAAACTTTACCTTTGTCTATCCTAGAGAATGCCACCTGCTTGACACTGAGGAATTTTGCTGCATGTCTGTCTCCCCTGTTTTATGTGTCCATCAACTATTATTTGTTGAACAGAAAGTCCTGGATAAAAAGAAGATCCATGAAACAGGAAGAGAAAAGGCAACATGAAGTTAACAAATTAAAGGTATGCAAAACTTGAGGACAAGTCAAACACAATGGGAAGAGAAAGAAAAAACAAAGAGGGAAAATAGGACTACAGAATTATCTGCATTCTTTTGACTACCAGAGTAGCCAAGAACACACAAGCAGTCTTAATAAGTAGAGTTAAAAATCTTTGTCAAAACTCATTTTTTAAAGATTTTTTTTTTATTTGAGAGAGAGTTAACAGGGTAAGGGGCATAGGGAGAGGGAGAGAGAAGCTCAAGCAGACTCCCTGCTGAGCGTGGAGCCCCACTCGGAGCTCAATCCCACGACCATGAGATCACGACCTGAGCCAAAATCAAGAGTTGGACGCTTAACTGACTGAGTCACCCAGGCACCCCTGAAATCTTTGTCATAATTCTTCTGCACGTATTCCATTCATGGTTACACTGGTAGTGGTTCCCTATCTTATGGAAATGACATTATAATGAAGGGGGGGAAATGCATGCAAATGAAGTAAACAGTAATTAAAAGAGGCTATTCTAGGTCTGGTTAATTTTGCATGTCAGAAAATGAGGGCTGTCTGAATAGAAATTTGGGAGGAGTTTGAGTTGTGAAGAATGAGGTCATTAGGAGAAAGGATATTAAGATCATAAAAGGATTACTTTGTGTATAAGCATATGAGAGAGCCTCTGGGTACCCCTCACCCACAGCTTCTTCTACCAACTTTGTTAGTCAGTAGTAGGTAATAAGTCCTGTGCTTGCAGCTCTGTGTTATTCTATCTGGTCTACTCCTCATCGTCTCTGCTTGGAAGGAACCTCCAGGTTAGAGTTGCCAGATAAAAGACAGGATGCCCAATTAAATTTGAATTTCAGATAGGCAACAATGTTTTGTTCAGTATAAATACACCCCATACAATATTTGGGACATACTTATACTAAAAAATACATATTTTTTATCTGATATTCAAATCTAATTGAGGCCCTTCATTTGTATTTGCTAAATCTGGGAACCCAGCTCCACATCAGGGACCCAGAACTGAGAAAGGGTAAATTTTGACTTTTCTGAGGCCTGGGTAAGGAGTTCAGAAAATTCAAAGTCCCACTGCTTTGATGTCTCTCCCTTCTGTCCTCAGAATGCCAGAGGGCTGGACTCTCCCAGGAAAAGGTGTTACACTAAAGTTTATATGTCTTTTGTGTTCACCTTTGCCCGTCTATCCCTATAACTGCGAGGAGCTGCTATTCATTCACTCTTCCCTTTACTGAATCTTCTCTCAATCAGACTTATTCTGATTCTAAAAGCAGTCTGCTCAGGAAAGGTCTCCTGGGGCAATGACATGCTTGTCTTACTTATAAATTTCCTGCTAGCATGCATTTTCATTATTGACAATCGTGTTACAGAAGAATTTTCTTCTAAATGCTGGCCAATTCTTCCCTGAATCTTAGATGACCCCCTACTTATAAATAAAGCCACTGAGGGTTTTTGGGGTGGGGGGGTTGCCATTGATTACTCATGTAACCACAGAAACAAAAAAAATAAAACACTAGAATTAAAACTCCAATATTAAAAACTCTGCAAAGAGGAAAACAGTTGGCAATAGGAAGTCTGATAGATGGTAACATTTGTGTCCCAAAAGATAGGCAGAGCACAGGAATGGGCATTTGGGAGCAATAATTCTTTAGCGTCCAGGCAAGCAAGAAGGCAGTCAGCCTTTTGAAAATCTTTCATTCCTCTAATAAACGTTAAGGTTTGGGACAGGGAATTGTAGGAACTGACACTTCGAAATTGGGCAAGAATCTTGATATCACATCTGGAATACACTACTAGAATCTCAACGGCATTAGCTCGAGGGTAACTTGACACAGAGCCTTGGTGTCAGCCTAGATCAGAGTTTCGAAACCTTGGAACTTCTGACATTGTGGGCCAGATAACTCTTTGCTGTGGAGATTGTCCCATGTATTACAGGATGTTGACAGTCAGTCTGGGCCTCTACTCAATAGATGCCAATAGCACCATCCCAGGTGTGACAACCAAAAAGGTCTCTTGACATTGCCAAATGTCCCCTGGGAGGCAAAAATCACCCTTAGCTGAGAGTCACTACTCTAGAATAGAAGAGTGGTATTTAACCCTGGTGGAACATGAGAAGAACCTGGGGTCTTTTTAAAAAGATCCCCGGCCCCACCCCCAGAGTCTGGTTTAATTGGTGTGGGGGTGAGCTTAGGCACTGATATTCCGCAGAAGCTCCTCACCTGTTGTGCATATGCAGCTAGGGCTGAGGACCACTGCTCTAGACTTAAAAAAAGAGAACTATGTCTTCAAAAGGATCGCCCTTAGAAAACTGGGGACAGGGCTCAGGGCTGAGTCCACAGATGTAGATCAAATGCCCTCATCTGTTGAAGAGCCAGGGAGCCCAGGCTTGGCAAAGCCTGCATTTGCCGATCACAGTCACTTACCCGGGTTAACATGTTTTAACGCCATTTTTAAAAACAATCGTAGAATTTTAGGCTATGGTTATATTCATAAGGCTGAAAGACAGGAAAAGGAATAAAAAAAATTGAGAAATTGCAGAACTCTAATTTTTTTTGTTAAATAAAACTTCTTTGTTTAAAAAAAAAAAGAGGAAGTTTTCATTCACTGGTTCCTTTTTCTTTTAAGAAGTCTGTTCCCATTGGGGCACCTGGGTGGCTCAGTTGGTTAAGCGTCTGGCATCCCACTCTTCACTCTCAGGGTCGTGAGTTCAATCCCGAGTTGGGCCCCACACTGGGCATGGAGCTTACACACACACACAAAATCTGTTATCGTTTATTTTGTGAGATTGCCAGTTACTGTTTGGGGACGTTAGTAGTTATTAGGAGCACACTGAAGGTGCTCAAATATTTGAAGATAGTATCATGCCTGCCGTTCCTAAATCCTACGTAGAGTGGGCAGTAACAAGTTAAAGGTCAGCTTGCTGCCCAGCTCCCAAGTGCCAAGGCAGGCAAGCCTTTGCTTCTGCAGTGCCCTTCTGAGACAGATAACCCCGAGGTTATGCTTACTTACACTGATCTTCCTAGAAACATTCTGCACAGCATAAAACGTCCCTTTTACTGTGCAAAGGGGATGGGTGGCCAGAGTATGCAAATTTAGTGCAGACAGGTAGCACCAGGAGGGTAAATTAGTGATGCTTGCTAATGGCTGAGCTGCAGCCACACTGCTATCTATTCTACAATATTTGAACAATCCTCATATTCTATTCTTTTTTTTTTAAGATTTTATTTATTTATTTGACAGAGATAGAGACAGCCAGCGAGAGAGGGAACACAAGCAGGGGGAGTGGGAGAGGAAGAAGCAGGCTCATAGCAGAGGAGCCTGATGTGGGGCTCGATCCCACAACGCTGGGATCACGCCCTGAGCTGAAGGCAGACGCTTAACCGCTGTGCCACCCAGGCGCCCCCCTCATATTTTATTCTTATAATGTCACCAAGTCCTGCTGAAATAAGCGCTGGATAATAAAGTATGACTTTATAATGAGTGATTGGTAATAGGCTCACTGGTCTTCAAGGAGCAGTGTTTGTGATCATACCTTGCTTGGTTATTCACACTAAAACTATCAGGTGGACTCTAGCATATGGACAATCCTTTCCTTTCTCTCCTGCTCTAGAAACCCTTAACAACCACTTTCATTGCACCACTGGGAAAGAACTCTAGAATGAAAACTTAGATCTCCAGGGTCTTCTTGGGACTCCCTTCCCTCTCAACAAAAATGAGTACAACAGAATAAGGAAGCATACCCAGGGAGGTGAGAGCCAGCTGGCACAGGGAGAAGTCCTGGGCAAAGCTAGGGCAGCAGAGACACAGGAGACCACTGCAAATGAACAATGTGCAGCTGCAGGAGAGCATGTGGACAGAAGAAAGATATGACAGGGGAAAAAAGAATAAATATATGATGCAAGTCAGGGGAAAAAGAAAATTCTATTCTAAGGATTTGGAGGCAACAGGGCCAAGCCCAAGTAATGTAACACTGCAGACAATCGGTAAAGGGAGACATATGGTATGAGAGAAAGGGTCTTCTTAAACATTTGCCCTCAC
Source organism: Ailuropoda melanoleuca (assembly GCF_002007445.2). Classification (NCBI taxonomy): domain Eukaryota; kingdom Metazoa; phylum Chordata; class Mammalia; order Carnivora; family Ursidae; genus Ailuropoda; species Ailuropoda melanoleuca. The sequence goes on along the minus strand of NC_048224.1, from coordinate 19,080,786 downwards.
TCTCTCTGGAGCCTAGCACCTCTGGTACGAAGACCATCAATCAAATGGGGACCATTTGTAATACAACTCAGCCCTGAAGGAAACATTCTGTTAGCACAATAAGCTGGAGATTACTCTTCATGGTCTGAAAGATCTCATGGATGTGTTAGGTATTTCAATACTGCCCTGAAGCCCAGGAAAGAGGCGCCACCCCTCTGTATTGTGGGCTTGAGAGGGCCTGACACACCACAGACTTACACACAGTCTCCGAAAAACACACAGGTGCCTCTGCCACGTGGGATCCAATGTTCAGCACTGGCACAGCAGGATCCACAACCACAAGCATCTGCTTTCATGACACACCATTTGGGCCCCAAAGAAATACTTCCCACGTATCTTAATCCTATGACTTCAAAATAAAAGGTAAATGCCCCTGAATTCTGTGAAGGCTTGTGGGTTGTACCACTGTTGACATCAGAGACAAACAGTGACTTAGGTGGGGAGGTTTGAGTGGCAGAAGTGCTCAAATAAGAGAAAAGACAAATTAATTAACTTGTCAAATCCTTCCTCTCAGATAATATGAATGTAATAGACTCCTGAATAATGAAATACAGTTTCCCAGGAGTACCATAAACCTGTTTTCTTGCTTCTCTTCATGTCCAATTCATAGGTCTGAAGATATTTATGAATTAGATAAGCTTTTGAAAATTAAACATGGTTGTTAAGAACATTTTGCAATACTGGTGCACCTGGGTGGCTCAGTCAGTTAAGTGTCCGACTCCTGATTTCGGCTCAGTTCATGATCTCAAGGTCGTGAGATCAAGTACCACTCAGGAGGGAATCTGCTTGGGATTCTCCCTCTCCCTCTGCCCTCCCCGCTCCCCACTACATGCATGTGCTCTGTCTCTCTCAAATGAATAAATAAATCTTAAAAAGAAAAAAAAAGAATATTTTGCAATACTGAATATTTCATAATTTGTGTTTATGTAGGCTTAAATGTAATGTCATTGATGTACTGGCAATTAGATGGACATTGAACATGAAAAGTCCAAAAACCTCATTATCATGAAAATAATAAACATTTTATTAAATTCATAAAAACTGAACTAAAATAATTCAAAATTTTATTTAAATAATTTTAAGTGTTTACATTTCTTATAATGTGTATGTTTTCTTTTAAAATTGTGTTGGATAAACTTTGCCAATATTTAATAAATATGTTAGTTTTTTTGAAAAGCTACATGAACAATGATTTTGGCTTAAAAATTTTTTTAAAGGTTTATTTATTTATTTGAGAGAGAGAGAGCAGGAGGAGGGGCAGAGGAAGAGGGAGAAAGAAACTCTGGCAGACTCCACAGCTCAGTGATTTAAAGCAATACAAATTTATTATTGCCCCTCCACAGGCCAGATGTCTAACACGGCTAAATTGAAGAACTGCATTCCTTTCTGGAGGCTTTATGGGAGAATCCATTCCTTGCCTTTTGCAGCTTCAGAGGCTACCCACATTCCTTGGCTCATGGCATCTTTCTTCCACCTTCAAGTCCAGAATAGCAGGCTGATTCCTCACAACACATCTTCTTAACCCTTATTCTGTGGCTTCAGCCTTCCCTCTGACTGCAGCTGGGAAAGATTCTCCTTAAGGACTCATACAATTAGACTGCACCCACCTTGAAAATATGAGATAATCTCCCCATATGAAGAACCTTAACCTTAATCACATTAGCAAAGTCCCTTTTGCCATTAAAAGGATCCAAGGTTTAAACATGGAGGTCTTTAGGGCACAATTATTCTTCCTACCAATATCATTGAGAATTAGCACAAGTCAAGATTATAACAGCAATAAAATATATGAACATGAAGTTCAAAAAAAGAAAGGTGAAGATAAAAAATAACCGCAAATCTTTAAAGAGACAGCCTGCTTAAATTTTTAACAACTGAAAACAATGGGAATGAACAGACATCTCTTGAACATGACCTATGTCAAATTTATGAATGGGACATTACAAATGCTTATATAATGGAGATTTGATTTCTGATCAAAACCATAAAAATAGGCAAGAGAATTATTCTTATCAAATCCATAGCATGAAAAAGTCAAAATTCCAACAACTTCACCTACATAACTACAAGAGGACTATCAATCCAAACAATGAGACTACATGAGAGTATCCATTTGCACTCTGTTGGGAATATGAAAATATTAAGGGTAGGTCAACTTCACCCTGAGGCCAGACCACAGAGATAGCCCCTTCCCTCCCCTCTCCTCCACTACCCTTTCCACTATCAGAACTGGACTCAAAGAAGGACAAAACCTAGAGGAGGGAGCAAAGAGTTGAAAAAGGAGTTGGCAAGGGTAAGAAAGAGGATGCAAGAGAGAGGGTGTTGGGGATAACTCTGCTCTTGTAAGGGTGGACACAGAGGATGTGGAACAAACTGAAGAGATAAAAGCAGCCACACCCAATCCATGCTATTCTGTGGATTCTGTGTTGGTTAAGAAATATCACCAGCCAAAAGTTCCCCACCAGCCAAACATCCTGCCTGGTTCCCTGTAGGTGTTTGGCCAGTGAATGGTAATGCCATTTTGTTTTATATATTTATTTATTTATTTGCCACTTTGTTTTAGACTGTACCACTCCAAAACAAAGAGAGAAATGATGGGTTTATATTGTAAATTTCCTACCTTAAGCATGGGGAATGGAAAGCTAAGCAAAGAGCTGAGACTTTTATCTAATCATTTTCCACAGAATGTTTGCTAATTCCTTGTCAAGGAGTAAAAGATAAAGCTGGCTCACTTTGTGTAGACTGTGTCTAGTTAGTTACTCTTTAAAATATAAGTGTTTATGAATCAGTTAATTATTTACTTGTAGCGAAAAATGAACCGTTCTAAGGCTAATCACTTGTTATTACAAATTCCAAATAAGAATCATCATGAAAGGACATTTATTACAGCAAAAATAGCTACATCTGGATAGTACACTAATCACCAACTATTAACTCAATCAATGCCCAGAGAAGGAGAGTTCATCTTTTATTTTAGTCATCAGTGAAAGAAGCAGCTGAAGTAACTGTTCAAATCATAAGATCATTTGCTATTGAGTTGTTTGCTTTTTATTGAGTTGTAAAAGCTTTTCATATATTCTGGATACAAAGCCTTTATCAGACATGCAAATACGAGATATTTTGCAAATATTTTCTCTCAGTCTATGATTTATCTTTTCATTTTCTTGATAGTGTCTTTCAAAGAGCAATTTGTAATTCTTATGAAGTCCAATTATCAATTCTTTTTCTTTCATGGGTTTTTATAGGAGTTTTTTTCCTAAGAAACTTTTGCTTAGTTCAGGGTAATCAAAAAGATTAGCTCAGGGGCGCCTGGGTGGCACAGCGGTTAAGCGTCTGCCTTCGGCTCAGGGCGTGATCCCGGCGTTATGGGATCGAGCCCCCACATCAGGCTCCTCCGCTATGAGCCTGCTTCTTCCTCTCCCACTCCCCCGGCTTGTGTTCCCTCTCTCGCTGGCTGTCTCTATCTCTGTCATATAAATAAATAAAATCTTTAAAAAAAAAAAAAAAGATTAGCTCAGGGGCACCTGGGTGGTGCAGCTGTTAAGCGTCTGCCTCTTGGTTTGGGCTCAGGTCATGATCTCAGTGTCCAGAGATCAAGCTCCACGTCTGTCTGGCTCCATGCTCAGTGCAGAGTCCACTTGAGATTCTCCCTCCCTCTCCTTCTGTCCCTCCTGCTTGTGCGCATGAGCCCTCTCTCTCAAATAAATAATAAATTTTTAAAAAAAGATTAGTTCATAACATTGTCTTCTAGAAGTTTTATAGGTTTAGGTTTTGATTTTAGGTCACTGATCTGTTTCAGATGGCAAGTACCTAAGAAGATGTTCACCATCATCAGTCATTAGGAAAATGTATAATAAAACCACAAGGAAATATCACCATATGCATATTAGGAAGGCTAAATTTAAGGGGAAAGAAAACCTGACCCAACCAAGTGCTAACGGGGATAATAAGCAACGGCAATTCTCATACAGTGCTGGTGGAAATACAAAATGGCACGACCACTTTGGAAAACACTTTGGAAGTGGCGGTAAAGACATGGAATTTTGAGCTAGAAAAATCCTAGAAATGTATTTCACCCTCTCTCCCATCTCCCCACCCTGAGGAACTCGCAGGTGAGGAAAATGTGCCTTAAGGAAGAACCTGTCTGTATCCTCTTGCAGCTCTTCCGTGGCAATTTTTATCTTGATGATACCTTAATCATGCCCCTTATTATCATGTCTGGTGTGGGCATTTTTCTCTCTTTATTGCTTTTCTTATTACACTATTATTATATCTGCATATATTCTCACCATAAAGATTTAAAGAACATAAAGATAATAAACCATGAAAGTTCCCCTTCATCCTTACCCTACCCAACTCCCAGCTCCTTATGAGAATAATTTGTCATTTTAGTTTGACAAATGTTCTTCTAGCTCTTCATAGTTTTTACCTATATGCATGCATGTATAGACACATAGTTACATGTCTGAGAGAAATAGATACAGGTAATATATAATACACATACATGTATAATATATATATGTATAATGTAATATGTAATGTCTATATATATGATGAGGCCTAGGGAAAAACTTATTTATAACCTCTAGAATACTTTTCTCTGTTTATATATACATATAATTCATTTTCTATAAAATTATAAAATTTTATAAAATTGTATAGAATTCCAAAATTTGCACAGACCATAATTTACTTTTTCCCTACTGATAAGCATTTAGGTTTTTTCCTAATTTTTCAGAATTAAAAACTACACTTCAATTAACACACATGCATCTTTGTGCAACATGTACATTTCTTTAATAAGGGTTTCCAGAAAGGCAACTGCAAAAGACTGAAGGGTTCTAATATATTTATTTTGATAAATACAGTTACAATTTAAAAATCTACCAAAACTCTGTACCAGTTTACGTTCACATCAACAGTGTCAGAACAGTTTTTACTGCTTCCTTACCCTCACTGGTTATAGTTAATACTTTTAATTACGCCAATCTGAGGGATAAAGGATACTGTTACATTGTTGTTTTAATTTGCATTTTCCCAATTTCTAGTGAGGTTGAACATTCATTCTTTTATTTTATGGATCACTGGCTTTTCTTCTGTGAATTGTCTATTCATATCCTTTGGTTTTATGCTGTAAGCTTTTTCTTCTTCATTTATATGAGCTCTATATTTATTCAGGGTATTAATCATTTGTCTTTTATATATGCGGCAAATATTTTCTCCCAGACTAAATGCTTATCTTTTTCTCTTTGTTTTGGGTATCTTTCGCCTATAGATATTTTAATTTTTTTATAATTTTTTTTACACTCTAATTATGTATAACTTAATCATACCTATTACTTTAATATCCTTAAAGCTAAATTCTACATACACATATGTTTCAATAGCTTCCCGAAAAACACATTAAAAAAAGAATTCTGAAACTTTGTTTAGCCCTTTATAGGTGATAATTAGTCATTGGAGAATTTCAAAAACATCACTTTAAAGGAATTCTTCAGGTTAATAACTGGCTTAATAAAGATGTTTCTTAGGCGAGGGTATGGGCGGATTAACATCCAGGAGCAGCAGACTAGGTGGGCAGGCACTAGGTAGATGCAGAGAGACAGTACTGAAAGACATTGCAGTTGGATGGATACATAGTTCCTGAAAATGATCAAGGCAGATAACTGAAGGCAAACTGAAGGCAACACCAGCTTTGGGCCATCTGAGACAAGACGACAAAGTACTGAAAGCACTAAGCCCGGTACAGTGATGGCCAATCTGGGAGCAGGCAGTACTGACAAGACAGATGAGCAGGGGGGTTGGCAGCTGCCATCAGGGACAGGCAGTCACTAGGGAAGAAAGGGCAGGAACTGGGTTCCATACCAGCACTTCTCAAACATCAGATGAGTCACATGGGAATCCTGTCAAAATGCAGATTTTGGTCCAGTGGGTCTGAGGCGGGACGTAAGATTCTGCATTTCCCAACAAGATTGTAGATGATGCTGACACTATTGGTCCCTTAACCACACTTTGAGTAGCAGGGTTCTAGATGGCCTATGTCAGTTAGGCACAGAGAAACCTCACATTTCAGGTTAGTGGTAAGATGGGATAAGAATTTGAAGACTAATGTAATGCGGATGCCAGCGGGGGAGACAGCCACTTATGTCCCTCCTGGTGGCATTCAGGATGGCTTTCTAAAATGGGGGTAGGGCTGACCCTGTACATGGGGGTCCAGGAGGCTTAGGCTATGGAAAGGGTAGGACTGCAGAGGCTCAGAGAGGCAGGGACTGAGGAATAACATCTGCTGCTTTTGAATTTGCACATAAAGAGCTACACATTATCTGTGTTCTTAGCACCTTGAAGCCCTTCCACATATTGCTAGTTCCATTAATGTGTGGCTTTTTGCTGTTTCTACTTTTCCTTCCAGTGCTCCACATTTTGGCTTTTCACACCTCCATCAGAAGATGGCCAGAGGAAATAAAATGTACTGGAATAAAAAACACGCTCATTTGTCTACCTGTTGGCAAGACTGGACAAGGTAGAAATTGAATGTATTTTTATGGGAAAAGATCTCTTAAGCATTTTTTCCTTGTGGCTCATTTAGGTAAACTGAAAGATCAAAGACCCCCCTACAGTGTGGGCTTCTACTTTTCAATAGAAAAAGAACTCGGTGCTTTAAAAAAAATTAAAATTTTTTAAAAAGGCAAAAATAATGAAGATGTATGAAATTTTTGTATTTATAGTAACACACAAATAGATCACAATGAAGTCGCTTTTAATGACATATAGGGAAAAAATAAAATCTACAGAAATCTGTATTATTTTCTTTTAAAATGATCAGTTCACAGCCCACTAGGAAGAAACCCATGACCCACAGGAACCCATGGATCCCATGCTGAGAGGACTGCTGGCCTGAGGTAAGTCTTGAAACTCCTTGTAGGGCCCTTGCAGCCTAGACATGAGGAGTTTCCAGCTTCCGGCCTTTGTTTTAACCACAGAAGCTCCGCTTTCATCAGAATACTGCACAACATTAATGAACAGTTTCCAGGGCTCATGCAAAGTTTGAGAATCACCAACTCAGAGTTAAATTTCTATATATTATCTCTGAAATTGACTTATTCACACTATACCATCACCCATAAATACAGGCAATACAGAGCTAACTATATAAGTTTACAGAAGGAATATTTTCAAATTCCTTTATGAGGTAAACCTGTGCTGCAAAATTACTTGGATCAAAAACTAATACATAAATGCTGAGAGCAGTGTAATTGGAAATAATAAATACACTCTAATGAAGCATCTTGAAAGGGAAGAGCCTCAGGTATGCTGAGAGGTTAGGGATTCAAGTGTAAGGCTGCCTTTGATCATTATTTTTAAATACAATTTCATTGTAGTGCATCTATAAATCAGAAAGTAGCAAGTAATTTTATAGTGAGAATGAAATGCTGTAGATAATGGGGCTAAATGAGACACTATAGATAATGATGGACTTTCACGTCTTTGTATTCACGAGGTCAATAACGCATGACATCACACACTGGAGCAATACAGCTGTCGAATGTTTTCCAGACTTATATAAACTGCCACAATGTCAAGCAAAAGATAGGTTCTAATAGTAAAATGATCAAAGTTCAGTAACAGCAAAGGTGAAGTTTGAAGGGTTTTCTCCCCTCTTTTCTGCAATGGAACAGCCTAAATAGTAACTTTTGGCAGAAAGCTAGTGTTTACGAAGTTTTCTTAAGGTATCATTTTCTAAGTAAATCTATTTCACAAAGACCTACATCCTTGCCAACCTTCATGGAGAACGGTTGATTCAGCCCTGCCCTACTGGCAACAGTAAGTGAAGTTCTCACTCTCAGAATCAGCTGAGCCTTCCTGAGATCATTCTAATTTGGCCTTACTTGGTGATTATTTGTTTCATGCCTATCTCCCCATCAGACTCCCAAGTCTGAAGAGAACTGGATTAAATCTTTCTTCACCACTGTATACTCATTACCAACACATGATCATTGAATAAATATTTGTTGAGAGAATGAATGTACTTACCAGGGGAACATGTGACCTCCAAGGCCAAGTTCGAGGTCTTTAATAGCTTCAGCAGCAAAGGATCCTTCTCCTTTCAGTCCTCTAGTATACATTTCCTTGATTTGTGTTATTTGTGTCTCCTTTCAGCCCTCAAAGTTTGTTTGAGGGCAGAAATTCATGTGCCTGTGTATGTGTGTGTGTGTATAAGCTTTCAAGTACCTAAGATGATACTTTGCACATAACAGGGACTCAATAAATATTTATTAAATAAACAAATAAATGAAATTAGTGGATTTTTGAAGGTGCTACAACTGTTCTGGAGCTATTTAGCACATTATTTGACAACAAAACTATGGTTAATTATGAAGTGCTGTGCAGAAAGTTACAGTTTTGTAATTTTTATTAATAAAAATAATAAGCACACACACATATCAGTATGCACAATTTGCAGTGTGAGTCTGGTTTGCTTCCTGGCACATAAACCATGGAAATCCTGAAAAACAAACTGTCACCTCACAGCCAGTGCCAACACAGGCTTTTTTTAATTCTTGAGGTTTTTCAACGGCTTAAGCAATGGTTTTTCAAATGCAGTTAACACTGATATGCAGTCACATTTACTGTTCACTCACGAAGTCATTCTTCAATGTGATTACAATATGCCTTCCTGGATGTCATTAAAAATTGGTGTCTTATTTTTCTCAGATAGGTTAGCTAACATCCTGCGTGAGAGCAGGTAATGGAAAATATGATTCCTCAACCCTCCTTTGGCTTCGTGGTTCTGTGCTACGACCTTAACAGTCCACTTCCAAAGTCAAGGTATGCTTGAAAAAACCTAAACATCTTTGAGCAACTTGTTTTGTTCTTAACACATGTTCCCAGGAGCTTAATAAATATTATCTTTACAATTTGTTAGGGGCAAAATAATGAATCCTTGGTGTATGTTCATCCCCTGCTTTGCTATTAGAGGAGACAGATTCAGACTGTTTTAAACAAAACTCAATTCAAGGGCAGAAAGCAGTCCTAAAAACTGTTAAAATTCAAATACTTTGTAATTGTATGTACAGCATGTGTGTTTGAGGAAAGGCTCTTATTTTAAAAGATAAATAGCACCTTGTTGAGGAATTTCAAATATCATCTGAATATATTTATAACTTAAATGCTCCCAAGTTTACAAAGAGCTCTCAACGAAATTGCAACCTTGTCTAGACAAGTGTCCATGGAGGAACAATTTCAAAACCGTCTCTTTCTTTATTACCTCATGGGGTCTACAACCATGCGAGGGCATTAAAATTGATGAATAGGTCATACTGCAGCTTTTCCTGCCTCTCTTGCCTTTCATTGGTCCATATTTCAAGTTTCACGGAAATGACAGATTTTATGTTTTACCTCATCATCCTTTGATTGCTCCCCTCAGTTCCTTCTTTTCCTACTGAGTCTGTTTTACTGGTAGGAAAACCCACATCTTTATATCTCACTATTTTAATTTCACGTTCTATCACAGACTTTATTCCCGGTTGCTACAAAGTCATCAATTATCATTTTCCACAACTGCATTATAATCTTCATTTGGGTGTATCCTCAATTATTTAACCATTCGCATCTTATTGGACACTGGGTCATTTAAAAATTGTTGCCACTTTGAATAATGGCTCAGTGAACAATTCTGTACATACCATTTTTTTTCTCTGTTACTTCCTAGGGATACATCCCAGGAATGTAATTACTTAAAAAGATAATTATTCAGAAGGGAAATTACTCAGCACATAATCCTAGTAAGAGGAAACAATTTTAAGTTAATCCAATAAAAAGTTTGCATTGAGAGACCACTGGTTTTATCTTCACCTCACTTTTATAGGTCCTGTTTTTAACTAGCTAAATGACTACTGAAATCACCTAATTTACATTCCTTTGTGTTGGACAAGAATGGACTGTGTGTTCTTCAGACTTAGACACCAATCCCCACACTAGAAAAGTGAATTCATGCAAGGCCTGTTATTATTATGTCTAGAAGGTCAGTCTTCCTTCAGGTGTCCTCAGATATGCAGCGACCAGAGGCCAACCTTGATCAATTGATGGGAGAAGTACAACGCATGCTGAGCGCACCACTAAAAGGTCAGGATCATCTGGTGCTGGATAAGAGCACTAATGGAAAAAAGTTCACTGAAAGAACCTTACTAAAACACCCAATGACCTGAGGTCTGTTCAAATGAGGACTCAATTAGCAGTCAAGATCTGTAAAATGATGATGGCCTTGGGAGATATACAAAATGATGGCCTTGGGAGGGGCGAACCTACTAGACTTTTTCATAGCTGGAAGCAAAGGGACTCACAAGAAGCCTTCAGTAGAATGCAGCTAGGATCCAGATTTTTGGTCCAAAAGTAAATACAATTCACAGGAATAATTAAAGATAAAAATGAGAGTGCATTTGTGAGAATTAATATTTTACAAATCTGAGGAAAATTAATATTAAAGAAGCTTTACAGAAAACTCACATTTATACCCAATTCAAGGCATCAGACTATAAAGCACAACATTCTAGTCCTGTCCTCTCCCTTCTTCCTATTTTTTGATTGTTAGGTGTCATGACTCAATGTTGGTTTTAAAATATGAGGCACGTGGAAAACTAGAATAGCTGCAGATATTCAAATCCAATGAATACACTGGCAGGACTGTGTATCATGGAATATAATATAAAGACAAAGATTCCTACCATCCCCCTCCCAAATGTTCTTAAAGACACTGTTATAGGAGATGGAATGGAATGGTAATGAGAAAGGATGGAACTTTGAGAATACTGGGGGGCATAACATGTGATATCATCTGGAAAAGCTTTTCATAAGTTACTTTTGTACAGATTTAAGGTTTAGCTTGCTTCTGCATTGCCACCAGGCATCATAAAATCAGTAAAATATTCAAAGATTCTTCAAGCCAGACAGATCTCTGTCTTCTCTATGCTATCCTGGATCCTAAGCTATTCCACCTTTTATACTAGTATTTTATTACATACGATACTATACACAATATTTCAAGTATGAATGATGACTTATCTCTCAAAGATACTGCAAAATTTATGAGTTCAAGATTGGAGATTTTATTTTTTACATGGTTTAGTCAGATTTTAGAGAGTAAGACTCCCTGATTTCACTAACAATACTGCTTTGCATATTAAGAAATTTTTCTCTATCAAAAACAATATAAGGTAGATCAGAGGAGAATCCTTGACCTCAAAATATCTAGAATGTAGAACAGCCACAGCAGCATTTGGAGACCCCATAGGAAGCAAACAATTTCTACCTATTATTAGAGGTACTGATGATGTACTTTGTGATACAAAATCAAATGGCCTCCATTACCATACTCCTTGGAATGGCTATGTATGTATGAATACTATGTATTCACCAAAACATTTCCTTTCCTTCCTGGATACTCAGGAAGATCTAATTTACCTGCCTCCTTTCATCTTATTAAATTGTTGTGAGTACTTCTAAACAGTCAGCCCAAGAAGGAATGTAGTAAGGATGGTTGGGTACTAAGTTAAAAGAGCCTGGATTTCTGATTCACTGTTTTGAGAAGAGCTCACCAGGAGACCAGCCCAACAAAGAACATTTCGTCGGATTCTATGAGAGCAAAAAATAAAGTTTTTATACCGAGCCACTGAGATGTGAGTGTTCTGGGTTACAGCATCTAGCATTAATTATCCTAATTAGAACAACTTGCTTGTATCTACCATGTGTAAGAGTAGAGTACTAAATAAATGCTTACTGAATTTATTATATTTTTCATATTCCATTGCTTGCTAACTCTACTTTAACTCATTTCAAAGGGTGACCAAGACCTAAGTTCTACCCAACACAAGCCAAACATCAAAATCACCCCAAACCTTCTAAAAACATAGCTTCAGAGATGCCATCCACAGAGATGTTGAATGGGTAGGTTTTCAGATGGAGCCCAGGAATCTATACTTCTTATAAAGCTTCCCATGTGATTCTGATATATAGCAGCCAAGTTTGGGAAGCCTGGACTAAAGCTTTAACAAGAGGAAAATAAGGACTACCCCCATCCCTTTCAGCACCAAGGACAATGCCTTTAGCACACTGAAACAATTTTTCTCTCTCTCTTATTCTCTCAGTGTCTAGGGCTCTGTGTTTCCTTTCTCCTATCTCCTATCAAAATCTACTCTCATATAGAAAACATCCCTTGCCTACTTTCCACAAGTAATAATATTAGTGTTTTTCAAGCTATCTATGACAGAGGGTCCATGGAAGCCAATACTTTCATAAAATGCAATAAAAACAAATTATGAGAAAATGAAATTTAAAAATCAAAGATATACAAAATACAAGTCTTAATTTTTTTTGTTATTGGCTTTAAGAACCTTAAAATTACATTTCAAAGAAATGAAATCAAAGCAAAGTAACATAGAAAAACATAAACATCATGGACTAACCCAGTCTGCAAATTATACTCTACCAAACACTGATACAAAGTATTAAAAAGCAAAATCTTCCGCCTGTGGACATTTCCATTTCCACTGACAAAACATGTAAGCTGCCTTTATTTTGAATGCCAGCCTTCGGCTAGCTAGTGGTATTGAGACAGGGGTGTTTCCCAGGCCCTTCAGAAGTCAGCATGAACACGTGCTAGGCCTGTACTCAGGATTAGAGAGTTGGCCAAGGCAGGGGCAGATCCTAAGAGAAAAAAGGTCAGCAGCAAAAGTTGGAAGAGAATTTTCACACCTTGGTTATGGCAAACTCCCAAGCCCCTTATCTGAAGCAATGTGGTCCTGACTTGTACTTTTGCTTTCAGTGAATTGGCTGTGATATTAAAAGACCCTGTTGTCAAAATGCTACTAACATGCGAAGGTACCAAAGGTTTAAAATGTGGAAATTTTTTATGTAAAATTAAGCCAAGTGAAGCAATTCTGTTCAGTAGCAGACATATTTGCTATCATACGGGGAGAAAGCTAACAGGGAACCAAGACTGATACTACCAATAAGAAACAGAAACAATAATTTAAAATTTTAAAAATGAGTCTTTTAAGGACCAATTGACAGATTCTTAATAAAGACCATGAGATATATTAAACATTAGACTCTATGTAGATAACATTTGTAACTTTAATATGACAATTTTATGTGATGAGAAAAACCATGGATTTTGACTTCTTGTTTATTGGGCACAGTTCTAGAATTTTAATTCCAACATCCTATCCTTGAGATCTTTGCCTTGAATTAGTTGATGAGAGGGCTAGAAAGAGTACACATCAGTACGTTGTTCACAAAACTGTGCAATAGTTGGGGTTTATATTCTCCTTCTGCTTTCCTCCATTTTGGCACCCCTGCCATAGTCTGGAATCCCCCTCATCTTTCAGCTCCCCCATCTATCCCCGTTTGCTCCAAGGTCTCCTCCCCTTCCCCCGCAACTTTCCCTCCCTGCAATTTTGCAAGCTATCTCTATCCCGGTGATTTGGTTCAGCTTGTAAAACTGTGTCTTTGCCATTATGCAATCAAATCAGAAAGCCTCTGCTTCACGGCTGGGTCCCAGGATCAGGAGACTCTTGTGGAGTCTTTGTCCAGTCTCTGTTAGGAAAGTAAAAAAGAGCAATGGAAGCAACTATCCCGTTGATTTCAGCTATAAATCCTGTTTTGTCCAAGTTGTGTGAATGACGAGTATTCTGTGAAAATACTGCTCTCTAGTGCAACAGAACTGCAAATAATGTACATGTATTTCTTATAATCCCATCCAACATATCCCAAAAGATTCAAATCTAACAAAACAGAGGTAATATGTAACTGGATCATAAGGTAAGTATGGGGAAAAAAAAGGGAAATTCCAAGCATGAGGAAGTTGTAGTGGGAGTAGGTATGCTTAAGTAAATATTACCGTTACTTAGGGGCGCCTGGGTGGCACAGCGGTTAAGCGTCTGCCTTCAGCTTAGGGCGTGATCCCAGCGTTGTGGAATCAAGCCCCACATCAGGCTCCTCCGCTATGAGCCTGCTTCTTCCTCTCCCACTCCCCCTGCTTGTGTTCCTTTTCTCGCTGGCTGCCTCTATCTCTGTTGAAAAAATAAATAAAATCTTAAAAAAAAATATTACCGTTATTTAAACAGGAGTCACAAATAAGAATAACATTACCAATCCATCAATAGGCAATTAAAAACAGCTTCCTATACACTCAGGAATGAAGTGTGAAGACAACGGAAGTAGAAACACGGCCTCCAACTTCAAGGAGTTGTTTGCAATTTGATCCAGGTGAAAAGAAGAAATACAAAAGTACATGTTTGAAAGCTGGAAAATGTGGTACAGACTCTAAACTCTCACTGTTATACAGTAGTCACTTGCCATATTGAGCACTTGAAATGTGGCTAGCCCAAATTGGGATAGTTTGTAAGTATAAAATATAAACTAAATTTCTAAGGCTTAGAACAAAATAAAAATATCTCATGAATAATTTTAAAGTGACTATATGCAGAAATGAAAATAACTTGGAAATAACAGATGAAATAAAATATATCATTAAAATTCATGTTACCTGTTTCTAGAAAATATAAAATTACATATATGCTTTGTATTTCATTTCTGTTAGAGAACATGGCTTCAAAAACTGTATTTCAGGGGTGCCTGAGTGGCCCAGTCTGAAAAGCATCTGCCTTCATGGCTCAGGTCATGATCCCAGGGTCCTGCATCAGGATCCTTGCTCAGTGGGGAGTCTGCTTTTCCCTCTCCCTCTGCTCCTCCACTCGTGCCTTCTCTCTTTCTCTCTCAAATGAATAAATAAAATCTTTTCTTAAAAAACTGTATTTCAGGGGCACCTGGGTGGCTCAGTTGTTAAGTGTCTGCCTTCGGCTCAGGGTGTGATCCCGGGGTCCTGGGATCGAGCCCCACATCAGGCTCCTCTGCTGGGAGCCTGCTTCTTCCTCTCCTACTCCCCCTGCTTGTGTTCCCTCTCTCACTGGCTGTCTCTCTGTCAAATAAATATATAAAATCTTTTAAAAAAGAAAACTGTATTTCAGACAAATGGGAGCTTAGTAGGGAATGGAGTAATCTGGGTCCCCTGGAAGAAATGGACCTTGAATACGTTTTGCTGAACTTGGAGAGCCAGAGAGGATAAAAGGCATGTCAAATCTGGAAAATGGGCTTTGATGGGATGAAAGTGGGGAGAGAAGGTAAGAATGGGAACAGAGGGAGGAAAAGATATAGTTTGGGGGGATTACAGAGAACAACTTGATGAAGATGGAGGAGGAGAAAGATAGAGGGAGTACAAAGAGATTAAGTCTTTAAAGCCAGGCAGAGGTTTGGGGTACTTCAGAAGTAAGGCAATCTTTGAAAGGGTTTGAGTAAGGGAAATTTTGGATAAAAGCTGAAATAAAGGAAGAAAACTCTAGCAGTGAGTAATTTAAACCTCTCGTCATATTAGAAGGTTCTTACACCATCATTAAATTCAGATTTCCAAATAATATTACAAACTAATACCACAATAGCCAATTCAACATGAAATAACAGCATATTCTCACATATCCAATTAACCTTGCCCTTTAGTCAGTTTGTTTTTTGTTTTTGTGTCTGTGTATGGGGGGCCCGTCATTTTCAAATGCTATCACACAGAGATGCTGTGATTTCTAACACGGAGGGGAAGAAGAAAATGGAAAGTAAAGTATGTAGGAGGCTTAGAAACACTTTCAGATGATGCCATCTGAATTAACAGTCCCCTTTCATTATCTATAAAAGAAGCTGTCTTTTCTTGAAAGCCCTTGGAAATGATGAAGTGTTCATCGATAAACATCAATTCCTTTTAAATCATAATGTTTGCCAGTATTCCTCTATCTCGCTCTTTATGTTGGCCCAGAATGTGACTGTCACAAATATCTGGGTGAACAAGATTGTGAAATGTGGTCATAAAATAAGCGATTATTTTTAAACTCGTCTTTGTCACATTGCGATGCTCCACAAAGCACCTTTCCCTGGGCTACGATTCATTTTAATTGATCCCATCAGCACCATAACTATATCCTGAGTGACTTCACAATACCCTCTATTTCCAGAGGAGCCCATCAGGTTATGGGTTTGTTAGTAATAAAAATTACCAAGGAGCAGTCTGTGGGTGATAAGAGCAATACAAATACTAAAGGAGAAGTAATAAGAGAAATAATAAGCATCCTGCTCGTTCCTTGGAAGTGAGCAATTCTGAACTCCCTGAAGCCACACTTAACCTACTGTATTAAGCAGTAATGGACAAATATTAGAAATGTTGATGTCAGGCTTTCAGAATCCGTTGGCATCAAAACGTCATTTAAAAGTGAAGTTCTACTAAGTATTTTTCATCAAGTTTCCTTCCACAGTATTCTTTTCCTAGTAGGACAGAGCCTTAAACCCCAGAAGAATAGTTTTGCTCCTGTTTTAATGATTTGTTTACTGGTTCACTCCAGAGTATGAGCTGGAAAGAAGGGGCAGTATCATAAAGTCTTTTAGGTACCATGATTTTCCATGATGTCACTACTGGTGGCACTTCCCATTGCCAAGACGATTTGCAGGGCTGAGTAAATGAGCATCCAGCAAGCTGCTGTGGGGACTTCAGCACCAAACAAAGCACAGGCCTCACACACTTCACCTTCACCCAGCCTCCTTGGAATTGTACCTGCTAAAACTTTTAGATCACAGAGCAAGGAAAGTGATAGAACAGCCCCAATTACACTGACAGCTCTTTTTCTCTCTCACAAGAATTAGTTGGACTGGAAGGTGAGTTATTCTGCAGGAGTGAGAAAGAGGTGATAGCATCAGAAGAGCCTGAGAGGGCCTTCATTTTAGGTGACTATTTTAGGATGGAAAACTGACTTAATGAGTGTAATTTACTTGAAGTGCCTCTGAGGAGCTCTTTTGAGGAAGAAGTCCACCCTGAACTGGAGGCACCTCACAGGAGGCAGATTCTGGCAAGCTAAGAAAGCTAGGTGAAAAGGAGGCAGGAGTTAATGTTAAATAAGCACTACCAGCCGCTGGCCTCCCGTGCTCGGGGCCAACAGCCAGCATTACTCAATCACAGCACTGCTATCACAAGCATTGTTGGTAAAGGCAACCAGGCACCAACTACTGATGAATGGGCATTTGCACTTAACGTGAACTCCATGTGCCACACTTGCTTGACTTTAGGCTTAAAAGTGAAAGGAACCACCATTTTCCTTTGCAACTTGATTTATCCAATGTCATTTGAGAGAAAGGAAGGCAGGCAGGCAAAGCTTCAGAGGACAGCAAAGATAAACAACTTGATATACTAATACCAAGGATATAATTATAAAAATAATCATCAACTTCTGAGTCCCTGCACTTAAAATTGTGCCAGATATTATAAGTGTCATTTCTAATCCTTATGATAACCCTTTGCAGTGGGCATTATCATCATTCCCCCACACCCCCCCACACCCACCACCCCTTCCTTCTATGGAGGAAACTGGGATGCAAAGAAGTGACTTCCCCCAAACCAGAGAACTCACAAGTAGCAGAGCAGAGATCAAAACTCTGATCCTCTGGTTCCAAGTCCCAGATTTACTCTTCTAAGCCCTTTCCCCAAGTGGGAGGTGGTTTTAAAGGTATACACCTATTTGAGGCACCTGGGTGGCTCAGTTGGTTGGGCGTCTGACTCTTGATTTCAGCTCGGGTTGTGGTTTCAGGGTGGTGGGATCGAGTCCTGAGCTGGGCTTCACAGTGGGCATGGGGCCTCCTTGGGATTCTCTCTCTCCCTCTCCCTCTACCCCTACCCAACCTTCCCCTCGCACTTGGTCTGTTAAAAATAAAGGTATGCATCTATTTAACATTTATCTTTTATTTATGGGAAGTGACAGTGTTTTTTTATTTACAGAAATGATATAAAATCTTCCTTTAAAATAAATCACATTTCAAAAACTAACATTGATTTAAAGAAAAATGTAAGAAAGTAATCTCAGATATTTATAATATGGCAAATGGTACTGTGTTAAATACATCCATTTACTAGAAAGTCAAAGTGAACAGTTTGAAATAGTGATTTTTATTGATCAATCCTAAAACCTCACACAAAAGAGGCAGTACTCAAAGCTGGACATACAGGGTGAAGAAGGAGTTTACTGGCCCATTGGGCTTTCTCTTCCATACTCTTGGGAAACTCCCTGTACATTAATGAAGCACTCACAGGCCTGCAAGGAGTTTTCTATTCTCAGTAAACTGAGCTTGCAGTCAGGAAGTACAGAGGTGTCTGTTTTGCACTGTGTTCCCGTAAAGTCAGGATCTGTGCTTGTAATAGCAACAATTGGCTAACATATATGACTAAGGCATGCAGATGAACTAAGGGAAAGTGAGGGGGGAAGCCCAGGAACTGGTTTCCTTTTCCAGGTATCTTATATAACCAGTACTCAAAGACTGACCCAAAAGGTGTTTTAAGGTAGCATGGGGCAAATGCTTTGGGGGCAAGTACAGTTTCTGCAGAACTCCTGAAATGACACGACACACAAATGTCCCCATTAGCTCTAAAGGGTAACCTGTTCTGGGGCGCCTGGGTGGCACAGCGGTTAAGCGTCTGCCTTCGGCTCAGGGCATGATCCCGGCGTTATGGGATCAAGCCCCACATCAGGCTCCTCTGCTGTGAGCCTGCTTCTTCCTCTCCCACTTCCCCTGCTTGTGTTTCCCTCTCTCGCTGGCTGTCTCTATCTCTGTCAAATAAATAAAATAAATCTTTAAAAAATAAAAATAAAAAAATAAAGGGTAACCTATTCTGACCTCCAATAACAGCTGATGGACAGCAATATAAATATCCAGAGTGACTTTCTGATTTTTCTCTACTTTTTTATTTTTAGAGAAAACTCTAACAACATCACATCACCCCTAGCTAATATCACCCACGGAGATCGTTAGCAAATGGCAATAATATGGGTCCTGAATTCTAAGATCCACTTTCCGCCCCCCGACACACACATGTCAACATTTCTGAAATTAGATTGTACCAGACACCTGACTGTACACTCAGTGTGGTCTTTCTTTTTCCTTCTTCATTGCATCTCCCTCCTGATTTCCCTCTTGGAATTGGGTAAATACAACACTCACATGTTTTAGTGGGAACTGGGATCAGTCATAATTTTAGATGTCACCAAATATAAGCCTCTCTACACATTATTGGCTTTGAAGTCATTTCTTTTTTATTTTATTTTTTTAAATATTTTATTTATTTATTCGACAGAGAGAGAGACAGCCAGCAAGAGAGGGAACACAAGCAGGGGGAGCGGGAGAGGAAGAAGCAGGCTCACAGCGGAGGAGCCTGAGGTGGGGCTCGATCCCATAACGCCGGGATCACGCCCTGAGCCGAAGGCAGACGCTTAACCGCTGTGCCACCCAGGCGCCCCAGAAGTCATTTCTTTTTTAAACCATTAGACACTTAAACATGTTGTTAGGGAAAATGGATTTGAACAGAGACCAAGTGGTAGAAAGAAAAAAGCAAAATCATCAAAAGAATGCTACTGTGTCCCAAAGGTTAGAGTCACCTTACCATCAAGAGAGAAAGTCTAGAGCAAAGAAAACCAGATAATTCATAAACTGAAAATTCCAGGGCTCATTTATCTTTATTTTTAATAATTCCATTTGTGTACATCTGTTAGATCACAAGGTCATGATGTTACTCTTCATGCTGGCTTCTCACGTAAATTACAAATAAGTTTTTATGATAATGATTTATAGGGTTAGCTATTCATCTTCCCAACAAAGACTTACCTACAAAGAAACAATTATTCTGCCTCTGAGATGGGATGTCATGAAAGGAATGGTTTCCAGATGCTTTGATTAAAAAAAGCTTAAAGAACATATGCAACATCAAATTCCAATGCAGGCAAAACTCATCTTGTTAATAATCAAAACAGTGGCTACTACTTTTGGTGAGAAGGGAAGGGGCAGTGACAGAGAAGGGGCCGGAAAGCCCCTTCTGGGGCAGGGAGGCTGACAATGTACTTTTTCCTGACCTGGCTGGTGATTACACAGGTGTGTTTACTTTGTGATAATTCACTGAGCCGTGCACCTGAATCGTGCATTCTTCTGTATATGTGCTATGATCCTCGAATGAAAAAGAAGTTTACAAAATAAATGCAACAGATATGGGATTTCCTGTAATATATTATTTGTTGACCAAAAAAAAGAGGGCGGATTTATTCTGCCTGCAGGTAAACTGCACTAGGGGCTTTAATATTACATTGACTACATGGTAAATGTTGACCCTAGAAGCATTAATCTTGATGTTCTCCCAAGTCATTATCTGTTCTCTAGCATTATCAGAATAGACTATATCTCTATAGAAATAACAATTTCTGGTCAATCTCAAAGAAGAGCACTAAACATGAAAATCAGAAATATCGATCTTGTGTTGATATAAAGATGTTTCTATTGAAGTAAAATAGTTTCTGTAAAATTGTAGACTTGCTGTCCTAACACACATAACTGGTCCTGGAATTACACTTTTCAGGAGACATCCACAAGTGAAAATGACCTCTTTCAGTAAGCAGGTTCTAACAGGATAGTTTTAGGATATGGATGCTGGATTCTTCTATCTCAGGTTATCCAGGTTACTGAAGACTGAGAGAGACTCAGTAAGTACTACCCTCTTCCTGCCCCCAGCACCAAACAGGCAGGACTCCATGAATGGGTACAGCTTTGGACAGAGGTGATGAGAAAAGGATGAAGCAAAAGAGGACTATGTCCCTGGGAACCAGTCGAAAATGAGCACTCAGAACATTTGTCTGAAATTCTATGACCAACAATACGTGGGGGACATTAAACTGACTTACATGCCAACTTTGCTTGCTCCATCACTGACTCTGGGTGGTGCCTGTTAAAGAGCAAATGAAAGCAGGGAGGCCCCAATATCTCTTCCCACTCCCAGGGTAGATTCAGGTCAGAGGGTAAGGGCTGGTATTCCTCATGAAGGCTTTGCACTTGAATAATGCCCCCACAAAAGGTACATCCATGTTCAAATCTCTAGAAGCTATGAATGTCACTCTATTTGAAAAAAGGGTCTTTGCAGACATAATTAAATTAAGGATCTTAAAATGAGGTTATCCCGTATTATGCAAGTAGACCCTAAATTCTTTGACAGATGTCCTAAAGACAAACAAAGAAAGTAATGTGAGATTGTAGGGGCAGAGGTTGGAATCATGTGGCCAGGAGCCAAGGAAGCCAAGGAATCCCAACAGCAACCCAAAGCTGGTAGAGGCAAGAAAGGACTGCCCCTAGGGCCTTCAGAGAGAGTACAGCCCTGCCAACACCTTGATTCTGGGCTTCTGGCCTCCAGAACGGTGAGAAAATAAAGTCGTGTTACTGTAAGTCATCCAGTTTGTGGTAATGTGTTATACAGCAGCCCTAGGAAACTAAAACAACTCCCAAATACACCCTTAGAGACACTGCTCATCAGGAAGCATGCAATCCCCTACTGATTGAAAAATACTCATCCTTTGGTAAATTCTAGGCTTTATTTTTTCTCTGGGCAAATTGTAGAATATCTCCCCAGGGGATTGCAAGAGGCATACTATACCAGAGACAGGTTATTGCCCCCACTCTCCTCATGCACAGACCCCCCTCTGACAGACAAGATACACATTGAACTTTTTTATGTATAAACTATTTCACTGAATGAATCATTCTAGAAGTCTGATAGATTCAAACACCCTAGAGTATATGATACCTGCTTTCTGACTGGTGAAAGGAGCCTAACTATTACTGGCAGTTACCAAGTAATGTCTTTCAACTCAGTTTTACTGAAAGTATAACTAATTATGAGGAATTATGGTGCTTGCTTTGCCTTTCCTGTATCTGAATCATTCTTACTTATCTCAGGCAATACCTCCAGTCTCTGTCTCATTTCTTTGCTCATTCAACTCACTCAGGTCCTTATCACTCACAGAAACCTCTGCATCTTCTGGGTACCTGGGAGGGTTCAGCCTTTTTCTCTCCTCTCTCCCTGCTCGACTGTGCCCATGTCTTTCCCACGCCGCCCTCAACACTGCCTCAGTCCCAAATGATCTCCCTTCCCTGTATTCACAACCAGAATCTTTTCAGAAAGATACATAATCAGCAGGGAAATGCAAATGCAAACAATGAGATATCACCTCACATCCATCTGAATAGCTACTATCCCCCACCGAAAGAAACAAACAAACAAACAAAACCAGAATATAACAAGTATTGGTAAAAATACAGAGAATTTGAAACTTTTGTCCACTATTAGTAGGAATGTACATGAAGCAGTCACGGTAGAAAACAGTTCGGCAATTCCTCAAAAAAAAAAAAATTGAAAACAGAATTACCATATGATCCAGCAATTCCACTTCTGGTATATACCCAGGAGAGTTAAAAGCAGGGTCTCAAACAGATATTTGTACAGCCATGTTAACAGCAGCATTATTCACAGTAGCTCTAAGGTGGAAACAACACAAGTGTCCATCAATGGACAAATGGATACACAAAATGTGGTTCATATACACAATGGAGTACTTCTCAGTCTTCAAAAGTAAAGAAATTCTACATGCTACAACATACATGAACCTTGAAGACATGAGGCTAAGTAAAATAAGCCAGTCATAAAAAGACAAATACTGTAAGTGGTATCTAGAGTAATGAAATTAATAGAAACAGAAAGTAGAATGGTGCTTGCCAGGGCTGGGAAGAACAGGAAGTGGGAAGTTGTAGTTTAATGGGTACAGAGTTGCAGTTCTGCAAGACAAAAAGATCCTGGAGGTTGGAAGCACAACAATGTGAATAGACTTCATGATAATGTAATATACACTTAACAATGGTAAATTTTGTTATGGATATTTTACCACAATTAAAAGTAAAAATTAAGAAAGATATAAAGTATTTCAAATACATGGAAAAGCACAGAGAATAATACAACCACCTACCCAGACTTAAAACTTTTCTCCCGATCTCTGTATCCCTATCCCCTGCCTCTCAAAGTTGGTGTGCATCTGGGCCATGCATTATTTTTCTTTTACTTTCTTTCTACCTACCCCCAAACAATATGTAACCTGATATATCTTAAAAACACAATGTTGCACGGAAAACAGCAAGTTGCAAAATACTATTAATGTACATTTTAAAGGCACACAGATAAAAAAGGCAACTTCGAGAAGAAGTGCCTGTCTTTGCACCTATAGACTAGACTCTCCTAAAGTGAACTGTTCTCAGATCTAACTTCCTAAAACATTTGAAATAATCTGCCTGCTTCTTGGTGAGCAGTGTCTGTACCTCACACTTGAGATTCTATTTTTGTTCCCTTGGCTACTTGATCACATTGCTCACTGGACGCCCCTCCCATCTAGCCTGGCTAAGTAAGACCTTAGTCTCCCCAGTTGTGGCTTCACCTCCTGGCCTAGGCAACACAGTCATGGACAGCTTATCATAGATTTGATAGTGAGCCCCGGATCTTCCTGTGTGTTCACTGCCACAGGTGCCCCAACACCTGGCCTAACACAACCTAATGGACAGGCCCCAGAGACTTCAGGGATTAACAGATAATTCTCAAAATATGCATTTTTATTTTAGGTTTATGTTAAAACATAATGCATTATGGAAATACATGAACAATTCAACTATCAAAGAAAGAATCTAATAAAACACTAAAACTGAGACACAATGCTAAGCATTTGGGCCCTTATTATGTCAAGAAACTAGCAAGTTATCTGGTCATAAACATTATTTTACTTTTTATATTCATCCTCAAGTCAGTCAATGCGTGACTTGGACTACCCACTCCTGGTGATGGAAAAATTATTTCGCTTTTGTATAGACTAGATCTTCAGTTTTTAATGAAGGCTTCATAGTCAAGTAATTTTACCTAACCATCAGCAGAAAGCCAAAAAGATATGTGACAAGCTTAAATGCCTTTGCTCTTTACCCTTCTGCATTAGGAAAGTAATTTTTACACGGCATTGCAGTACACCCTGTATACAGTCATTTTTGGTTTTACAATTGAACTACACAAATGCAAAAGCATTGGTAAGCAGAAGCAAGGCAGACTGTGGTTTTGCATGTGTCTAACAAATACACCATTTTCTTATCAGGTGTCCTACCTCCCTTACATATATCTCACACAATGGAGTTCACTGTCTTCCGAAAATATAAAGACCTTTGACTTTATAACCTTATACCTAGATCAAAACTCCACTCCAACACTCTTTAGTAATGGGCCCTGAGAAAATTGCTTCACTTCTCTGAGGCTCAATTTCTCACGGGTCTAATGAGGCTAATAAAATCCACCTGACTTGGACTGACCAGATGAGAGGTAACACCTGTGAAGCACCTAGCACAGCGCCAGGAGTATCACAGTTATGACCAAGGTGTAAAAGAACTCTTTTTAAACCATTTCATGAAGATCAAATACAGGTTAAGGATAAACTCAAAGAATCTGTTCATTTGGTTTTTGTTATTCTTGTGTTTGCTCATTGGTTTGGTCCTGTTGTTGCTAATATGATCAGTTGTTTCTCTGGATTAACCAAATCAATCTACTGAGTTGGCCATTAACGGCCATTTACAATTAATCCATATTTAAGGTTTAGGGATAGAAAAATTTTCCCTTCTTCCCTCTAGGTTCTTTGGCTGATCTAATAATTAAATTGACATAAGACAGAGTAACAGGAGAAAATCAAATTTAATTTTGTATGTACAGGAGCCACACAGATATGAGACTCAAGGGCAAATCGGGCAGTTAAGGCTTATACGCCGTCCTGAGCTGAGAAATCAGACAGGGCCCTGGGACTTCAAAAGGGAGAAGGGTAAGTAAGAGGACAATAAGAAGAGCAGATGTTTGGTAATTAGATGTTTGCCCTGCCATATAGATAAGCTACTCAGATAAAAACCTATCGCTGGTAATAGCTCTCTTTCTGGGCCAGATCCCCTATCTAAATTCTTTTAGAAAGCTGAGGGAGAGGTCAAAGTCTTTCTGAAGTCCGCCAGGTCTTGACTGACTTTAGCTCAAGATAATCCATACGCCAAAGTGGCATATTTTCGGGTGGCAAAACTGGCTCCCCTTCAAAGAATAACTACTGGGTGACTTTCTAAGGAATAAAACATGGAAGTTCGATCCCGAATTCACACTATACACCAGGATAAACTCCGCATAGATCAAACATTTAAAACAAAACATGAAAGAACTATAAGAAATACAGAGAACTTTTTATAACCTTAGAGTAGGGAAGGCCTTTCCAACTATGACTCACAATTTAGGTGTCATAAAACAAACAAACAAATATCAACCAATACGGCTACACAAAAATAATACTAAAAAAAAAAAAAGAAACAAACAAAAAACTATGTGGCAAAATCAAAAAACAAAATATTAGGAAATTAATTACAACTCATTCTATAAACAAAGGGCTAATCTCTACAGAACGCAGTTAAATTGCTGGAAAACAGAACAAAACGAAACAAACAAACAAACAAAAAACCACACAGACCAAAAATCCAGTAGAAAAAAAATGGCCAAAATGTAAAACAAAGGGAAAAAGGAAATACAAATGATCCTGAAACATATGAAAAGATTTCAAGTGTGATCACAATAAAAGCACTGCAACAACATACTACATTAAGTTACAATATTTCACCTATCACATCTTCGAACATCCAAGTTTGATTAAACATCTGGTTGGCAAATTTGTAGGAAATATGGGCTCTTCATTCCCTACCAGGGGGAGTGAAATAATACCTATGGAGGGAAATTTGGGAATATATTTTAAAACTATAATCGGATTTATTCTAGCAATCCTACATCTGGGAATTTATCTCAAGGATATACCTGTGCGCTCAGAAAATCACATATGTTATTCATTACAAAATAGTTAGTAATAGCATCAACCTGGAAGCAATTCACATGTCCACCTAAAAGTTACAGTTCAGCCACAGAATGGAATGTTCTGCAGCTCTTACAAAAGAACAAGGAAGGCCTCTACACACTGACACAGAAGGAAAACAGATGGTTGAATGAAAAAAGTACAAAACTGGCCACAGAGTATGAGAATCTTATCAAAGAAAGGAAGGTAATATGGATACATAATTATATTTTCCTTCATTTTCATAAAGAGATACCAGATAGACACAAAAAATAAACAGAAGAAAGTGGTTTCCTACAAAGGGCAGGAGGAATACAGTGGATGAGGACCAGGATAGAGCTAGACTTGCCAGTGTATTAATTTTAATATCATTTGGATTTTTTAACATGTTAATGTGTTATCTATTCATTAAATTAACTTTGATTTATTTATTGATTACCTGCTATGTAGAAAGCCTGGTGTTCAGCACTATAGTAACCCTTTCAAACCAGCCACAATGAGTATTTATAAGCATCTATGTGCTAGACATGATGCTCTGTGCTCACTGGTGGGAGGTGGGGAAGGAAGAGAACTCACGGTTTATAAGTTACATTGGAATAAGGGTCCCATCTCTGATTTTGTACTGCTTTCCCTCAGGGCCTACCATGAATATGATCTTAGGTGAGACAAAACACATATGCATAAAAAGATAACTATCAACAGTGCAGAACAGTGCTAAGTAAATACCAAAGGAAAAACATTCTAGACCAGACCAGGGAAAATCCCATTGGCCGAACTGGTCCAGAAAGACTTCCAAGGAAGTAGAACTTGAAATGTGTCTTGGGTATCATATAAATTAAATCTTTTTCACAAAAGTTCTTCTGTAGAAAAAGCTTTTTTCAGAACCGTCCTGATTATACTGATTTTTCAGAAGTGGGGGTGGGGGGTGTGAGGAGGTAAGAAGGACATGCCCCATCATTTCTACTCAATTTTCCAAAAATGAAGAACACCGCAAAATTAGTTCTTCCTGTCATCTTAGTCCTTCCTCAAAACAGAATTGGTACACGGAATTAAGAGTTGGATTGAAATTCACAATTTAAAAAGTCTCACTTCTTCATTTTATTCCTGGGCAATTTAAAATTTTACATCATCTCAAGAAGTTCTTCTCTTTGGCAGCTTTCACAGACATTTTCTCTGCATGGGTTGACCAGAATCAAGAGAGGAATTGTAAGTTTCTGTTCCTGTCCTACATTTACAAAGGGGTTTCGCTTTGTAAATGCTCTTCCAGCCGCAGCAATTAAAGAGGGAACACAACCTTGAAGGAGTAATTTGTCAAGACTCTCAGGATTGTACTGTCCATCTATTACCTGAATGGCCACTTTGACACAGTTTAGCTCGTCCCTGAATGCTTCTCAGGAGGGGAAATCTCTACCACTGTCATCTTGGTGCAACTCTTTCAGGAAGTTCTTATGTTGAGATGGGAAATCTATCTTCAACCCACTGGTTCTACTGCTAGCCTCGGAATCCTGCAGACAAGACAAACTCATCTCACAGGACTCATCTCACAGCACTTAAACCAGTCACTCCAGAAGAATCAGCCTCCTTACATTAGTTTGGAGTCAGGGTATGGGAGTGGGGTAGGGAGGGGAGTAAATAATGTTTTGTTGTTTTTGCTGTTTGGTTCTAAACAAGGCCTGATCAGGTTTGCACCGAAATTAATTAGGTAACAATATTTTGATTAACTGCAAAATAGAAATATGACAACATATCACATTAAATGTACTATTTAGTCATCTAGTTAACCAAATTCACTTGAAAAATATTTTCAGAAGTGCATCTTAAATGCAAAGTAAGTAGAATAATTGTCTTCTAAGCATGCACCCTGAAGTATTTCAGCAGCTCCCATTATTATAGGTCCAAGGTGATCAAAGAAACAATTCAGAAGTGATAAGCAAGAGACAAGACTACTTTTCTCCCACCAGAATTTAAGGCCACAGAGAAATGAGGTCTTTGAACACATTCCTGGAGAATAAGACTTATTTTGAATAAACTGCTGTCACCTAAGTTAGTAATACCCCAAGCAAGTTTTATGGCTCTCTGAGGAAAGAATTAGCCTACCCATTTGGGAATTTAGTCGTGTTTGGAATGCAGAAAGTGACAATGAGGTTGGAAATGAATTGGCTTTGGGGCTTGTTCTGCTATATAAATAATAATGAACCTTTTCCAACAGGAAGTAATGTGAAATGGAAAAAAAAAAATCTGTCCCTAGAGTATAAAATTACCTCATAAACCAATTTGCATTTCTCCACTACAAGCTTATTTTTTTGGGAGTTCTACTTAGAGAGAGAAAGCTGCTGAATGATAATTATTTTTAACAAGCACTTGGCAGACCGAGCTGGACAGTACACAAGCTGCCCTAGAGCAAGTATGAATTTGAACCCTACTTTTTACCATGTTTTTTTCCCAACACGACAATATGTGGGCATGAAAATGATCGGGACTTCAACTTTACTTTGTTCTTTCTTTTTTTCTTCATTTGGATTTTTCTTTCTTTTAATTTAACTTGAATACACAAGCAGTTTGTAAACACAGTTAAGAAATGTGGGAGATAATTGGATCTTCATGTAGCAACGCTGCCGGAAGGGTATTATGTATTTGCTATTCATCAAAGGGACCACTTGTTTTTCTTTTCTTTTTTCCCACGTTTTGTTTTTCTTTTCTTTTTTCCCACGTTCGGAAAAGAAATGTACACATCTCCTGTCTTATAATGTATAGTTCATTAGTGGAAAAAGTGCTTTAGAATGAGATCTTTATGTCATTTCCCATGCAATATTTTCATTCTTTCTTAAAGCACGATTTGGTAAAAGCAAGTGATAGTCTTGAGATGTGAGCACTATTTCTCTTTTATATTCCTGCACACGGAATATGGGCAAGCAAATAATAAGTCATTTCTGAAGAGGAAAATAAATTTTCAGAGAACTAATACTATGATTTGATAGTAATAACTTACCTCTCATCTATCCATCTAGTTTATTGTTCTATACTAATTTATTTGTGCATGGCTATAGCTTTATAATTTATATGAAAAGGTGCAAAATCTTAATTATGGAAAAAAAGACATTCTGTAATTTCCCAAGCAAGCTACTAAAAAGATGAATATCTCTCTATATATTTTCAGATGAAAAACAATGACATGATAATCCATCCCTCCTTGTATTTTTGAAAACAGACTTAACTACCTGTGCCTCAGTTGCTTGCTCTCACAAAGAAATAACTAACCTTCATGATTAACAACTCATCAAATTCCATTACTTCTATAAAGGCAATACTTTTTTATCTTTTATAATCAAATTTAAGCTCATAATTAATGCCATGGGTAAAATTGCAGGTTAAAAATAACATGTCTGAATTCCTTATTCTCTTCCTTTGGAAGTATATGAAATGTTTACTCTATCTAGAAATCTTGATGCTTAAGTGGCTTGTTATTTTTGTCACTACAAACACAATAATATTCAAATTAAGCTTTTCCTTATCAGGATCTCCCTTGATCATGTGCCACTTTGGAGCTTAGCAAATTTCTGCAAAGTCAAATCTATGCACCAACTGAAAGAATTTTCTTAATTTATTCTTGATTCTGATGGGAACCCTCTTAAATTGCACTCAACATTTACTGAGAATCTAACATAAGCAAGGCATTATGCCGAGAGGTAGGGCACACAGGTGAGTAAGATGAGGGCCTTGGGAAGCTTTTAATCTAGTGAGGACATAGACTATATTTACTTTATGATGATAAAGGGGAAAGAGTTCTCACCTGGTTGCTAGCATACAAAGGTGTTACAGATCTCCCCCAAACTAAAGGTATGACCTTGAGAAAGCTTGTTATTGCCCTCTCAATCTCTTCTTCATCTGTAAACTAGGCATTAGGATTTTATTTATTCAACAAACACCAACCAAGCATCTACCATGTGATAATAGTGGCTAACCCTAATGAGCAATTACCATGGGCAGGTATCAGGGTAAACATTTAATATGCATTATCATTTAATCTTCAAAGCAATCCCATTTTCAAGAGGAGGAAATTGAAGCTCAAAGGTGTTAAGTAAGTTGCCCAAGAATACAAAGTAGGGTTCAAATCTAAGGTTGGCCTGACTCCAAACCTGGTCCCTTTAAACAGTACATCATGTTGTTGCCACCATCTCTAATAGTTTCTAATTTCTTTATTACTAAGTCTTTTATTTTAATCCCAGTGTAGTTAACATACAGTGTTATGATAGTTTCAGGTGTACAATATAGTCACTCAATAATTCTATACATTACTCAGTGCTTACCATAAGTGATGAGGGAACAGAAGGCAAGCTGAGGACAAAACACAAGCTGACACCCTGCCACCTCTCCCCACCCCTACTCCTGGGTGGGATATGTAATGTTCCTCCAGGAAGTTCCCAACTATCTTCATGTTGATGCCTACCTCAGGAACAAACAACTTAACTTGACAATGGCAAGGCCTCCCTTATCCTGTGAGTTGTCTTTAACATATGAAAATCCTTTTGAAACCTCCTTTTTTCCTTAACTCCCCCATCCCCATAGTATATAATCAGCCACCCCTCACAGCCCCGGGGCAGCAGCTGGCATTTTGCACCAAAGAAGTCTTTCTTGGTCATCGGCTCCAGACTCCACCCCACTGAACCTCACCTATATTCCACAACCTCATCATAAGTGTACAAATAGATTCTAATTTCAATATTACATGATGATTATTTACCCTAAAATTGTAAAATGTAATTACAAACAGTTTGATTTTTATATTAATAGCAAAGGGGTGGAGGTCAAGAGTACACAACAGAATGCACATTGATTCCAAACAGGGAAACCCAAGGAGACTCCCTGGAGGAGGCAGCATGTGGCTGCAGTTAGTAAGATTTCCTCATACAAAATTGGAGGGGTAAGGGCTTTCCAGGCTGAGAGAACTAGCTGAGTGGTCACAAAGCAGTAAACACTCATAGACCTGTAAGAAATTAGTGGAAAGGGCAGAAAGAATGAGGCCTTGAAAATTCAGCTCAAGCCAGATTGTGGAAAGGCTTTAGTCATTAAGGACCCTGCAAACTCTGGGAAATAGGCAGCTACTGAAAGTTGTAAATGAGAGTTAAATGATTAGTACCTTTTTGTTTTGAGCTTATTTCTTTGTTGTTTTTAATTATTTACAACCAATAAGAACAGATAGCAAGGCTGCCAAACACAAGATGAACATACAAAACTAGTGATACTAAACACTAGCAACAAATAATTTTAAATGCCATTTTCAAAGAAACAATTTTTAATAGCAATACAATTAAAATATAACTTGGGGAAAATCTCATAAAATATGAGAAGTGTCTTTTCCACAAAAATTATAAAACCTAAGGGGTGCCTGGGTGGCTCAGTCCATTGAGCAGCTCCCTTTGGCTCAGGTCATGATCCCAGGATCAAGCCCCACATGGGGCTCTTGCTCAGTAGGGAGCCTACTTCTCCCCTGCCTGCTGTTCCCCCTGCTTGTGTTTGCTCTCTCCCTCTCTCTTTCTCTCTCTGTGTCAAATAAATAAATAAAATCTTTTTTAAAAATTATAAAACCTAATTAAAAAATATATGAAAAGTTGTAAGTAGATATGCCATCCTTATAAATGGAAAAACAATAAATTGGCTTATAAGTTCAGTGCAACTCCAATGAAAATCTCAGAAAGCTTATTCTTGGTAGAGGCCAGTCGGTGGAAAAGAAAGGTCAGTTTTGTCAAGATAATTTTGAAGAAGAAAAAGGGTAGATGTCAAAAGCCCACAGATGTCAGATTAAGAGGTACAAATTTCCAGCTATAAAACAAATAAGGCACAGAGATGAAAAATACAGCATAGGGAATATAGTCAATAATACTGTAATAACCGTGTGGTGACAGATGGTGACTACACTTATCGTGGTCAGTAATGAGTACTATACAGAATGTCGAATCACTATGTTGTACTCCTAAAACTAATTTAACGTTGTATGTCAACTCTATTTCCATGATTAAAAAAAAAAAACAAACAGATGTCAAACATTTTAAAACTAGGTGACCTGAAACTGCCCCAAGGACACTTATGGTTTTCTATTTCTTTTTTGGATTAAAGAAATAGTGTGGAGAAGGGGGTAGGAAAGATGACACTGATGACAAAAAGACATGAGCTCCTCACCCACTTTAAATCAAAGTGACCCTGAACCTTTAACACAGTGATTCTGACTCATAAAGTCAAAAGCTATTTTCAAAAAAAAGCCCTCGAAAAGACGGGCCTGGCTCGAAGGTCAACAATGCTGAGTCGTTGGAGTAAAGTTTCAATCAGCCAGCTGGCACATACTAATCACCTGGTATGTGCCAAAAACAAAGGAGTCAGGGGATGAAATTGTAAGCACACTGCCCTGGGTAGAGGCAGAAGTTACACATGAAATAGCTAGAGAAAATACTTTTAAAAGCAACATACTAATAAGCGTAGTCAAGTACAAGTATAAACGAGAAAATGCTGAGAGCTGCCAGTGGGGGTAACCACAGGCACACGGGCACCAGGAGACGTTGTGAAACGGGCCTAGAAGGTGTATGGCTATAGAAGGAGTCACTGTGGTTGGATTCTGCCGCTCATGTGCCACTGGTCCACTGTCACTCATGCATTATAAGAGGACAGCACCAAAACTATCACTCTGCACTACCCACTGCATCTAAATTCCATCAAATTATGACAAACTTATCAAGATGTAACTTCAAAATCTGTCTTCCCCTATAAGAAACTGGCTAAAGATCTTGTCTAAGATTTTAAAAATTGGTAGGCTTGTCTTCCTACTTGTTCTCTTTCTTGTGCATTCTTATGATGCTGCAATTGGCTAGTAGTTGCTTCTCCCTTGGGACTCTTTATTTTGGGCCTTAGAATTCACAACTGTTGCTTGTGAGGTACAGAGCACCAGCATGGAGGAAGAAACAGAGGTTAATACCTGGTAGAGGATGTGATTCCCCTCATTGAGAAGCTTATTGTTTATAGAATGGTGAGTCCCAGAAGAACCTGAAAATATACATGAGATCCTAATGTTTCCTCACAGGAGTGTTGCTTACATTATCCATCATTAGAACAGACATGGACCCACAAGAGCTTTCTAAACCATTTATATCACACTGGCTCACAGAACTAACTTAATACATCCAGTAACCAAGATTCCACTGCAAGTACCTCGGTTGGGTGTTGGCTCATTCATATTCCAACCAAAAGGTAATGTACCATAAAGTGCATATTGATAAGTTTCCAATGATTAAGGCAACCACATAAAATCTCATTACATAAGAGAAATTAAACTCACTGTGGTTTATATAGCAATATTCCTCATCCATGTCCGACCTCAGATAGTTCGCATGCCAGTCACAGTTAAATCTAATTTGCTGTAATCCTGGTAAATGGGAGGTAATCAACAAGACCTCAACTCCAGCTCCAAAGCAGCACAGAAGACATTTCTGAAACACATTAATAAAGAGTGAATGGGGAGAAGGTTTCCTAACAATAACTGACATTTGTTATGTACCAATAATGTTCCCTGGGTTCTGGTATTCTATTTATCAGAATTATAAGTATGTATACAGTTTAAGAGATTTATCTGATGTTTGTTATTTCTTCTGTTATTCTTGCATGGTTACTAAAATTGAGATTAGAGCCACCATTTTTGAATGGGCTATTATTCTAAATCCTTAGTTTACTTGATCTCAGTTTAGCCTCACAACAACCCCATGAGAAATTATTCTGGTTGCCACTTTGTAGCTAAGGAAACTGAGGCAAAAGAAGTCACATGTTGCCAAAGTCTCACAACTAATCAAAGGCAAAGACAATACCTATATTAGTTCTGATTCCAGAGTCCAACCTCTTAACTATTCACTGCTCCCCTAGTTGTAGTTACTTTTTGTATGATTGTTCATTAATATGTGGATAGGTGGATAGCTCAAAAAATTCTAAAGAGAGTTTTGGGATTCTGGTTGGAAATGGAGGACTAGGAATCTTGCTTGAAGAAATATTTCAATAGCAAAATTTCTATTTTCACTACATGGCAAGTTATTTGGGGTGGTTTGTTTGGGCCGATTGACAGAGTTTAGAGGAGGAGATAAGGGTTAAAGCCCTCCCAAGCCAACCTTTGGTGCTGCTAATATAGATCACATTACTATGTATTTAGTACCATTTTCTCTTTGGTTCCCTGACGAAGGGGTATCTGTCCTACGTCACACCTTCAAATGTAAAATGTTATATCATATAAGTACTATGGATCACAGTACTAAGTCATAATTACTTTTTCCCAATTGTTTTTTTTTTGCCCTGATCCACTGAAAGACATACAAGCTACTGCTACACAATGCCTAAATAATTGATTACTTATGGGGGAAAAAATTCACATCCACTAGCCACAAAACATCATGTGCACAGGGCCACTTTAATTATATATCTTATTTCTCATGGTCATGCAGAATTTAGAAAGTACAGTTGTTCTAAAGTTGATACTGTACAAGGCGCCTAGGTGGCTCAGCTGTTAAGCATCTGCCTTTGGCTCAGGTCACGATCCCAGGGTCCTGGGATGGAGCCCCGCATCGAGCTCCCTGCTCGGCAGAAGCCTGCTTCTCCCTCTCACACTCCCCTTGCTTGTGTTCCCTCTCTCGCTGTCTCTCTCTGTTAAACAAATAAATAAAATCTTTACAAAAAGAAAATAAAGTTGATATTGCACAAAACCCAAAACCTGTTGGAGACTAGGGAAATTATTTTGTATATAGGCAAAATTTTGAAGTATGAAAAACTGTTTCTGACACAATATATTATCCTTTCCCAAGCACTTAATCCGAATCTCAATTTTACTCTAAACTGGATTTGTTGGTATTATCCCCTATAGGTGTTACCTGAGAAAGCTGTCATCAACTTAATACCAGCCTAATGTGCTCAGGTCTCAGTGGGCTCTGAAACTACACAAAACTGGAGGACGACATCTATACCCTAAATATGTTAGGAGAATTAAGCATAATTCTTTAGACCAAGGAGCACCTTACCAGACACGCAAAAGGAACTAGATAAATGGTAGTTATTTGGTGCTATAAGCTATACAGCACTGACTGGGTAAGGGGTCTAATTCTGCAAAGGGTAGAGGTTTGAGGGAGTCATTTGTGTATTTATTCTTCCTTTTCTTCCTCAGTGAGAAAGATGCGCTGTGTGATTTTTAATACGAAAAATGCTAAGTGCCATTTATCTGTAGCATGAATATATACACTTGCAGACCGAAAGGCTAATTAATTCGAAGTTTTAAAATAAACCACACAGCACATCAAATAGAATGGTAAAGTACATTATCAAAAACCCCAACTCGTCCACATTGTGCAACTAGCAAACGTGACGTTTAAAAGTGTGAAAATCAAGCGTGAGGAAAAAAATTTTTTTTAAAGATTTTATTTTTATTTATGTGACAGAAAGACAGCCAGCGAGAGAGGGAACACAAGCAGGGGGAGTGGGAGAGGAAGAAGCAGGCTCCCAGCAGAGCACTGATGTGGGGCTCGATCCCGTAACACTGATCACACCCTGAGCCGAAGGCAGACGCTTAACGACTGCGCTACCCAGGCGCCCCAAGCATAAGAAAATTTTTACATGTAAAGAAGACAAACTTGTGTTGACTACGTATTGTGGAAAAAGGAAATTACCTAACCAGATTTGGAGTGGAGTCACAGCCCACTTAATTGTGTCATAAGGAAAAAAATAAATCCATTAATTCAACATACACTTGTTGCGCGCCCGCTACCTACCAAGCACAAACAAAATCATTCACAACTACCAACTCGGCTTTCTCGGGGCCGGCAGCCTTCCCCACTAAAAACAGTACTATCTCGGCTAACACCTTACTCAACATTTTCACGAAACACGTCATGGAACAAAGGGATGGAGCAAGTTTGGCCCTCCCCCTTCCACAGGGCTCGCGCGTTCACGTAACCTCAAATCGAAAACTCCAAAACGTACCTACGGTGTCCCACGAGGAAACGAAAATTAAGCAGCAACTTCTTCCGCCCACGTGAAAGATGGCGCTTGACGCGTCAACCATCCCTGCTGCCCTGTTGCTTCCCTTCGGAGGCGGGGTTCAGAGAGAGCAGGAGGCGTGTGCTTAGGAGGTGTGTGCTTTTATTTTCCTCACCCTTTCTCCCCTCCCCTTGCTCTCATAGTATTCGTTGAAGGTGATGGGCGAAAGATGGGGTAAAATTTACCCAGAAGAAGAGCACCAGGTGAGAAAGAACCGCTGCGTGGAGCGAGTTCGGGGTCGGGACGCGCGCGAAGGGCCGGGACCGGGGGCGGGGCTAGGGGTGGGGCGGGGCGGTGGCCGGGCTGCGGTTGCGGTCCCTGCGCCCGCGGCGGCTGAGTCGCAGGCGGTGGCGAGTGGGTGAGTGAGAAGCCGGCTGGCCGGCGACTGTTTGGGGTCGGGGTATAGGGACCGCGCGAGGGCGGCGGCGGTGGCAGCAGCTCTCCCCAGGGCTCGGCTCGTCCTACCAGACCGAAACCCGGCATCGGGTTTTCCAGCTGGTGACTAGTAGAGTTGCCTCCATCCGGGCCCCCGGCTTCCCGGCAGCGGCGGCACGGAGACCAGGGGCTGGGGACCCGGCCTCTGACCCGCTTTCCCGCCCGCAGCCCACGAGCCGGCCGCTTCCGGGGACCAGGTGTGAGACCCAGACGGACTCGTCGGACCACCTGCTCCGCGGGTTCGAGGGTTCGAGGGAAGGCGGCTCGAGCACGGAGAGGCCTGGCTCTGGGGAAGGCCACAGGGCGGGTGGTGCGCGGTGAACCCCAAGTACGGGTCGGAGACGAGATAAAGGAGGGTGGAATGGCACGGGGGAGATATCACATGGCTACACAATTTAATACAAGTTTCTAAAAATTGCTGATTTCCTGTAAATTTGAGGAGCAGTTCTAGACTGGGTTGTGCTGTGGGTCATGACTTGCTTGCTTCACAGCTCCGAGGTTACGCAGACTTACTTAAAGGAAGTGAAGTGACCATTATGACTTGAGCATCACTTGATTGATAGTATCTGCTGCAGAAAGAAGTGCACTGATTACATGTCTAATATGCCCACATGGCATCTGAGTCACCCCTACTCCACCAGGGTACTGTTTTCAGTAGACAGAGGGAGGTCATGCACTTGCCCAAGAGGAATGACCCTTTCAGAAACAATGGAGATTGCTAGGCCTTAGAAAAGTAACAGTGGTTGTGGCCAGTGGGTAAATTCCGATACAAACTGTTCCCATCCCTCATCTGTGATGAAAAGCAAGGGGATCCAACACGTCTGGCATTACATTTAATCTGTACTTTTATTTTGAAAAATACTGTTTGATACCGTCTTTATCAGACTTTAGAAAACTTTAACATAATGGGAACCTTAACGGAAGCGAGAATATATGGAAGATTAATAATATGGAATCAGAATACTTGGCATATGATGGTGGTATGTGACACAAATACATTTGGCCAGCACCTCAGCCAAACCCTACTCTGGGAAAGCCCTGAATTAGTTGGAAATCGCCTCGTGATTGACTACTCTTGATACC
Organism: Ailuropoda melanoleuca; assembly: GCF_002007445.2. NCBI lineage: Eukaryota > Metazoa > Chordata > Mammalia > Carnivora > Ursidae > Ailuropoda > Ailuropoda melanoleuca. The sequence goes on along the minus strand of NC_048224.1, from coordinate 19,043,341 downwards.
TCCAAAACAAAAGTGAGAGAAATTCTAGACCACATCGCTTATTATGCAAAAAGCCCGCACTAACCTGCTCCAGGAAAGTTACATAGGTGTTAAAGATTTTTTTTCTTTCTTTATAAAGTTGATAAAATAGTCTCTTTATTTGGCTCTGTTAGCAGTCCAAAATTTGCTCTCGGAGAAAAAAGTAAAAACAAAAAACAATGAGAACTCCTATCTTTCAAGCCTGCCCTTGGGCTCTATGTTAATTAAGTAGTTCTAAGGAGTAGTGTGGGTTAGCCTGCCTCTTATGTGAGAAACTTGGATCTGTGAGAGATAGCCTGACAGTGATAGAAATTTCATCTGCAAATCTTGCCTGATAAAAATTTAGAAAGTGTCGCAAACAGTCTGTTAACTGTTGTTAACAGTTCACTGTCATTAAAGCTGGCCTGGGCAGCGTCTGTTTTTGGAAAGTGGACTGGCTTACGACCCTGCTGCTTTTAGGGCTGGGAGAAAATAAACAGAAAGCATGGGTACAAGAAGTGTAAGCATTATGATGGTAGAATTCTGATTTACAACAGCAGTGGACCAATCAACTTTCTAAATACCAATGGGAGAAGAGATGGCTGGTTTTTAGCAAAGGTTTAAGAAAAAGCAAAGCTTAGAACCTACTACTCTGCTAACAGTTTTAACAGATGGTAATTAATATAATCTTTATGTCTGCATATGTCGGATTATTTTCAAGAAGTATATTGGGTACATCCTCATGAACCCTATTCTTTGTTTACAGGAGTGGAAAGCCACCGTGTCACCCAATTTGGATCCTGGCTTCCCTCAAAAGACTCTTACGGCTAATGTTTGATAACCTTCTGGAGTAGCCAGCTACATGTAGATATATAGATAAAAGGCTATTGGTTTTGACCTGATTTTTTTCAGCCATATTTATGTATGTGGAATTTCCTCACCAAAGATGATGACTTTAAGTGTTAGTAAAATTATTTTTACAGCTCTCTTAATTATACTTCTCTGTAACATTTCATTTCTCAAAATTATTAATTTTGGCAGGATTTTAAGCTAAACAATTCAACATGATTCTTTTGTTTTCTTTCTAATGATAATAGCAATGAGTATAAATGTAATTAATGTCTGTCGTAGTTTAAGTTTCACAGTCAGGTAAAAATTTTCCCATAATCCAACCAGATTTAGCTCTGGGGCTCGGTGCAGTTTTAGGAAATGCTTTTATTTTCAGCGTAATGATGAAATGTTTGAGTTAAAATATTGTTCTTACCATTATTTACCTTTTTTTATCCAAAAAGGAAGAACAAAAGGAAAATGTTACGATACGGTTTTGTGGCTGTGTGTTAACTCATCTCCTTGGCCCCCAGTTTGTTATTAATGATCACAATAGCATCATTACGGTTTGAATTTAAATTACATTCCTGTTTTCTATCATTGTAAAAGGTTCAAATTTTATCCAAAACAGTAGATATTTTAAATAAGCTAGACAGTTTATGTTCAGTATAGTCTTTTAAGACTATTATGTTAATACAACACATTAAAAAGTAAATATTCCCTAAATGAATTAGTGAATGAACTAAAACATACATACGTGAACTGCCTTTATGTTAAATCATTTCAACACGTGCATACTATGAAGTGTTTTGCCAAGTTCTGTATACCTATTCTTGACATGTGTGATAAAAATGCTCATCTAATACTCTAAAAATAGAAGCCACTGCTTTTCAGCAGTCTCTGAACTCTATTGACAAGATGTAGATAAAATTCTTAAAGTGAATGAATTGTGGTTATAGATCAAATGTTGCCTCCCAAAGCAATCCTATAAGCAAAGATAGGTATATCATAATTCACCTATTAATTGCTATCCTTTATCATTATGATGAATAGATTCCACAATTTTAGACTTGCTTAAATGTAATTGTTACGGTTCTTTTCACTTTAGGTCTTTCAATACACGTATTCAATTTTTTCTTAAAGATTTTATTTTTAAGTAATCTCTACACCCAACGTGGGGCTCGAACCCACAACCCCAAGATCAAGAATCACATGCTTCACCGACTGAGCTAGCCAGGTGTGCCTCAATTTTAATATTAGGCAAGAATGATTCATTTTACACAAATATCACAGAGAATATGTACCTTTAGAGTGTTAGATTTCAGTGGTTTAAGATATATGAGACCTTGGTTCTTGCCTGACTATGTGACCTTCGGCAGTTAGCTTTTCTCTCTATTTTCTCAGCAGAGTGAAAGGCTTGACCAGTATCCATACAGTCACTTGTTCTTTACATGTTCTGTATAACTGAAGCTTTTTTAGTTTAGCCATTTAGTATAGAACTCTTTGTAATGAACTCAGTGTACTGCTGCACTGCTTTCTTAAATTTAAGTAGCATATTAAATATATTTATCTTCGTCTTGATGTTTCAGTGTTATTTTAAACACCAGTATTGGGTTTTAGTGCCCTGAAACCCAGAGACCTTATTGAGAATAATAGTACTGTGTGCTCATTTTTTGTTATGGTTCCAGGTTACTGTGTTTTTGCAATCTTCTGTCTGTCTTTTCTTTTCTTTCTCTTTTTTTTTTCTTTTTTCTTCTCTTTTTCTTTTTTTTTTTCCTTCCCTTTTAACAGCTTTAAGATGTTTCTACTGACAGGTGTCCTTACTAGTTTCCTAGGACTGCCATAAAAAAGTACCACAAACTGGGTAAAACAACAGAAATTTATTCTCTCACCGTTTTGGAAGCTAGAAGTCCAGAATAAGGTGTCTATAGGGACATGCTCCTCTCTGATAGCTCTCGGGAAGAGTCTTCCTTGCCTAATGGTAGTTACCAGCAGTCTTTGGCTTTCCTTGGCTTGTAGTTATAACGTTCTAGTTCCTACCTCTGCCTTTACATAGCCCTGTTTCCTTTTTTTCCATGTGTCTCTAAATCTTTCATAAGGACACCAATCACTGGATTAGGGTCCACCCTAATCCAATATGACCCCATCTTAATTTGAATATACCTATTTTCAAATAAAGTCACATTCATAAATACAAAGTGTTAGGACTTGAACATATATTTCATTGGGGGGTGGACAGAACACAGTTCAACCCACAAGTTTGGTGGTCTCTAGCTGAGCCCTACCTTTCCAATTTGTCCTCTTTGTTGCTGTGATTTAGGAACCAAATATCCAATGATTAGAATTACATGTAGGCTGGATGTTTGGGAACAGTGAGGATCTATTCTATGAGCTTTAGTATATGATATTTCATATTAATGTTCAAAGACCCTTTTTTTGGGTCATTATCTTGGATTTCTAAGTGTATTCCCTGAATATAGGTGACAAGTTACTATGTATCAGAAGATTGTCATCATATTAGCAAGCATTTAATGTGTACCTGCCATGCTAGTCAAATGTCTATGCTAGTAGGGGATGTGCTTCCAAATCTTTTTTGACTGAAGGAGGGAAAACCACATAGGCCTAAGTCATTTGAATTTCTGATGTATGACCTTAAAATTGCTGAACCTAATTGTTGGTTTTGTATGTTATTTAGATATCCCTGGAGTATTTGGATAATGTGGTAGTTGGGATGCAGTGATGTCGAATCTCTGTCCGCCGCCATCTCCAGCTGTTGCCAAGACAGAGATTGCCCTAAGTGGTGAATCGCCTTTACTAGCAGCTACCTTTGCTTACTGGGACAATATTCTTGGTCCTAGAGTCAGACATATTTGGGCTCCAAAGACAGAACAGCTACTTCTCAGCGATGGAGAAATAACTTTTCTTGCCAACCACACCTTAAATGGAGAAATCCTCCGAAATGCAGAGAGTGGGGCTATAGATGTGAAGTTTTTTGTCTTATCTGAAAAAGGAGTAATTATTGTTTCATTAATCTTTGATGGAAACTGGAATGGAGATAGGAGCACATATGGTCTATCAATCATACTTCCGCAGACAGAACTTAGCTTCTACCTCCCACTTCATAGAGTGTGTGTCGATAGATTAACACACATTATCAGGAAGGGAAGGATATGGATGCACAAGGTGAGTGGGTTTTGAGCTTATTAATCATGTTAACTAGTCATTAAAAGTTTGTCTTCTGATACATTTATATCTAATTTTTAGAAATTATATGCAGTTAACTTCAAACAGTAGCTGTTGTTCACATCTGCCCTATTAGATAGTTCTAGTAGTCTGATGTCAGTGATCTTCATAAAAACTCTTGAAGTTGGGAAATGAGAGTTCTGTGTGACAAGTAAAAGCTAAAGCTTAGAGAAATTGAGAAGATCGTAGTAAGCATTAGAGTCTAGGTTTGTCTTGGGAACCTTTAACTGTAAAACATTTTCTCTTTTTGCATCGCATGACTCTGTTTTTCACTTAATACTGTGCGTAGGTACAAGCAGTTCAAAACAAGTGTTTCATAAGCAGTTGGCCATGTAGCCTTTGGTCTCTTTAACTTCTTTGCCAAGTTCTGAAATTTGTAAAATGAGGAGGATGCACCAAATGGTTTCTAGGAGATGTCCCTTTTAATTTTGCAGATTGAACCAAAGGAAATTACTGTTGTCCCCTAAATCCTATAGTTTAATATTTAGTGATATTTATATTTTCATATACTTTTGGCAGACCTGAAGAACAAATTTAACTTTCCTTTCTGCTTTACAGTTTTGATACTAATTTGGAAGTCTGTTAAAGCGTTATTAATTTTTTAAGGCTTTTACCAGATAGTAAGGAGAAATAGTATCTTTGAAAAGAAGAGTGTTTTACTATGTTTGCATTGTGTGTTTTCTTATTTTAAATGTTTATGAAAATCATTTAAAATCAGGAAGCCCCAGATACATATAACTTGATCTTACACTTAATTTGAAAAGTACAAACCATTAGTTTCCTTTGTCTATGCAGATTTCTGAAAAGTTATCTTTTTTTTTTTTACTGCAGAGAAAAGGGTGTTATTTTATTTTATTTTATTTTGTATTGCTTATAAGAGAATGGACTTGTTGGATTAATTTCCTGCCCCCTCCCTTTTTTTTCTGCCCTAATGTGGAAAGTATTTTTCCCATGAACTGAATTACACAACATGCCTGCCATTTAACTGTTATGTGAAAAATAAACAAATATCAAAATGTTTTTTTTTTTTTAATTTTAATGAATCTTCTGTTGCTCAGGAAAGGCAAGAAAATGTGCAGAAAATAGTTTTAGAAGGCACAGAAAGAATGGAAGATCAGGTAAGATACAGACTGCATACTGTCCAACACCAGCAAGCTCATGACACAACACGCATCTGTATAAGGCTGAGGACTACTTTTCTTAAGGCCTTGAAGCCGTACCATACTATTTCGACAGAGTGGGTGTGAAAACGAACGGAGTCTTTTTGGAAATATATGGAATAAACTGGATGAAAATTTCCATATCTTAGACCTGAAGAGTTAAATAAGTGAAGAATAATAGCAATTTTGCAACTTTTTTTTTTCTGTTTGCACAGAGTAAGTTTTGAATAACTCTTTCTTAGTAAAAATTTAAGTTTTATGTGAGATTTTCTTTAAGGCCTTGCTTCTTCAACATTTCCTCAGAAGTAGTTATAACAGGAGGGAAGTGAGTGCACTCCTCTAGAATATCTGGAGATATAGGCTTAGTTCTAAGCATAATATTTATTTGAAGTCTCATGCTGTATTTTTAAAACTCATGTAATTTATTTTCTATTATTTGATGTTCCAATTTGCCAGTGATATTCTTCACCTTTTTTTTTTTTAAAGATTTTATTTATTTATTCAACAGAGATAGACACATCCAGTGAGAGAGGGAACACAAGCAGGGGAAGTGGGAGAGGAAGAAGCAGGCCCACAGTGGAAGAGCCCGACGTGGGGCTCGATCCCAGAACGCCGGGATCACGCCCTGAGCTGAAGGCAGACACTTAACCGCTGTGCCACCCAGGCGCTCCTTCTTCACCTTTCTGATTAGGCTTCTGGTTATATGAAGTCTAGGGAAACATGCCAAGGTTATCACATGGCTTTGAATATCTTCAGGGCACAGGCACCACAGCGTTTGAGATGCATGATTGCATGGATCTGGTTTCCCTTGTGGAAGTTAAATGCAAACCATTTCAGTGCAGGGCAGAGATCTTCTGAAGGGAACTCTCCAATGGAGAAAGCGTTCTTTGCTTTACTCCCATTGCCTCTGGCCACCCTCAGTGTTCCTTGTGTTGAACTCCAGTCTAAGGATGACTGGGTTGTCTTTACTCTGGTTCTCCTTTAGCGTGCCTAAGACAAAATAGTACTTTAAACAATAACTTTTCTAAAAATTTATGAATATACAGGACTTAAACCAGGAAAATACAAAACCCTATAAAATGACTTCCTTTACAAAATTGTTATTGTATCTGTATTTTTGTAAATAACTTTCCAGGCCAGAGGAGGTAATACTGGGGAAAGATCTAACACAAGAAAATGTTTCCCTTTATCCAGAGAACCCTGGCCTTTACTTATTGGTCAATAAACAGAGTGCCAAACATTGAAAGGACTTTTACCAACCTCTGGATGTACCTACTAGTTACAGAGTAGTTAGTAGAGTTACTCAAGGTAAAGAAATTTAAGACCCAATAAAATTCTGCTTTTCCTGGGATTTTTTTTTTTTTCAAACCAGAAACCTGTACTTAAAAAATTTACCACTATTAACTTTGAAGTTTTATTTCTGTTTTTAGGGCTCTTCTTGAAAATGTTATCCTCTTCCTTCTGTATATTTAGACAAACTAGAGGTTTTTAAAGGGGAAACATTCTCCTGCTAAGAAGTTCAAGTTAGAGAAGTCACAGGAGGAAAAGAAACTTGAGGGATTTTCTTTTGAGTTTCTTCTGTGTTCAGTCTTGTAGGATTTCTTTTGTTAAGCTTTGATGAGGATATGCATTCAGTTACAATAAATATCTGAGATACAGTTTATGGCACTATATATATGCCTAAACCTAAGTGAAGGTATTTTCCTATAGTTATCCTTTCTGCAAAAAAGCTGCCTGATAATTGAATCCTTGCAGATCTCACATCATGTGCTTAAAATGACTTTATTTTGAACAAATAAATATTATTTAGGGATGACACATTAGTCTGGAATCAATCACTGACTTCATTCAGTGCAAGTTTTGGATGCTTATAGCTATCATCTGATAAAATCACTTTACAAGGAAATTGCTTTATAGCTAGTCATTATTCTTGTTGATTGCATGTGTTTATTGTAATTGTAAATAAGCATTTTAAAAATTCTTTTAAAAAGCAGAAACAGTGAGTGGTTATGTTTGGAGGTTACTACAGGATGAATCTTTTAAAATAATAAAACCTATAAGATGCAAGGAGGTTTATGACTTAGCATAAAATTTCCACAGACAGCATCACATTTAAATGCCAAGTTTCTGAAAACCTGGGTATAGTCACTCAAAAAATGACTCTAGGAATGACTGAGATTTAAAGACACATGTAAAAAGTTTGAATAAAATAGTTTCATGAGAGATGAGTGAGAGAAAAAACTATAAAGATTTTATTTATTTGCCATTGAGAGAGGGAGAGCACAAGCAGGGAGAGCTGCAAGCAGAGGTAGAAACAGGCTCCATGCTGAGCAAAGAACCTGATGTGGGGCTCCATCCCAGTACCCTGGGATCATGACCTGAGCCGAAGGCAGATGTTTAACCAACTGAGCCACCCAGACGTCCCTTAATGTGTGATTTTAAAAACATGTTTAGCTAAAAATTAACAGATATGTGACAATTTCATTTCTCTCTAAAAGTTTACATATTCAGGATGGTTCAAAAATTGGGGGGCAGGTGTGATGGTAATGAATAAGTGAGAAATCACCCATCTTTGAGACACTCTATATTTATGATGTTCTATATTGAGTTTTCAGTTTCATTCTAGAAACTACAAATTTCAAAATTACGCTTTTGATACCTGTTTTATTGATTCTTAAAATATATGTGATGGTTTTGATTTGCATTTGTGTACTAAACCTTATTGTAAATGCACAGATTGAGTATTGACTCCAGCTTTACTACTGAGTCATTTGCTGACTACTTCTAAGCTTTTTTTGGTTAGTTTTCCTTGTTTTTAAGTATAAAATGCATCAGTGACCTTTAATTAACAAGGGGTTTTCATATCTCAAATATCAAAGGAAATCTTTCTAAATTTGGCATGGTAATTTAATTATTGCATGGATTGGTAAATGATAAGCCAATGATTCCACTCTGACTAAAGAAAATCATTCCTGGAAGAATTAAAATTAGTTTTAAATAGTATGTACATCCTTTAGAAACGTTTTGGAGTAGTAGACATGTTTGGGGTTGTGTTTTAACATGTTATCAGGTATTTCTATCAAAGGATCATTCTTTGCTTTCAGTTCTTATTTTTTTATTGCCCCGTTTATCCTGTACAGGTTTTTCCCGCTATCCAGAAATAGAGCATTCTTATAAAACCTTTTATACACTGAAATGGCCATAAAGAAGCAGTTAGCATTAATTTATATGGAAAAGTTTTTGAGTGTTCCCAGACCCAAAAAATAATCCCTCTTAGGCATCTCTGATACCTTAGAACGCATCCTACTAAAGGATGCACAAAATAAATGGAGCTAAAGCACAGATTCTCACAGACACAGTCCAAAGCTAAGGTGGCTTGATGCTGAGATGCTGAGTGGAGTTCCCAGGGCAGGAGCTTGGCCGGGCCACTCTTGCACTCAGGCTATGTGCCGCCTCCTGTAATGGCTCATTCAGAACAAATGCTCAGCACTGTTTTAGCTTTTCACTTTTTTTAAGAGTAGAAATCCTCTTCAGATTGCTTTTGGTTACTGAAAATGGGTACTAATGTAGGTCTTTCATGAAAGCAAAGTGGTGTAACTTGAACTTTCAGAAAGCCAGGGATACCTTCATTGTGTGATTTTCTTCACTTCATTTTGCTTTTTGGTGCAGGGTCAGAGTATTATTCCAATGCTTACTGGCGAAGTAATTCCTGTAATGGAACTGCTTTCATCTATGAAATCACACAGCGTTCCTGAAGAGATAGATGTAAGTTATTACTTGTGTTATTAAATAGGAATAATGGTACCCTCTTATCACTTCCCTTGAGTTATATCACTCTTATGTATATTAATAGTATTCTAATTTTAGTAGTATGCATTTTTTTGTCCTATATAGTATTCATATGAAGTATTAGCCACTTTAGCAAACACACATAAAACCTGAGTTTCATAGCCAAACAGAGGCTTTTTTGGTCAGTGATAATTGTGACAGAATTACATTTATTTAGTTTATTTCACCACTTTTGTATTTCTTCGAAGTAGGAGAATTCCAGACCTTATAGAAGCATCAGTATTTAATGCCATACTTTTTGTAACAAAGCAGTATACCAATCAGTGGTGATTAACACGAGTTTATTTACATTCTCTAATCTTGTTTTCTTAGTCATTTGTCAGTCATTTTGAATTACACATTCTGCAGGTGTAGAGAAATCTTCAGGAAACTATTCTTGTTTCTTTCTGACTTTGTCATTAAGATTTGTCTCCTGATTCTGACAGCTCAGAAGAGGAAGTTGTTCTTGTCAAAATTGTTGCTTAACCTGCCTGACCGGTTTTCACATTCGCTCTTCTGAAAGTTTATAGAAGTGCAGAGAGGTTGTTTTATTGGGATTGGTGGTGCTTAGAAATGAGGGCAATGTGTCATATTGTACCTAGACTTCAGGAAAGTTGTGTATTTAAGAGTGTTATTTCAATGCTATATTATAGCCAGAATAACTTTTTTTTTTGTGGTGTGTTTTAGATAGCTGATACAGTTCTCAATGATGATGATATTGGTGACAGTTGTCATGAAGGCTTTCTTCTCAAGTAAGAATTTTGTTTCTTTTTTATAAGAGATGGATAAAGCAGATAGAAATCTTAGGCTCGCCTATGACACGATTTGGAAGGATGAAAATAATAAGAGACTAGCTACCCAAATTATTCTAGGAACAATGTTGCATATTTAAACTATTACTTAGCTTTGTGTTATTTTTTTCATTTATTACATGTCCGTGATATATTTGTTGTTACTCTTTTTAATATTTAAAGAAGCCAAGTTTCCATAGTGCCCTGACAAGAAATCTTGGTCTCTTGTTTGTTTCTGGTTTCTTATTTTACTTCTCATTAAAGCTGAAACTAAGAACTGAAGGGGGTTCTTAGACCCATTTCCAGTGTTGGGGGGGGGTTCCCCACACCAACAAGCAATGCTCTAGATACCAAGTGGGTGTCCTACAATTTAATTAAGTTCTGACACACTCTGCGTGGAGAGAGTGTCAGATTCCATAGATTAAGGGTTCAGTCCCACAAGACTGCGTCTCCCCTACCCCCCAGACACTAGTCTGACTGGCCACAGATTGGACGTCCCAGCCACCCCCTCCTTGGACTTCAGACACCACCAATTGGTGGTTATTACCAATTGGCTATAAATCAGGTTCCTACAACCCCCTCCTTGGGTTCCATTAATTTTTTAGAGCGGCTCACAGAACTCAAAGAAACATTTTATTTACATGGTTGTTATAAAGGATAGAATCTGATACAGATGAACATCCAGATGGAAGAGATGCATAGGACAAGACCAGAGGAAAGGGTGAAGAGCTTCCATACTGTCTCCAAGCATACCACTCTCCCCAAATCTCCACATGTTCACTAACCCAGAAGCTCTCCAAACTCCTTCCTTTTGGGTTTTTATGGAGGCTTCATAACATAGGCGTGATGGATTAAATCATTGGCAGTTGGAATAACCTACAGCCCCCGCCCCTCCCCAGGGGTCAGGGGGAGGGACTGAAAGTTCTAACCCTTATCACTGGTTGGCTCCTTTGGCAATCAGCCCCCATCCTTAGATGCTTTCCAAATGTTACCTTATTAACATAACAAAAGACATCTAATTTCCTACACTTAGGAAATTCCAAGGGTTTTGGAAACCGAGCCAGGAACTGTGGATGAAGACCAAATATGTATTTCTTAAAATCACAATATCATAGAACCCGTACAAATTCAGTTTCATTTGGATGGACTTAAGCTATTGAGACCTAGAAAAGAAAATTATTTGTATTTTTACTGCTTGTTTTCATCTTTCAGCAGATTGTAGTACTTAAGAGTGTGGGCTCCAAAACCTGACTTCCTGGGTTATTGCTCTGTGAACCTGGGCAAAATACCTGAAGTGTCTGTGCCCCCATTTCCTCATCTGTAAAATTAAAAAAATGATAGTACCTACTTCATATGATTCGTTGTAAGAATTGAGTGAGATAAATCATATTAAGCACATAAAACAGTGCCCAGACATATAAGCATGTAATAGCTGACATTTTCTATTTCTGTTTCTATAAAGGAAAATGTAGTAACAATAATAACAGCCAAACTTTATCAGGTGCCTATGAGTCAGTCCCTATACTAAGTGCTCTCTCTGCAGGTATAATCTCATCTTCTACCTTAGTGTTTCTTAGGATTGCAGATTGTGGTGAAATTTTGTTTTTGTTTTTTTTTTCAATGAGAAGTGAAAGGATAAAGTATTTGCTTTTTATGTCCATGGTCTTTTCCTCAAAGAATTTCAGAGGCATGAGTGTTTTTAACCTAGAAGCCTTACATAGCTTGACTCAGCACTTTAGTGCTGATTCTGCTTATGTCAGCCATTCATATCACTATTTTTAATCCCATTTGATTTTAAATAAATCACTTAACCTCTCTACATCTCAGTTTCTTTCATTATAAAATGGTGATATTTTACTAACTGGATTTTAAGTTCAGTGGGAGAATCTGTGAAAGGCCTGAGGAAAGTGTGAAGTACTGTGGGAGATAAGAGACAGCATTTTTCTAGTAGCTTTGGCGTTCATCATGTAAAGCTAGTCTTAAGTTGTTTGAAGTTCACCTGCCCTTTTTTGTTTTAGTTTGTGACATTGTTTTACTGGCAGTGTTTTTCTTCATCTTTTTTCTTCACCTTCCAGTGCCATCAGCTCACACTTGCAAACCTGTGGCTGTTCTGTCGTTGTAGGTAGCAGTGCAGAAAAAGTAAATAAGGTAACTTATTTTATAATCGAGCAAATAATCTGACTTCTTAATGCTGCTAACATATCGTGGATTGTAATTTAAAAGTTAGGTTGCGGTCAAGACCATGTAATAGTATAAGGAGGTAACAGAATCTGGCCAAATTACTGTGTGACACCCCGTGACAAAAATAAGTTGAAATAAACTGCTTAAATAGGAAATCATTTATCTGTTTCATTTTAATAACTCATAAATATTATATAGTTCTCAGTATTGTATAAATGGTTTTGAGAATTTCTTAAAATAAGGTATTTTTAAAAAAATATTTGTCTTCTGTTTTCTTTTTTTTTTTTTTTTTTTTTTTAAATTATTTCATTTATTCGACAGAGATAGAGACAGCCAGCGAGAGAGGGAACACAAGCAGGGGGAGTGGGAGAGGAAAGCAGGCTCATAGTAGAGGAGCCTGACGTGGGGCTCGATCCGATAACGCCGGGATCACGCCCTGAGCCGAAGGCAAACGCCCAACCGCTGTGCCACCCAGGCGCCCCTATCTTCTGTTTTCTGATGTCACTTTTATAAATAGGATAATAACCATACTTTTTTTTTTTTTAAGATTTTATTTATTCATTTGAGAGAGGGAGCGTGAGAGCGAGCACAAGCAGGGGGAGGGGCAGAGGGAGAGAGAAGCAAACTCTCCCGATGAGCAGGGAGCTGGAGGCAGGGCTGGATCCCAGGATCTGACCTGAGCCTAAGGCAGACGCTTAAACAACTGAGCCATCCAGGCGCCCCAATAACCATGTACTTTTGATACTAATTCCATCTGGTTTTTCATCTTGATTTCTTATCTTGGCTTTTCCTCCTGAATCTGTTTTTTTAGGGACCTGTTGCTATTGAGTGGTCAGTGGAAGTTATGTTTTATTCAGTGCTACGTGAATTAATAAAGAGTTAAGCATTAGGCAAAAACTAAGGAATTTTGCACTTTTCTTCACTGACTGTTAATTACAAAGAGATAAGTTGCACATATCTATCAATTTAAGCAAACCTGATTTTTCTTTTTATGTTTTACACAGGAGCTATGTTAGGAATGATTATTTCCTTCGCAAATATATTTGTAATTTTTTTTCTCTAATAAGCTACCTATATGCTTGCCTGACCCTTAATTTACCAAAATTATATTTTTCATACATCCATTTATGAGAGGTTTGTGCCTCTTACTCTATTGATCTAGCAATTTATTATTATATTTGTTAGCCCAGGAAGGTAGGTTTCCATCTGTGTCACCCAGAGCCTTTGGATTTCACAGAAGGATTTCTCAGTAGCTTTTTGGAAGAAGTCTCTGTGGTTGGGGCTCTCTGTTTTTAAAACTTTTTTAATTCCACATCCTCTTCTGGCATAATTGCTTTCTTTATTTTTTTAATATAAAAAAGGTTGCCATCACTCTATATTGAAAGCCACTACTTTAATGTAAAAACTGTCTGAACATAGTCTGAATTCCAACATACTTACATGGCTTTTTACTTTTCCTAATAGAGCTATAGATCAAATCCTGTTAGAATCATAGATTTCCAAGCCCCAACCAATGGTTTGCCTATTTTAAATCAAATTTGATAGAATTAATTCTCATTCTGTTGAAGGATTTGGACACTCCTAATATTCATTATAATGGAATTTCATTATTCAACAGAAGCCATAATTCTGCATAATTTAATTGCATTTAGTTTTTTGTCCAGAATTGTTCGCTTATTTGAAAAATAGTTGCTGCTGGGTGGAGATATAATCAATAATTAAGTCATTAGTTCTTAGTTGAAATAAGGGTTCCATGGTCAAATATGTTGAATAAAGTATGCATATTCTATTCAAATACTAGAAGTTTTGAAATATCATACAGTACATTTACCAGCATTTCCCAAACTTACTGGACCACAGAATTCCTATTTTGAGCAACAACTGTGATGTCCCATGGACTCCTGAAGGTGATTAAGGAATACTTTCTTCTCAGGATGTACTTCATCGCCAATAATGATTAAAGTTTCTATTCAGATTTCTTTCATAAGCAAACCAGTGGGCTTTAATTTCCTTTTTTAATGCTAAAATATTTTCTTTTACAGATAGTGAGAACATTATGCCTTTTTCTGACTCCAGCAGAGAGAAAATGTTCCAGATTATGTGAAGCAGAATCATCATTTAAATATGAGTCAGGGCTCTTTGTACAAGGCCTGCTAAAGGTATAGTTTCCATTTATCACAAGTGAAAGCAACTCTTTAAAATCATTTTTGGCACTCTTTATTAAATATATTTTGAGTATTAGCATGTAATACATCTCATGTTTATATGCCAAGGAGCTAACCAAACACAAGTCTGAGCATAGAGTATATGTCTTACAGATTTATAGTTAGTATGAATGAAGCATCATAGAGTATCTTTTTGTATGTTTCTCTTTAGTTTCCTATAGCTGTTTCCTATAGCTGCCTGTCTGACCTCAGGATTATTTGGTTTTTAGTATGTGCTTGAATCAAGTTGCACATCTAAAATGGGTACTTTTTTTTTTTAACTGAAAAGAATTTGAATTTTCATTAGCATTTTTTTGTTCATGTCCTGTATTCATTTATTGAAAGAAAATTTTAAACTGCTTCCTGTCTTCAAAAAAGTGTATATAGAATTTGAACAATTCATATATATATTCACGTATATGTATTTTTAAATTGTATTTTTCTTTTATTTACTTGAGTCTGCTTTTCTTTTCTTTTTTTTTTTTTTTTATTCCGGTATACTTAGCATGCAGCATTATATTAGTGTCAGGTGTACAATACAACAGTACATACAGTTCTGTATGTATCCAGCAACTCTGTACATTCCTCAGTGCTCATCATGATTTTAGTGTACTCTTTAATCCTCACTCCCGGTCTTACACATCCCCCCATACCTCCCCTCTAATAACCATCAGTTTGTTCTCTGTAGTTAAGAGTCTGTTTTTAGGTTTGTCTGGGTTTTTTGTGTGTTTATTTGTTTCTTAAATTCCACGTATGGGTAAAATTATATGCTATTTGTCTTTCTCTGACTAATTGAGTCCACTTTTCAAGAAGCAAAGCAGATAAATGTAAATTAGCAATTATTTTCAATAATTACAGGGAAGACAGTTACTTTACTAAATTTCTCATTGATATTTCAGTTATAGTCAAAGATACGAGAAAGTAGATTTCTTAACGGTTATGTGATTCTCTCACAGTGAATGCTTTCTTAAGAATCTAGGCATAGCAAAATGAAAGAAAATATATTAAAAACTGTTGCAAATAAAAATTATATTTTTAATAGTGTGCATGCTCTGAGTTCAGAATAGTATTTAAATACAGGAAGTACTTAAGGGAAACTCATTTCCAGTTTGAGTTGCACAGATATGAAAATTAGAATTTCTTTTTATCAAAGACATAATAAGGTACTTAGTACTTTTATTTCCTCAACACCCTCTCATTTAATTATGTAATTTTATCCCTGAAAAGGACCTATACCAGATGCATAGAGGAAAACTTGAAACTATAATTTAATGAAAAAATATTTGTTAACAGTTTTCCGTACATGTATAAATTGTTAAGCCTTTAAGAAAATACTTTGCCATTATATGTCAGGAGCCTTAAAAATGTTCAGAGACTTAACCTACTATCTCTACTTCTGGAAATTCATCTAGGGAAACAATTATGTAAGTAGAAAGATTTACTTATATAGGTGTTTATTATAGCATTATAAGAGTAAAAAATTGAAAGTAGCCTCTGTACTGTATTCATAATCTATACCACAATGCTTCATACACAGTAGATACTTCTTACATGGCATTTAACTACCCAATTGACAATGCCTGGAAAGAAGTACATATTTTTACTTATAAAAATACCTATTCATTGAGATTTAAAAGAACATGTAAATAATCAAGAAGAAAATAAAAAGTTCCCCATAATCTCATAGTCCAATGAATAGCCACTATTAATATTTGGCAGATATCTTTGTCACCGTTTATCCTTCTCTGTGTATCTTTGACATAGCTCCCTGCCCCTTCCACATATTTTAACCTCCATTTCTCACAATATATAAGGAAGATCTTTCTATATCAACACATAAACTTCAGCAAATTAATTTTTAGCAGCTAAACAAAAAACCATTTTTATTTATTTAATCACTTCTCTTTCTGGCTGCTTAGCGTATTTTCTAGTGTTTTACTATTTAAACCAGTGCTGTAGGGCGCACCACACTAAAACTTTGCACACGATCATGACTGATTTCCTAGGATAAACTTCTAGAAATGGATTTGTGAAAGCCAATTTTTCTAATTAAAAAATAATTCTTCATATCTTTTGGCCTATTCTTTTCATTATGATAGGATTCAACTGGAAGCTTTGTGCTCCCCTTCCGGCAAGTCATGTATGCTCCCTATCCCACCACCCACATAGACGTGGACGTAAATACTGTCAAGCAGATGCCACCATGTCACGAACATATTTATAATCAGCGTAGATACATGAGATCCGAGCTGACAGCATTCTGGAGAGCCACTTCAGAAGAAGACATGGCTCAGGATACTATCATCTGTACAGACGAAAGCTTCACTCCAGATTTGTATGTAATGATATTATAGTTACACAGTGTTGTGAAATTGTTATCTTTTATGAGTAAAAACAAAACAAGCCTGTGTTTGAAAGGAAGGAAATATTACTAAGAGAATTGTGCTTGAAGAAATAATTTAGTTAATCATGCCTTTTTTTTCTTACGTGTCTGTTTTTCTTAATATAATTCTGTATAGGTTAGATTAGTCCCTAAAAGTAAATATTCAGATATTTACTTAACAAATATACATTGAGGCCCTAGGCACAGTAATATGTGCTAGTAAGGTTGAGCTCTCTAATAAAGAGACCCAATCCTTACATTGCCTACAGTCTAGTGTGTAAGAGTCATTAAAAGGCCTATTAACTAAACCAAAGATGTAATTCTCAGTCTTTTCTTGATATGTGAATATGAAATACAGCAGAACTGTGAAAATACATTTATAGAGCATTCTTTTATTTGCATTTTATATTTTCTGATCAGTAAATTATAAGACAAAAAGTAATGATAAAATGTTGAAAGTGGACCCAATTAGAGGGGGAAAAAGTGATAAATCTGAATTATAAAACCCCAAGAAAATACTTAACTTCTCTTCAGGAGAAGAAACGCAGTATACTATGATGGTTCCCTTTAATCAGTTTAGAGTGCCCAGCACATATAATGTGCCCAATATATATTAACTGTGATAATCCATGTTTGAGTGTGTAAAGCAGCAGTAAAATTGGAGCAAGCAACCCTGTCCTGTATTTCTAAGAAACATTTGGAGCTGAGGCAGCGGATGTGTGGGGGCACCAATAGTCACACAGACTATGTTGACTGAAAGCATAGAAAAGGAACACCATATCCGAGGGATCCCCAGCCTCATGTGTCTCTAAGTCCAGAAAGATGGCATCATTAGGACCCATCTGTTTCCAGTTGTCCACTGTTTTTGTGGGTTCCATAGAAAGTTTTAAGGAAATTGGTTTAGAAAATGAATTAGTCAAAACCGAAATTTCAGGTGACTAATTTTTCAAGTATTGGTAATTGTGGTACCTGTGTAGGAATTCTCAAAGTTAATCTGTGCTTTCAAGCATTTTCTTCTTTCCTGAAGTGTTTAGTATTTTCTCCCCTTTTTTTTTTTGGTTACTTCAGAGCTCTTTTTGGGGGGAATTTAGTGAACTTTAGAATGGATTTACCATCTAGTAATTTTATTTGTGTTTTTTTAGAGGAGGTATCTATGCTTTTAACATTTCTTACTCATTTTAGCCAGTTATGTTTGATTGCTTCACTGATAAGACAAATTTTGATTAGCCACCTAGTGTTATTTTACTGGTGATAAAAAATAACTTCCTGAATTTTTAAAATTTATTTACAACTCCTAAGTAAATTTTCTGAACATGAAATTGTCCAAAAATATTATTCTACCATTAGATTATATATTAACTTTTACATATTACAGATATATTTTACTTTTTAGTTTTCTTTAAGCAATATTATTTATTTTTAGGATATTTTTAATTTTAATTTTTAAAAATAATGTCACTCACTGCCACTACATGAAAAATGAGTCACTGGAAATATCCTTTTTTTAACACTTTGCTTCATCTGATTCAACTATGACAGAGACAGTCAGTGAAAAGGAGTGCTGCCAGCTAGTAATCATACAGTGCTGACTTTTTTTTTCCTTCCGAGTTTCCTTCTGCTGTAATTTGGTACACCCATCTTCTACAGTAGGAAATTTTAGGTACTTTCCTATTTCTCTATGCACACACCCCCCTTTGTTTGCCTTTCTTGTCAGTTCAGTGATGATCCCTACCATTTTCAGTAACAAATTGCTTACCTTATGGTGTGCTAGGGATACATTATCTCTAATGTGTATTATGTCTTTACTTCTTATTCTGATCATTGCCAAGGTAGGTAACACTTTCCTAAGTAGTTGGTTCATGTTACTTGCCTGGCGATAGGTTTGTTGATGCAACTCAGTGGTCAAGATGTTCCTTAATCCCGCTTGAGTATTTCTCAGCATTTACCCTTTTACCTTTTTCTTCCTAAACAGCTTATAAGTTACTATAACATAAAGTTAACCTATTATTTTGTTTTAGGGTTTTGGTGGTGTTGGTATGTGTTTATTTTTCTTGCTGTTTTATTTTTTTTTTTTGAGATGGCAGGAATCGGTAATTATATTTATTAATTCTCTAAGGCTCTCAACATTTTTTTATAAGGTGAAGATACAAAAATAGATTGATAGGGACCTACATGCCCTTCTTGGGACTGTTTATATCTTTAAGAGAAAAATAATTACATAGTGGCTTGACAAACTCCAGTAATACACAGATGTATCCTTGAGTTAAAATGAATATACATTTTTATCTACAAATATAATTTTTATTATATATAATATTCCATTTCTAAGAATTTAATGTATTGGCTAGAGCGAGGGATTTTGGAAAGTAGCCATTTCAACATTTGGACTGTTTTCTTCCTAGGAATATTTTTCAAGATGTCTTACACAGAGACACTCTAGTAAAAGCCTTCCTGGATCAGGTAAATGTTAAACCTGAGATTCTCAAAGTGAATGATATGATATGTTTTCTTTTTCAATGTATACTGCATTGCCTGTGCTATATATGTGACATCATAGAATTAAGTCATTATTTTTTTAAGTCATTATCTTTTCGTAATGTTTCAGATCTTTCTGAAGTGTTTACATGGTGTTTCTTTTGAATTGTTAATGGGTGTAGCCTATATATTAACAATGAAAGGTGCAATATGTCCCAGTCAAATAATTAATGTTTTAATTCCAACCACTAACCTATAACTCTTTTGGGAAAGGGAGAATATTTTTTATTTGCCTTCATTGAGCCAAAATGTCTTTAAAACTTAGTATACTTCTACTGAAATAATGACATCTTTATTGTCTCATTCTTTTGAAAAATATCTACTTAGTTAACATTTGAAGAAAATTATAGATTATATGGGACTTATTTCTTAAGATAACAGCTTTGTCATAATATTCTGGGGACCAGGCCAGGGAGCAGTATCGTAGAGGTAGCTTTGAAATAATGAGGTCCTTATTAGGACCTCAAAATTTTAGATCCAGGTCTATGTGGTCTGTGACTTACTGCATAGTTCAAAGATAATTCATAGTCATGCAATTAATTCCATGCTTCTCGAGCTGAATAAAATCATTCTACCACTACACATGTACCCTCACCGCCCCCCCAACAGTAGAGAGAGAAGAATATCTCAAATCCATACTCTATAAGCATGGCTCAACTTCTGGGAGCTTCATTTTTGTTTGGAGATGTGGGCAGAAAATACAAATAAAAGTAAATTACATCCTGATCTTTTTTTTTTTTTTAATATTTTGTTTATTTGAGAGAGAGAGAGAGCACACACAAGCCAGGGAAGGGATAGAGGGAGAGGGAGAAGCAGACTCCCTGCTGAGCAGGGCACGCGACATGGGACTCCATCCCAGGACCCTGGGATCTTGACCCAAGCCAAAGAAGGCAGCCACTTAACCACTGAGCCACCCAGGTGCCCCTACATCATGATTCTTAATAATAAAGTAAATAGGGGTGTATTCTGAGGTAGAATGCAAAATTTGAGTTCATTTTCAAGGATAAAATAGAAGACTTCAGAAAAACGTGATTGCTCTAGACTCTACTTCCTGTCAGTTAAGGGCATCGGGGCAAATGGTTGTGAAGAACTGCTCTGATGTGTGTTATCTGCCAGACATTGTCAACGCTGTGATGGAAACATGCTGTATAAGAAGAATTGGAGTAAATTATTTATTAAAATGCTTCATTTTCCTGTAGGTCTTTCATTTGAAACCTGGTTTATCTCTCAGGAGTACTTTCCTTGCACAGTTTCTCCTCGTCCTTCACAGAAAAGCCTTGACGCTAATAAAATATATAGAAGATGATACGTAAGTAAAACCACATGGAATAAAAACCTTTGTGAATTGCGTTTCTTTTTGTTCCTTTTGGACATTTTCTATATTTTTATATATATAAATTTTTTTTCTTCATTATTTATAGGCAGAAGGGGAAAAAGCCCTTTAAATCTCTACGGAACCTGAAGATAGACCTTGACTTAACAGCAGAGGGCGACCTTAACATAATAATGGCTCTAGCTGAGAAAATTAAACCAGGCCTGCACTCCTTTATCTTTGGAAGACCTTTCTATACTAGTGTACAAGAACGAGATGTTCTAATGACTTTTTAAATGTGTAACTTGTTAAGTATATTTCGTCACAGTCATGATTGCTGCTCAAGTAGCTCGGTGTGGGAAACATCACCCCCTCGGGTCATGCCCTAGCGTCCTACTTGGCAAAGCAGTTAAAGTTAGTTACACTACAGTTGTCACAAGTCTGACAGGTGCATCGTTACAATGGATGCATCTTTTCCTAGATGTGCTTTCTTGGGATACAATCTTAGGTTTACAATTATAGTAAATGTTACTGTTATCTTTTAAAGATTAAATAGTGGAATATAAACTTGACCACAACTACTGTTTTTTGAAACTTACAATTCATGGTTTACATGTATCAAAGTGAAATCTGAGTTAGTTTTCACAGATATAATACTAGTTGACTTTTCATCTCTTGGTGTTCCTTGAACATAGGTTGAGTTTTAGAAAGAATATATTGATCAAGCAGATGTTTAACTCAAATTAATTATTAGATCCTACTTTATAGACTTAGTAGTCCTTAGGGTTCGATCTGTGTAAAAATGTCATGCAATATGTGTAGTCCCGATTATGGCAAACCACAGTCAGGGTGTTTGTTTGTTTGTGTATTTGTGTGTTGAGCTCTGTCAAAGAAAATAGAGGAAATTGGATTTTATGTTTTAGTAGTTATTGCCAACTATTTAAGTTAATTTTTATTATTTTTGAGCCAAATTGAAATGTGTACCTCCTGTGCCTTTTTTTTTTTATTTTTTGAGAAATATAATGACTTGGAAGAAGTTCAGATTACACTAGTCAGTCATTTTTATCTTGTTTTCCTCTTGTAGATTCTCATCCTGATTTGGCACTTGTGACTCCCGAGATTATAAAATGCAATAAAGAATATACTAACTAGTAAGATCTCTTTTCAGGAACAGAGAATAGTAGTATCTTGTCCTTTTCCTTCTTATATTTCTGCCCATATTTTTGAAGTTGTTGGCAGGTCTCTGCCTGCATCATGTGAGGAAAGCAGGGGAAACTTTACTGATGTGCTATTTTACTAGGTGCTACTTTGGCAAAACGAAGTACTCAATTTCTTTTGTTTCTTTAATGTGTTTGGACCATTTTGCTAGCTCTAAAATAACTGATTAATATAATTCTGTGCTAGAACGGTTTTGACATCATAGTATATACAAGCATCAAAAATATTTTTATTTAAAACTGTGGAAGTTACACAAAAGGGAAAAATATTTATAAGAAAGGTATAAAAGTGACAGAGCCCCTCTTCTGTTGCTCATCAAATTGAACCAAAACCAACATGTTCTTTTCTGAAATGTCCTAATTGCCTTTCACATCACTAATCAGAAAGGTATAGACATCTTGATTTATAGACACAGATGGTACTGGATGACTGGCGCTCTGTGGCTTAGTCATGAAAGAATTTACAGCTAGCACCTTGTTGTACTCCTTACTCAGTGCTTTCTATGTGAGATTATTAAAAAGTACTGACCGATTATTTTCTTTTGCTGGTTTATTATACTGTGATATAGAATGCAAGTTGTACAGTGAAATAAGTTATTAAAGCATGTGTAAACATTGTTACATATCTTTTCTCCTAGATGGAGAATTTTGAATAAAATATCTCTGAAATTTTGTCTCTTAGCAATCATTTGTTTAGAAAAGCAGTGTTACGATAATGAAAGACTGACAGTCTGCGTTGCATCCAAAACTTCTTTTACTTGTTTTCGTTTTTTGAAAGAAAATGTATTTCAAGGTTCTTTAAATACTTGGAATCTTTTCTTTATAATGCTGGGTTGTTTTGTTTTTTTTTTAACAATGCTTAACTCACAGGATTGCAATTTGATTTTAAATTTATGTATTAGTATTTCAAATGTAAGCTAACACTTCGGTGATTTTTCTAATTTCTGTTATAAAATATTATTATAACCTAGGCTGAAGTTATTTCTTCAGGTATCCAGTATAGGTGTCCAAAATGAAAGTACAAGGAATTTAAACCTTGTAATCTGGAAAACAAATAAGATTGCTATTTTTACTCCAGGAAAAAAAATGTAATTCATAAATCTAATAGTTGAGTTGAAAGGTTTCTTTAAAAGAAGACTGATTCATCGCGTGCTAAGATTCTTAAAGAAGAAACCAAAACTTCATATAATGCTGTAAAATAAAAGTGAGACAGTGATTCCTGTGGTCTGTTTCTGTAATGCTGCAGGTTAAACAGGAGGGTAGTGATTGTTACTCTTATGTAACACTGTTTCGGTTTTGAAGTGGAATTGCACAATTGACGTTTCTCCTATCATCTGCAGGGTATAGCCTAAAGTACCGCCAATTAATACATAGCCCACTGGGCTTTCTCAGTCCAACACCACACAACACAATGAGGCCAGTATTATTATTTCCACTTTACAAATGAGGAAACTAAAGCTTAAAGACATAAAATGTGCAGCCCATGGTCACTCAGCTACTTAAGTTGGATTTCATCCCAGAAAGTATAATAGTTGCCATGCAGCACAGCACCGAGTACAGTTCCTCCATAGTAGGTACTCAGTGTTGTTGAAATGAAGGGAAGGAAGCAAGTACAATCGGCCTACGAGTCCTGTGCAGTGCCCAAGTGTGATTTCCTGCTGGGTTGCTTGGAGAAGTTACTTAACCTGAGGCTCATGTTTTAAATGTTTGAAATGAGGGCATGATGATACCTCATGATTGTTAAAAGAGGATTTAATGAGACTGTCTAAGGTGCTTACATCACTGCCTTACCAGAGCTTCATACCTCCTTTTTTATCCAATCTGAAAATCACTACCTTTTCATCAGGGTATTGGAGAACATTTACATGTAATGTTATTATTGATATGGTTAGCTTAAATCTGTCATCTTGCTAATTGTTTTCTATTTGTTCTTTAGGGCATTTTTTTCCTTTTTCTGTTTTCTTTTGTGTTGAGTATTTTTTATTATTCCATTTCATCTCTTGTTAGTTTATTGTAACTGTTTTTCAGTGATTGCTAGTTTAGTAAACTACACACACACGCACACACGGATGTATATAAAGATCTCTACTATACTATACATACATCTCTACCTTCTCGGTCTGCATTCACGTGATCTACTACTCGACATACAGTTGAAGAACTTTATAATAGTATACTTCCATTTCTCACCTTCGTGCTATCGTGCTATTGTGGCCTCACATTTTACTTCGACATGCTATAAGCTCCATACTTTATTGTTTTGATTTTTACTTAATTATCTTTTAAAGGGATTTAAGTGTAAATATTCTAAATCAAAAGATAAAAAGTGTCCTATTGGATAAAAAACAAGACCCAAACTATATGCTACCAACAAAACACATCTTAAGAATAAAGGACAAACAGATGAAAAGGATGGGGAAAGATACACCATACCAACACTATGAATGAGAGCAGGAATGACTATGTTAGTATCAGAAAAGCAGATTTCAGAGCAAAAAAATATTACCAGGGATAAAGATCATTTTGTAATGCTAAAGGGGTCAGTTCAGCAAGAGGACATATCCCTAGTGCTTGTTACCTAGTAACAGTTTCAAAATACACAAAGCAAGAACTAAGGAGAAGTAGACAAATCTACAATTGGAGATCTGGAGATCCCTCTCTCAACTCTTCACAGAACAAGAAGGCAAATACTAGAGCTAGATTGTGCATAGACTCAATTTTAATGAAGGATTTTAGAGGAACAAATCTACATCCAAATCAGCAAGGACGAACAAGACTGTCAACCAATTTGGTGTGACATTTATAGAACACAGCAGTACTCCACAGTAGATTACACATTCTTTTCAAAAGCACAGGGGACACATACAAAGACCATATTCTAGGCCATTAAACAAATCTCAATAAATTAAAAGGATTCAGTCATGCAAAAAATGTTCTCTGATCACAATGGAATTACTACTTGGAAACTAGCACTTGTAAAGGATTAGATAATTTCTTAATCATGTGTTCAAGGGTAAGTGCATTGGAAAAGAGGGAGGTTATCAATGTTGTGGGATGATTTTTATGAATAGTGAAACTCAGACAAGCTATGTTGGAGAAGATAAATACAGTGCATAGATCTGACATAGATCTTGTATCCAGAATTTAAAAACTTCTACTTATTAAGACAACCCAATTTTTTTTTAAAAGATTTTATTTATTTGACAGAGACAGCCAGCGAGAGAGGGAACACAAGCAGGGGGAGTGGGAGAGGAAGAAGCAGGCTCCTAGTGGAGGAGCCTGATGTGGGGCTGGATCCCAGAGCACCGGGATCACGCCCTGAGCAGAAGGCAGACGCTTAATGACTACGCCACCCAGGTGCCCTGACAACCCAATTTTTTTAACGGGCAAAAGATTTTAACATATTTTGCACAAATGCATAAATGACCAATCACATAAAATCATGCCCAATATTAATCTTCAGGGGATGACAGAACTACAGTGGATATCACTGCACAGCTAAGAATAGATAGTTAAAGGTTGATAAGTACCAGTGAGGCTGTGGAGCAACTGGAATTCTCATACAATGCTGATAAGAGTATAAAGTATTAAACCACTTTTGAAAATAGTTCAGCAGTCTCATCAAGTTCAGTACATACTTGCCATATGATCCAGCAATTCCACTATTAAATATTTCCCCAACTGAAAGGAAAACATGACCACAAAACTACTTGCACACAACTGTTCATAGAAGCTTTATTCATAAAAGTACCAAAATGCAAACAGTTCAAGTGTCCCATCAATGAAAGAATGGGTTAAAAAAATTATAGTAAGTATGCAGGAATAAAAAGGAACAAATTACTGGGATCCTTGGGTGGCTCAGTTGGTTAAACGTCTGCCTTCAGCTCAGGTCATGATTGGGCGGAGGGTGGGGGGGGGATAATCCCTGCTCAGCGGGAAGCCTGCTTCTCCCTCTGCCTGCTGCTACCTCTTGTGCACTTGTGTGCTCTCTCGCTCTCATAAATAAAATCTTTTTTTAAAAAAAGGAACAAACTACTGAAATACATAACAAAATCTCAAAGACAGTACACTGAGCAAAAGAAACATACAAAAGAGCATGGTCCAGGGTACATTGTAGGGTCAACACAAACATGAAACTGAAAGTGAATGTCTGTTCCATTTTGCATCTTAGGACCTTCCTAGTCCCAGCAAGAAAGTACTTAACTGTATCACTCCATTCGTGTGAAACTACAGCAGGCAAAACTAATCTATTGTGACAAGTTATCAGTGGCTGCCTTGGACCAAGAGTGGATGATATTTTACTGCAAACGCCTCAAGGGAAATCTTGGGAGTGATAAAATGTTCAGTAGCTTGATTGGGGTGATGGGTAAATAGGTGTAAACATTTATCAAAATCCAATAAACTAAAAAAAAAGAAATTGTAATTCAACCTACCTTGGATGTCTCTTCACATTGATAACCCATTACTACAACCATTCTTCACAATGGTAACAGCTTGATCCTTGTACAATCTCATGATCGCTTCTGTTTAACAGCTCTGCGCCATTTACAAAATCTTTGCAACACAGTTTCTGTTCAACTCTAACCTCAGTTCTCACTTGCTAGTGCTTTCTTCTTTTGTTGGATCTATTACACTATTCCTTTGCTTCTCTGTCTTCATGGCTAGGCTACGGAACAAGATCGTTGTCTTTTTCATTTTTGTATCTCAGTGCATATCATGGTATCAGGCACAGGGCACACTTCCCAAAAAATGTTAGTTAAAAAAATGTAATGAGTATATGAAATATGATTTTCTTTGTCCTCTCCAAAGAGAATCAGCCCTTGTAAATTAAGGAAATTGCTTTCTTTATATAATCAGAAACATCATTTCGCAGAAAGTCCTTCATTCAAATTGAGCCTATGCACAATGTAGCGCTAAAATTTCAAAAACCTAAAGCAGTGATTTTCAATCCTTTCAAAGTAGTAATACCCTATCATTTGCTGTTTCTAATTTCTGCCTCACTATCTCATCTCTTGCTGAAATGTTCTTTTTAAATTAATAGCTTGATAAATGGCTAAGCAGTTTTCATCAGACCAATTAGGACAATAGTAAGTATCCATTTGTGGAGTGTGGACATTCAAGAAATCTGATCCATTATTTAGAAAATCTTTCCTGAACTCAGAGTTGGCTCAAATTGGCACCTTCTGGCATTTGCTTGTGGGTGGGGAATGTGGAATGCTTTGAAAGCTGAATGGATTTGTCAAGTTTTAAAACTCCCTTATGGTTAGAGGAAAACAACATTCATTGTTTAAAAACACCATTGTTTGTTTTTTCTGCTTCTCTGTTCTTTGGAGCCTGAATCTGCAAAAACATTCACGCCCAGCATTTGCTTCATGTACGTCTCCTAATATGTTTCTGGAGACATGAGTGATGTGAAAAACTTTATTGTGATTGGAATGTTTGGGACAAATCAGAAAAGTCTAGTTTAATGCTTATACTGTATTTTATGGAGAAAGACCAGATTTCTGTCATTCTAGGCTGAGAGTAGAGTTGATAGGAGTGTGGGTCCTGGAGGTGAGACTTCCAAGGCTCAAATCCCTGTTTTCCCATTTCATGGCTGCATGACCTTGGACAAGGTATTTAACCTCTCTGCCCTGCTTCAATATCCTCATCTATTCAATAGGCATAAGAATAGACTGGGTCCAGGGTAGTCACTGATACGCTGCCACAATAGATTAGTTTTGCCTGTTGCGTAGAGTTTCGCGTGAACAGAATGATACAGGAAGTACTTCCAGGCTGGACTAGGGAGGTCCTACGATGCAAACTGGAACAGATGTTCGCTCTCAGTTTTTTGAAGAATGAGTGGGTTAATACATGCAGAATGCTTGAAAGGGCAACGGGTACAGAGTAAGTGATCAGTAAACCTGAGCTGAGGCTGTTAACATTGTTACCGTCATTATCCTCATTAAGCAACTGAACGTAGAGTTCCCGTATCTGATTATTAAACTGCACCTCACAGCTGAGATTCCAGGAGATACCACTTTAGAACCCTGTGCGACCTCTTTGCGCAGAACAGAGAGCATTGCCTGAGGAGAAGGTCATGCTAGGGCATGAAAGAGTGCCCGTGAGGTACTATCCAGAAGCCTCGTCTTGTTCTTCTACTCCGTCCACTTCGTGGCCGTTGCCACTACCAGGACTTCTCCTTTCTTGCTTACATTAACTCATCAGCTTCCTCCCTCTGGTCTTTTCACGCAGACCCCACCCTCCCCTCCCACATCCCCACCTCGGATCAATCCATTTCTCCACAGAAGGCAGAGTAATCTTTCTAATAGAATCTCATTCTTAATCTCACTCACTTGCTTTAAAAACACCCTCAGTGATAATCTTGGACACAATATAAGGCCAGTACCCCGTGAAGCACAAGGGAGTTTGGGATCTGACCCAGTGAACCTCTCCACCCTTTGCTGTCACTACTCATCCTCTCTTCGTCTCCAGGCAAGCTGTATGGAGTTCCCCAACTCACCTTGCTCCCATCCTTGGCTGGTGCATGTGTTGCTCCCACTGCCTGGCATACGCACCCCTTCCCCTGGATGAACTTTACTTGCCAATCTGGATTCACCTATGGTTGAGGCTGGGACCATGTCTGTGCACTAGCTCATTCCCAATTGCCTGGCACACACTATGTTTAGTAAATACCATATTGAATTAATTACCTTCTATCCAGGACTCTTGTAGGTTTCTCTGCTGGGAGTTCTAGCACGGCACTTAACTCATTATTATGCATCATTGTTATGGATTTGTTTGTCTCCCATTAGACTGAGCTTCCCAAGGCTGGTCCTTGTCTTATATGACCTTGCATCCCCAGCTTCCTGCATGGTGCATGAAGCAGGAACTGAGTAAGTGCTGAAAGAATGAACACTATCCACATACCATTAATCTCAGGTTTAAAGTTCACTCAAATTCTGAAGCAAGGGGATGTATGGACTCCCTTGGTAGTTCTTGGATGCTATCCCAATACTACCGGCATTGTAAGCAATGGTTTGCATGCATTTGCATTTTTCTGGGTAGTGGGTCCATAGCCTTCATCAGATTCTCAAAGGGGTTTCTAGTTCCCCTGAAAGGTAAGAATATATTTCCTTGGGGCACCTGGGTGACTCAACCGTTAAGCATCTGCCTTCGGCTCAGGTCATGATCCCAGGGTCCTGAGATCGAGCCCGGCATTGGGCTCCCTACTTGGCGGGAAGCCTGCTTCTCCCTCTCACACTCCCCTTGCTGTGTTCCTCCTCTCGCTGTCTCTCTCTGTCAAAATAAATGAATAAAATCTTAAAAAATATATATATATATATATTTTCTTAAGAGTTGTTTTTAAGGGCACCTGGGTAGCTCAGTCAGTTACATGTCGCATTCTTGATTTTGCCTCAGGTCATGATCTCAGGGTCGTGGTATCAAGTCACACATCGGCTCTGCAGTAATCATGGAGCCTGCTTGAGATTCTCTCTCCCTCTCTCTGCCCCCTCCCCCTGCTTGCTCACTCTCTCGCTCTCAAATAAGTAAATAAATAAAATCTTTCTTTTTAAAAAAAAGACTTGTTTTTAAAAACCAATTGTGGGGGCGCCTGGGTGGCACAGCGGTTAAGCGTCTGCCTTCGGCTCAGGGCGTGATCCCGCGTTATGGGATTGAGCCCCACATCAGGCTCCTCTGCTATGAGCCTGCTTCTTCCTCTCCCACTCCCCCTGCTTGTGTTCCCCTCTCTCGCTGGCTGTTTCTATCTCTGTCGAATAAATAAATAAAATCTTTAAAAAAAAAATAAATAAAAATAAATAAAAAAAATAAAAACCAATTGTGAAATAAAAAGTTTGCAAGGTAGTTTGATGAGTCAGTCCATTTGACTCAGATGAGGTAGAGGGTTTGTGCCTCTGCAGACGGTCTCCAGCAGTCTCTGTGCGGCTGGACTATGTAGTGTTTCTAATTGACTGCAGTGGGTGTTCTCCTGGATGAATATCCTTCTGTGGTGTCCCCTCCCACACCTGTAGGAGGAGTTTGAGAGTCATTTGCATGGCCTACTGGGTTATAGAAGCATCAAGCATTTCAACCCCAGGGACTGGCCCCACACAATACTTTAACCCAGCTTTCAGGGTGTAGAGGCTGTTTGGTTCGGGCTGAGAACCTTCTCTGATCCACTTCGATGAGACATTTTCTCGGGCTTCTTATCAATAGATCGGCAGTCTTTTCTGACCCAGACCCACACAATCAAAAGATGAAAACTTCTCTAAGAAGCTAAGAAAAAGCACGTTTTAAAAATAACTTGAGCAAATGAATTCATTCTGGCAAAAGCAAACCAGCTCTGTAAAATAAACTTCTTTAGAGTTTCTCAATAGCAGGTCCTAAAAACGTAAACAACCCCACGGTCGGCATGAGCTGAGCCACTCACTGAACAGAAAGTTTCTGGCCCAAATTCTGTCAAAATAAAGAACACCTTATAAAACTAGAAGTCCATGACCATCATGCGAGAACAAGATGGGGGGGGGTGCAGGGTGACCCAGCCCAAGGACAATGAGAAAGTCTCACGAGTAGACCCTCAAAATGCTGGTTTTCCAGCCCAAAGATGAAACAATGAGGGACAAGGGGCTGCAGCTTATGTCTCAGGCCCTTGCTCAGGCCCTACCAAATCCCTGCCTTCCCCAGGGAAAACCAGAGTCTACGCACTCTCTTGAAATCAGAGGCAGCCCCTGCGAGTTTTACCAGTGTTCGCGTGACAAGATAATGGACCCACTGAAACTGTAATAACATGCTTGTCCAAAGGAACCCAGACCATGCAGGTAAAACTTCAACCCCAGCCATAGTCTTTCAAGCATAATAATAACATGTTCTTTCTGATGAGACCCATACTAGTCCAATGAACTTAAGCTGAGTTTATCTGCACAAGAATAATAACTTGTTATAAATAATAAATATAGTGCTTCTCATTTTATATTTGTGTAACTCTCCTTCAAAACAAAGTATTTTCTCATTGCATGGTAGTAGTCTGGTCCTTTCCATGTAGGGAGCACCATGCTAGAATCCATATCTTAGAATGGACAGAACTTGGAAAAATTCAGAGAAAAGGCACAGGGATCGTTTTTTAAAACTAGAAAATGCAACTTATGGAAAAGCATTAAGAAAAACTTACTATTATTTAATCACAGAGATGTGGGAAGTATTGGGTAAACCTGAACATCATATTTCAGGGGTACCAAGAATCATGGTCAAATTAGCAGCGTGTGTTGAGTCATGGCTATGTGCCAGGGGCTTTATGAGCAATTTCACATTGAACTCTCACAATGACCTCGTGAAGTGAACGAACCC
This sequence comes from Ailuropoda melanoleuca, assembly GCF_002007445.2. NCBI lineage: Eukaryota > Metazoa > Chordata > Mammalia > Carnivora > Ursidae > Ailuropoda > Ailuropoda melanoleuca. Next base: position 19,012,338 of record NC_048224.1, on the reverse strand, counting down.
ACGTACGTGAGGAAAACACTGAAGCATAGGTTAAGTGATTGCCCAAATGTGACAGACATTTTTCACAGATATTCTGCTTTCCTCCCTCTCTTAACTCACCTGGAAGTTAAGTTATACTTTCTCTTTTGGTGGAACCCAGGCACGACCACACAACTCTCCTTAACAAATCAAATTTGAGCAAGCAACATGTGCTATTTCCGGACAGAAGGTTGGAGAGCCTACATGAGCTTTGCCTTTTTTCACTCTGCCACGGTGAATATTAACATTCTGGAAAGTGGCTGTTCCACAGCCTTGGTCCTTTAGTGGGGGATACAGGAACAGAGCCCCCTCTCCTACCCTCATCAACCCAAGATGAGCATGTTGCACAAGCAGGACATTAACCTTTGCAGTTTTAAGCCATTGAACTTGGAGGATTGTTTCTGTAGCAAAAGCTGACTGATACCCCGTCAGCCAGTTGATTGGAACTTGACCTGCCTCTCTTACCCACAGCTTGTTCTGAGCTGGCGCGATGTGCTGCCTTCCAGGTAGAGAATGATGGCTCGTGTATTATTCTATTCGGTTTGAGGAGCAGGAGAAAATGGTCATTACCTCTAGTGACAAGAATTGAGATTCCCCAGGGGTCAGTCAAGGCGTAAATAGGAGAACTGAGGAAGACCAGGGGAACTTCCCTTGAAGATTTACTCACAGGAGAAAAATAGTTCATGTCTTGATGCATTTCTTTCCAGGCATGTTTAAAGGACACTTTGTGGATATTTTCTCTAAGAGTCCTGCTTAAGGGAAAATTGTGTTCTCTGCTTCATGATCTCTCTCTGTGTTAGTCTGGCTCATTTTCCTATAGGACTCCCCACAATAACCTTCTCCTTTATTGGTCAGCACACAAGGTGGTCTTCATTTCCAGTCCACCAGGAACCCAAATATTGCTTTGGTTTCCCCCCAAAATCAGAGCCTGAAACAAGGACTTGAGTGCAGTTAGTTTAATTGGGAGGTGAGTCCAGGAGGCAGAAAAGCCGGATGACCAGACAAGAAGGAGGAAAAGCCAATAAAAGGATGAATGGTCAACTGGCCACTTCAGGCTGGGATCTCTAAGTCATGTAAAAAATGCCTCCCATAATTGTCCATCTCAAGGATCAGAGGATGGAGCATTTATTCACTGGCTCTCATTCCCTGTTGGTTGACCCTAGGGGCTTGAACTAGCCTCCCTGCACCACAGCCACTCTTGTCCCTCTGGGGCTGAGCAAGCTCCCACAGCCGTGGAGAGACTTGAGGCAGACGGTGAAATTATGCCTGATGTGTGCCTGAGATCTGGGAAACCAGCCACCATAAAGGCCCTGACACCAGGGCCACCAGGGATGTTTTCTATACCAAACCCCATCCTTAAACACTAGTCTCAGTTCTTCCAGAGCTGATGGATACAAGGTGATACCAAATTGGGACCAAGATCATCATAGGCAGACTGTGTGAGTCCTGGACACGTTTCCTAATGTCTAAAATGGGGGTAATCATACCTACCGTCCGCAGTCTTTGTATTTGCTAACCTGTAAAAATGCCCAGCACAAGTCCTAGCACATTACAGGTGCTTGATAAACATGAGTCCCCTGCCCTCCACCTCCAGTAAATGCCATAGGACTGTCCTAGCCACTGAAGCAAAGGTCATGAGGATCCTTCCAACTCTTCATTTGTGCTTTCCTTTTGGTTTTTGATGCTGACTACAGTTTGAGCAGCAATGAGTCACAACTTCAAACGGAAACCTAGCTTAGCATCTGCTGAGATAAACAGAAAAGAACACAGGAAAGCAAAAAGGCAAGGAAAAGGAATGAAAGTGTAACATAGTTTTATAGAAAAGGAGAATTGGGGGCGCCTGGGTGGCACAGTCGTTAAGAGTCTGCCTTCGGCTCAGGGCGTGATCCTGGTGTTCTGGGATCGAGCCCCACGTCGGGCTCCTCCGCCATGAGCCTGCTTCTTTCTCTCCCACTCCCGCTGCTTGTGTTCCCTCTCTCTCGCTGGCTGTCTCTATCTCTGTCAAATAAATAAATAAAATCTTAAAAAAAAAAAAAGGAGAATTGTTCTTCTAGGACGTTGGGTAGAAATCTTGAAGTTAGCTAGCTGTCATAAATCCTCTTTGGTACAAAGTCGCAAAAGGGAAGAGAAAGAAAGGAGGAGGGAAGAGGGAGGGATATAGGGAGGGTGAAAAGAAAAAATAAATACGAGGAAGGAAGGAGATTATCCATTCATCTCTGCAGAGACTCTGCTGAGCATTAGGCAATATGACTCGGGAACAATTGTAACTGAAACTTTTCTAAAAACCTTTCAGAGAGGTATTTTTCCTCAAAACAGCATCATCAGGGCTGTTCAATATCCAAGGCAAGTCTTTCATATTACTAGACGTGAAACACTATCATATCTGAAACTGGCCGGAGGCCATTTAGAAATTCAATAATTATTCAACCCAAGGGGCTTTCCAAATGGCAAAGCAGCATCTTAGGAGGAAATTAATATTGAGCAGTGTATCAAATCTATTTGGAATCTTGAGGAAATGGGGTCCTGAGTAGGTAAAACAGCTGGAAGCTAAAGTAGGTCAGGACAAGGGACCCCTCATTTTTGTGTCTTGTGTTAATTATGATGTGAAAAGGAGGATCTTGTTTATTTTTTATGCCAGGAGGGCAGGGAGTGGTTTGGAGACGCTCCTTCTTCATTAACAGCCATCTTCAGTCAGACAATAGAACAGTTTACTTCTTTCATTTCTTTCCACAGATATTCAAGGAGAGTTGAGAAGGCGCAAAAGACTCTGTTTTGCCGAACATGGCAATTGGGAGTTAAGGACTGACATATTGGCCATGGTAGTGGACACTGATCACAAAGACGGTAAAGCCGTGTTTTTTCCCCCTTCAAGAGAAAGTCAAAGAGAGAAAGAGAGAAAGTCCATCCTCCTTATTTTCCTATTTGGAGGAGGGAAGGGGTGCAATCAAGTTGGAAGCATCTGTGACACACCAGCCTCTTCTCTGTCTTCCTGTCCCCTTCTGTATGAATCACTTTGAGAACACAACTTCTCAAGCTTATTGAACACAGAGTGGTCTGATTTCCCTCTCTTAGAAAGGTGCTGAAGTCTCACTCTTAAGTTGATTTGGGGGATCTGAACTGTCTTTACATGTGCTGTCTTTACATGAGAATCAGACCTTAGCGTCTGATTCTCCTGGGAACTAACTCTCCTTAGATCATATCTACTGACCTATTTAGGACAACTGCTAGAGGACACGTCTTCTCCATTACTCAGAGTCTGAGGCAGACCACAAGTGTACTACACCTGATGTGTGTCAGGCCAGAACAAAACCACTGAGCTTCTCTCTGGAGAAGAGTCACTTATTAAAGATTCAAATAATTTGAAAAACAAACAAAATCCAAAAAATCACAGTCTGGTAGGGAGATCGGAAGGGACATGGGATCACTATGAAAAATACAAATAGATAGAGCCAAAGAGCAGGAGGAAAGATCACAATCTCATTTAAATAAAACTAATTAAAAAAACAACTTAAGAAAGAACATTCATTCCACTCCTATAGAATGGAAGGCAGGCAATTTTCCAGAATGATTCCAAAGTGCATCATCTTGTTTAGCTGCGCTGGTACAATTTTGAACTGTTGTCACAGGTCTTTCCCAGTCCTCAAACCCTGTGACCTTTTCATGCCTCAGTTCCACTTCCACAAGATGGGATTGATATAATGTGGATTTCAGAGGACATGATTATAGACATCTAGTGTCATTATAAATGGTAAGAATTATGCTAGCAGGAAAGATGCTTTAATATGTGGATTCTTGTCATGGTTTGAAATTGCTTAAAAACTTCTACATAAGTATGTACTAGATATGTATAAAAGATGTATATAAATATCTTTATATATGCCATATATATTTACATGTTATATGTATCTTTTGTATACACACCTGCCCACCTTTTATTTGTTTATTTATTTATTTAAAGATTTTATTTATTCATTTATTTGACAGAGAGAGAGACAGCCAGTGAGGGAGGGAACACAAGCAGGGGGAGTGGGAGAGGAAGAAGCAGGCTCCCAGCAGAGGAGTCTGATGCGGGGCTCCATCCCAGAATGCTGGAATCACGCCCTGAGCCAAAGGCAGACGTTTAAAGACTGCATCACCCAGGCGCCCCACACATCTTTTATTTAAATTGCTGTAATTTCAATGCTTAGGGGGAGGCATACGCATTCATTTCTAGGACCCAGAGATGCCCTATACAACACTGAGACAATCTCTCCAGGATTATGGTCAGTCGGTGTTTTGAAAGCAAAATCAAAGTGGGTAAGGAGAAAGTGTGCCTTACTGCTCAAGATTTGTTAAGTAGACAGTTGTGTTAACTTTCATTGCTTGGTATGAAAAGGACTCTGAGAATGTCTGCTCTCTGTTAGTAAGCTGCCTGTAATAATTATGGTTAGCACACAATGCCAATGGGTAATCAGACTACCAAAGATTAATAAGAATACCCTCTCACAAATCTAGTTTGAGTGAGCGCTGCTCTCCAGAGCAACATGATTGTGAGTCTATGTTGGTCAATGATTACGCAAACATGTTTTCTCCACTTTACTCTATTGCAATGTGTTATGATGTTACTATGGTGACGCTCTTACCATATCCCTTTGCTCTTTCAGTGCCCTCTCAGTGGAAGCTGTAATGAGGTGGTTTGGCAATGGAATCTTTCTGGGATTTTTCTCATACACCATTGAAGACCAGCATGGCTTTCCTCTTACAGGAAATGCATAAAGCATGAACTGAAAATGATAGAAAGTAATTTGCACTGACTTGGGCAAAGAATGTGAATGTTATTAATTCTATATCAAACTACCCAGAGTATTCTCTTTTTGTTCCCAATTCTAGGAGATGACATCCCAGGGGACGGTAAGGCTTCTAGATTGAGTGTGGAATGTCACACATGCTGGGGGCTAGGGTCTCTTGCCCTCGTGAGGGAGGAGTTATGCGAGGGTGATGCGAGAACTCTGTGTTGCAAAGAAAAAGAGAGCATATAGCATGTGACAAGCACTGTGCTAAGCACATTACATGCATCCCTTGACCGATCATTTACCCTATATTATTTTATATTTACTCCATTTTATATTATTTACCTATATTATTTACCCCGTTTTATAAAATAAGGTAATAGACACAGCTAATGTGGGTCTTTCAGACCCTGAAGCCCATTCTGTTAATTACTATGCCACTGTCTCCCTAAAATACATCTTTCGTTTTTTTAAAAGATTTTATTTATTTTTTCAAGCTAGAGAGAGAGTGAGAGCAAGTGCACGAGCTGGGAGACAGAGGGAGAGGGAGAAGCAGACTCCCCATTGAGCAGGGAGCCCGACTCAGGGCTCCATCCCAGTGTCCTGGGATCATGACCTGAACTGAAGGCAGATACTTAACTAACTGAGCCACTCAGGTGCCCCAAAATGCATTTTTCAGATGATCCTGTCTTCTCTCTTTTCCCTGGAAGACCTTGGAAGTGAGAACCATGAGTGCCTCCATCCAAATTCCTTAGACTTATTCCATAGCTACCTGGAGAGATTTATCTGAAACAGCTTGAAATCTCACAACTTTATCTTGGACAAGCACACCCGTGGGGCCTTTTCCACTGCTATATCGGAAGACACAGCAGTAATGGTCATGAGACCTAAAATCAACATCCCAATCTTATTAGTTGTGTAATCTGGGGCAAGTCAATTCCTCCAGCCTTAGTTATTTCACCTCTGAAATGGAAATGGCGAAAATTATACTTGTCCAGAGGTCAGGAATAACCCAGTTGCTTTCATTATCTATTTTTGCTCACTTGAGAACCTTTGGGGGCTAAGGTACACGCTGTGCTCTGGACCTAGAATGACAGATCCATGATTGCCCTTTTATAATGGGGCAAGCAGAGCAGCCTCCCAAGACATTTTATCAGCAAGAAGTTCATTTTTGTCTTCTACTTACTGCCTTTTGAGTTATAGCTTCAGACATTGCTTTGGCAGCTCCTTCAGGTAAGCTTTCTCCATTAATAACCTAATGAAAATCATTACATTTCCTTTGATCTCTAGCCTAGCACTTGGGATCCCAGCCTTTATCATCTAACTGCACATGGAGTCCCCATACCAATTAGATTAATCTTGGTTTCAGGACACATCTAGGATTTTTCTACCTTCCTGTACCTTTACAGGTTTTCTGTACCTGAAACAACTTTTCTAACTCCAACAACGTCCGCTTTATTTATTTAAGATTTTATTTATTCATTTATTTGAGAGAGAGACAGAGAGAGTGATAGAGAAAGAACATGAGCAGGGTGAGGGGCAGAGGGAGAAGCAGGCTCCCGCTTAGCAGAAAGCCTGATGTGGGGCTTGATCCAAGAACTCCAGGATCATGACTTGAGCTGAATTCAGACACTGAGCCACTGACTGAGCCATGCAGGCACCCCAACGTCCACCATCTTTAGGTCCAGCTCAAATGCCGCATCCTCCCTGAAACTCCCCACTGTCAACTCCATCTAGAATTAATCTTGTCTCTATGCTCCACAGAAATGTATTGGCCTCTTCTATACCTTCCCCCGCATAGTCTCCTTGTATTATTGCTAGCTGTAGTTCTCTAACTAGGCAGTAAGCATTTTGAGGGCAAGATCCCGGGCAGCCTATTGCTGCGTGATAGTGGCAGAGGAGCGTGAGGGTTCCAGCTATGGGTTTAAGTCACACTGCCAAGTCTAAAATCTGCCTACATGATGTCCTAGCTGAAGGACCTTGGGTAAGTTCCCTCATCTTTCTGGTCTGTAATTTCTTCACCTATATTTATTGCACAGGGACCTTGTGAGAATTAAATGAGAAATTCCATTGAAAGTACTTAGTATTTGCAATACCTATAATGAGTTCTCTTCATTAATTAATTCAATACATGTTAACAAAATACCATAGACTGGATGGCTTAAACAATAGACAATTATTTCTCACAGTTTTGGGGACTGGGAAGTCCAACTATCATGATGCTGGCCAAGTCGGTTCCTGGCGAGAGAGTTGTGGATTTACAGATGGCCTCCTTCTCACGGTGTCCTCACAGGGTAGGGAAACAACAATCTCTCTTTTCTTGTTTCTCGGTATAAAGCCACTAATCTCATCATGAGGGCACTACCCTTATCACTCCATCTAACCTTAATTACCTCTTAAAGGCTCCATCTCCAAATACCATCACATTGAGGGTTAGGGCTTCAACATAAGCATTTGGGGGTGGAGGGAAGTGAGATATAATTCAGTCCACAGCAAGCATCTATACATTTATTGAGCTAGTCCAAGGATGGAGTAATAAACAAAATAGATAAAAAATTTATGTACTGTGGAATTTACATTCTAGTGGAAAATAAGACCATGTGGTAGACAGAATAATGCCCCCCCCAAATGTCCACATCTTATCTCCATAACCTGTGATCATGTTTCATTACATGGCAAGGAGGAATTAGGGTTGCAGACAGAGTTAAGGTCACTAATCAGCTGACTTTAACATAGGGAGATAATTCTGGATTATCTGGATGGGCTTGGTGTAATCCCAAGGGTCTTTATAAGTGGAAGAGGGAAGTGGAAAGGTCAGAGTGAAGAAAACGAAATCTCGGCTGCTGTTGGTGGTTTAGGAGATGGAGAAAGAACCACAGGCTAAGGGGTATGGGGGCAGCCTCTGGACACCAGTAAAAACAGGGAAACTGATTCTCTCTCTTCTATGGACTTCAAAGAGGAATGCAGCCCTGCTGACACCAATGAGACCTGTGTCGAATGTCTAACCTCCAGAACTATAATAAATTTGTATTGTTGTATGTCGTTAAGTTTGTGGTACTTTGTTACAGGAGCCATAGAAAACAAACACAGGCTGAAAACAGAAAACGAGTACAGGGGCGCCTGGGTGGCACAGCGGTTAAGCGTCTGCCTTCGGCTCAGGGCATGATCCTGGCGTTATGGGATCAAGCCCCACATCAGGCTCCTCCGCTATGAGCCTGCTTCTTCCTCTCCCACTCCCCCTGCTCGTGTTCCCTCTCTCGCTGGCTGTCTCTGTCTCTGTCAAATAAATAAATAAAATCTTTAAAAAAAAAAAAAAAGAAAACGAGTACAGCCGTGTGTGTGTGTGTGTGTGTGTGTATGTATATACGTATATATATATATAATCATTTGACAATAAATTCTGAAAAAATTGGAGCAGGGAATATGGATAGGGAGTATTAGAAAGGGAGGGCGAAAATAATTTTAAGTAGAGTTGAAAGAGGAGCCCAAGGAGGATTTGGAGTAGCAAGTAGACAAAATATGACACCACTTTTACTGGAATCACACTGGCTGCTTTATTGAGGATAGTACATATGGGGGGGTGGGCAAGGTGGAAGCAGGGGGCCAGTTAGAAGGTTATTGCGATAACAGGTATTTGTGGCTTGGGCTGAGGGGGTGGAAAGAGGTCTGTCAGTGTTTGGATATCTTTCAAAGGTAAAGCCGATGAGATTTGCTGATAGATTAGAACTGGAACAGAAAAGGAGATAAGTCAGAGATGATCCTGTGATTTAGGGCTTTAAGCCAATGGAAGGTTGGAGAGGCCATTCACCAAGATGGGCAAGACAGCAGTGGAGAAAGTTTGAGGGAGAGGATGGGTGTAGGTTGGGTGGACTCTTGGTACCCGAATCCTTCCCTTCCCCTAGTCTTTCCCTTCAGATTGCTTTTCCCGACAAGTAAAGAACCATACACATTAGGAATAATAGCCAGTGGGAAACAGTAGCTTGTTCAATTTGTGATGGAGCCAGTTTGCTATGTAACACTATGCAGAGCTCTAATAAAAGCTGGACTGGAGAATGAGGTGTAGCCCAGGACGCTCCAGGTGGAATGTTTGTGTCTTCCCCAAATCCACCTGCTGAATCCTATCCCCTAGGGTGTTCGTATTGGGAGGTGGAGCTTCTGGGAGTGATCAGTCATGAGGGTGGATGCCTTATGAGTGGGATTAGTGTCTTTATAAAAGAGGCCTGAGAAAGCTCCCTGCCCCCTTCTGCCTTGTGAGGACACAGTGAAAAGTTGTCTATGAGAAAGCAAGCCCTCACCAAACACTGAATCTGCTGGCAGTTTGATCTTGGACTTCTCAGTCTCCAGAACTGTGAAAAATATCTTTCTGTTGTTGAGAAGCCCCCAAGGTTTGTTGTAGTAGCCTGACCAGACAAAAACACAGGGGGACCAAGGAGGGCTTGAATCTAAATGCTGGCCCTTCAGAGCACATTGTGAAGGTTAAGCCATCCTTCTCCAGCCCACCAGGTCACAGGCAGAGAAGCTGGGCCAGAGAGTGGGCAAGAGCTGGGGCATCGTTCACCACACTGACCCCACTCACTGATGAAAATTACCCAGGAAACATGGATGGCCCCTCCCAATCACGAGATTTACCATTCTTCCCCAGGGAAGAAGCCACTAAGGGGCTGGAAGTGGGATGAACATTCTCTCTTCCCATAGGCAAAGCTGAAACGCAAGGAGAGAGAGAGACAGTTCCATTAATGTTTATTGATTAGAGTTGAATGCCCTCTTCACCCTGCACATGCCCTGCTCATCTATAGCCTAGAGAGTGAGTCCTATCTCCACAGGCAGAATTTGGATCTCGATGTTCCGCTTTAGTTTCTGAGCCAAGAAACCTCATTTTTCCTCTCTTGACAGGACAGAAAAGATCATGCCATGGGAATTGTTAGGCAGACAACAGACTTCCCAATTAGGGACTAGCCAGTGAAAAGGGAAGGACAATTAAACGTAAACTGGGGTAATTAAGAGATACTTCCATCCTGATTGTTCTGGATGATGAAGAGAGTTCTGATTGCCCTGAGGCCAAAAGGTTTGAGCAGTGACTAGGGTTTGAGGCAGTTTGGAAATGAAATTGCATTAATAATAAAGAGAATCATTACTTAATGGCTGTATATTTGTATCTGACTATTTTCCCCCTCATGTTTGAGTTTCTTATTTACAATCTCCAAAATCTTTGCATTGCCCAAGTGACACAGAATTAAATGTAATCACTTAGTGTTTTAATCACTGTCACTTAGTATTAATATAATACCATGCCTATTTGACTATTAAATATTTCTTACAATATCAGAAATGACTTGATATTGAAGATGTGTGTGGTTTTAGAGGTTCTCATTTAGGAGTGGCAGAAACCACTTTTGGGGGGAGGATGTTAACCCCTCACATATCCTAATTTCTACTTAATGTATTTCCATACTTCCCGGATGTCGGGTGGCTCAGTCAGTTGAGTCTCTGCCTCCGGATCAAGCCCTGCGTTGGGCTCCCTGCTCAGTGGGGAGTCAGCTTCTCCTTCTTCCTCTGCCCTTCCCCCGCGCCCCCCACCCCGCTTGCGCGTATGCTCTCTCAAATATATATGTATATATAATTTATAGTTTATAATATATAATTTATATATTTATAAATATATAGAATTTGTATATATTTATATCATATATAATATATTATATATTTTATAAAATACATATAATTTATAATATATAATTTACATATTATAATTTATAATATCTATATAATTTCCATACTCTTTAAAGTGTGTAGTCAGTATTGTAAAATGCAATACTTAGTCGTTTGGTACTCTTTAATCAATATGTATTAAGGTGCTATAGGAAAATAAAAAGATGTGGAAGACATTATTTTCCTTAGGAAGCTTATATCTAGTGACTCCGACTATTAAGACTACTTTCTACGCCTAGTTTACCCTTAAAACTACTTGCAAGGTAGATAGTGCTCTCCCAATTTACAGAGGAAAATACTGGTTTAGAGGTCATAGACCAAAATCACACAGTAGGAGGTCGCAGGGTGTGCCTGGGCTTCAAGGCTATGCTCATTCCACTACTCCCAGGCTGTTCTAGTAAATCCTCCAGAATCTCAGTATTTTCCAATGATTAATGCTCCCCCTCTGTCAGTAGTTTCCAACAGAGTCTTTTTCAGCAAGTCAGAAAATCTTGGAGCAGGTGGTTTCCCCCTTTCCAGGTGCCTTGGCTGTGTGCGGACCCAGAACGCGTCCTTTCTGATGCCTGTCTCCCTCTCCGCCCTGGCGAGAGGGTCTCCGTCTTTTCCGAAAGGAGCGGAGCACGCGTAGACGGCCCATTCCCCACCTCTGCAGGAGACAAGAGGAGCCTCCCGGCGACCTGACTTCTTTTCCCCCACGGAGCTGCCATTCCGCGGGCGGCCGCCAGGGGTCCCCGCTCGGCTCCCCCGCGAGATAGCCGCGCACCGGGCGCCTGTGGGGGCTACTTCGGAGCTGCGGCGGCTGGAGCTCAACCCCCGCGCTCGCTCGCCCGCACGCTCCGGGAGACCGCGCGTGCTGGCCCCTCGCCGCTCGTCCCGCGCTCGCCGCGTGGATCCGCAAGCGTCGCCCGTCCCGCCCCCGGCTCACCCTCCTTCTCAGGCGCCGGCTGCGGCTGACCCGGCGCAGGAGCCAACAGGGCCGCGGGCTGAAGGTAAAAGCCCACGGTGAGTGAGAGCCCGCGCGGGGCGAGGCGAGGCGAGGTGGCGCCGCCCGGCAGCTGCTGGCCCCCGGTGGCGCCCGGGCGGGGCGGGGAGCGGCGCACCTGGGGGCGGGCGCAGCGAGGGGGTGGTGGGGTGGGGTGGGGGCGACGGCTCCGAGGCTGGGACCCGCGTCAGACCCCTGCCCGCGCCTCGGCTCAGGCCGGCTGCTCGCGCTCCCTTCTCGGGCGGGAACGAGAGTCCAGTCCCCAGCCCGGGCTCCGGGGCCTTGATTGTGAAAGCTCTATCAGTGAAATGCATCTCCCCGCGGGCCACAAGTGCGTCCCGGAGCCGTCCCGAATCGCGGGTGACTGCCGCGTGCGTGTCGGGCTGCGGGTGGCGGGAAGACAAACTTTTGCGAAAGTGCGCCTGGGCCGGAGCACCGCGCTCAGGGCGTGTGCGGAGGCTGGACGCGGGCTGCGCGGGGGAAGCCCGCTCCGCCGGCCCGCTCGCCCCGGGCACTGGCGGAGCTTCGGGGAGGGAGCGCGTGGGTGAAGGATGGACAAAACCCTGCTGACCCCTGGGGCCAACAACTGTCAAACATCTGGAATCCAGCCCCTCCCTTCCCAAGGAAGGTGAAAACCCCTCAACTTTCCTTTGATTGTCCTCCTTGCTTTGGGACCCCTCTCGGAATGGAAAAGGGCCGACCTCTGGTGCCTGGCAAGTGAGTACAGGAGACTCCCAAGCCCCTCAGGCTCCCCCTTCACCCACCTTCCTGACCACCTCCCAGATGTCCTCCCCGCAGGGACCACGCCACAGAGCCCGCGGGGATCGTGACGAATGGTCTTTTGTTTCTCCGCGCCTCCCCTATTGTTTGCCTTTGCAACATCTGGCGGGGCTGGCGGAGAGCAGGACGCCCCCCGGGTCCTCCCCGCACTCCCCCACCCCCAGCCAGCCTCACGGCCGGCTCCCCCGGGGATCCCGACCAGGGAAGGCGAGGAGCCCGACCCCAGCGCGGCCGCCGCACCCAGGCCCTGCGGTTAGAGGGCGGAGGGAAAGTTGCTGCTTCCCCGCCTCCTCGGCTGCCTGTGGCCCGCGGCGCGTTTCTCAGATCTGATCCCAGATGCGCCGCGAAGGGCGCAGCCGGAGAGAGGTGCCGCTTTCCCGAGAGTGGAAGCGGCCTTCCGCCTTCACCAGGGTGTCCTTGGGTGGCCCCAGTGGATTTAAATCTCCGCCCGAAGGCCTGTGGCTGGGCCGCTTCCAGGCCAGCGGAACGGCATCAGGGCACTTTTGGTAGGCAGAAAGCCTGGGTTCTGGGGTCTGCGAGTTTCCAAGGGCTGGAGTACAGGCGAGAATGGAGAAAGAAATAACCCAGGAAGCCTCAAGACTTTGTCTAGAAAGAGTGGTTAGGTGGCTCCCTCCAGACTGAACGTGGAATTTTGACTTGGGGTAGGGCTCCAAGCTGAAATGCCAGGTCCCCTGTCAGCATTTAGAAAAAGCAAACCGGAGGACACCGCACAGGCGCCGCCGGGGCAGTGTTCAGGCTTCCAGGCCCTTGCCAACCAGTGGCTTGGGACTGCCTCCGGGTTCCCCTGGGGGTGCGCCTGTTAGATTCTACGTGACCATGTTTCTGCGCCTTCCCTCACATACTAGATGCTTACGCATCGTGCTTTTTCGTAGTGAGTGTAGATTGTTAAAGAAGTAGGGCAAAAGCAAAGTAGCTACTCTGAGAAGGCAGGGTTCCCGTGCGGTGCCTGGTGCCTGGACGGTCGTTTTGTCTGTGAGGGGAGGCCAACCCTGTGCACCTGTTAAAATCTAGACATGCTCGGCTTTACTTATAGTGGTGTTGCCAGCTTTTTCTGATGGAGGCCCAATCATCCAAGGAAGCTCAGTTACACTTTATACCCTCTACCTTTTGATCCCTTCCCCAAGCCTGAAGAGGGAGGAAACAAGCTTCCATCGGAAGCTTCCACCCGTGACCTGGGTACCCACTCAAACATTTTAAGTGGGAGCTCTGCACAGTTCTAGGGGTTTTCTCTTTACCTGACTTAACAGAAATTTGACTTCCATTCAAGAAATAAATAAAGGCGACTACTAAGTCAGGAAGGTGTACACAGAGCACTTTGGCGATTTCTGGGTATTACCGGTGGCACCAGCAAAAGAAAAACAGCAAACTCTTTGAAACACTGGAAGGCACTTTAGAAACGTCTCATTATGAAAATGATGCCTAAGGAAGGATTCCTTTGAAATTCAGCAGCAGTAGCAGCAGGAGAGAAGCAACCAGGCAGACCTGGGTTGGTCAAGAAGTGCCCAAAGGCATCATTAACCAAGTGAGAGGGCAGTGTTTGTCCCAGTCTACCCCAGTAAGGAAAACAGGGTAATTGTAGTGGAAGATGAGCTTGTACAGTTTTTTTAATTTTAGAATTAACCTCCCCTCCCCCGAATCATTGTAGAAAAAACAGAAACACAAAGAGATAAAAATGAAGACAAAAGGAAGGGGGATATTGAAATGAGGCTCCAGTGAACGGTCTTATCCAATGATTTCCTTGGATAAATTTCTGGAGCTTAGTATAGCTAGGTTGGAAGAGTTAATGCACTTTTTAGGATATTTAAGATCGGCATATTGTCCTGTAGGAAAGTTGTGCCACTTTACTGGCTGTCTAACAATATACAAGAGAATTGTTTTTTCTGTATCCTGTACCCCACTCACACTCTGTATTATAATCACTCTTTTTCATTTCTGCCAGGTGGATGGGAGGTATCCTCCTGTCTTCTTTTGTATTTCTTTAACCGCAAATGAGGTTAAACATTTTTCCTGTTGTCTGTTAGTAGTTCTTCCTTTATGACGATGTCAGTTTATGTCCTTCACCTGTTTTTTTCAGTGGGAACGTTCTCCTTTTTCTGACTAGAGGTGCTCTTAATAAAAGCATACTGTTCTGACTTCTGACTCTGCCCTTGTAATCTGACAATCTTTATTGACTTGAAGTGCCTATTCTCTTCCTTCTAGCATAGCAAACATTTGGCAAGACTGCAACCATAAATTGCTGAAATAACTGACATGATCTTAGCAGAGTTATTAGGGAGACTATGCAAAAGCATTATTAGAAAAAATCTTGGAAAATAATACCAAGTGTATACTTTCTGCTTAGTAGCGCACATGCCCCAACATCTTTACAGTTTATGGTGCCTTCCCCCCCCCATTTAGAACAACTCTTGATGAGTTGTTTTTACTAAATGGATTTTACAAACTCATTTTATTTGCATTCCTTCCACTGATAACCAGTGTACCACAATCCAAACTTTTAATTTTTGCCTGAAATTTGCCTCAGTGTTATGACTCTCTGGCTTTACCATTTGAGTCCTGTACTTGAACGAACTTTGTACGGTTCAGGAGCTTGCTTTTGAAACAATATAGCAGGAAAGTTCCCCAAGGGTGGAACCAGGTACATTCATGCATTTGCATTTGTGAGGCCACAAATCTCTATGTTAACTCTTGCTTGAAGGTAAGGAATTCTGAAATGGGGAGAAGGGGAGAGAGGAAGAAAGAAATTAATTTCAGCTGGATGATGGATTAATACAGATGAAGGATCACACAAGAAAATTTAAGTAAATAATCTAGATAATCTGGATACAAAATAATTTCTAAAAAGGTAAACTATATTAAAGTGTCATGTATTATTACTAGTTTATTTAACGGAAAGGGGTCTTCTAATTGGGAAAATCCAATGTGAAAATCAATGTGAAATATGACTGCAGGTACTTCATTTTAGGCATTTAAAAAAATACAGAAAAACAACGCAAGGCAGATATTATACTTTTCTGCCGCATTTTCCATGCCCTTGAAATCAGATAGTAGCAGTAGGGATGAACTGTGTTTTCTACATTAGAATCACTGGCTCTCAAAGGTTGAATGAGAACTTAATGGCCATCTAATTCAACCGTCTGATATCACTGAGTATCTTCATTCTCTTAAAAAAAATAGAATGCCATCCTACAGACTGTATCATTTCAAACAAACCAAACTGAGAAGCAAATAGGACAGAAATTTCACCTTCTTCTTCTTTTTTTTTTTTTTTTTTTTTTTTTTTTTTGAGGGCAGGGGGAGAAAGGGAGTGTTTTAACTGTATGAAAGTTTGTATAAGCTCCTTTAACATGCTCAGCTTTATAGAATAAACAGCCTTGGCAGCATGACAGTTAAATCACTGAGGTGTTACATTTTGCAACATTCTCTCATTCATATCCTCTAGCATTGGCTGGGTAAAGTTCAAAGGTCCTTGAGCAAAGCAAGTACAAAATAACAAAGGGAAAGAGGAAGAAAAGAGTAGAACATGGAGAGGATCTTATTCCCTTAAAACTAACTTCAAAATTTCTAACAAGACTATTGGTACCCAGGGGACGGTTGGCATCGCCTTTTAGAAAGGTGGATATAGCTGATGTCTCAAGGCCAACTTTTTTTTTTTTTTTTAAGATTTTATTTATTTATTTGACAGAGAGAGAGAGACAGCCAGCAAGAGAGGGAACACAAGCAGGGGGAGTGGGAGAGGAAGAAGCAGGCTTCCCAGTGGAGCAGGGAGCCCGATGTGGGGCTCGATCCCAGAACCCTGGGATCACACCCGGAGCCGAAGGCAGACACTTAACAACTGATCAAGGTCAACTTTAGAAAGAGTAAACATTATCTAAATCACTGCCACTCCAACGGTGGGCAGGCTTATAGGATTGCCCAATAATTCTTAAAAAGAAGATGAAGGAGATGTTGGAGAGAAAAGGAATTTTAATTCTCAAAAAAATACCTTATTTCTTCCTGAGCAGTGCTGCAAATTTCTGAAAGTAGTAGAAACACCTTCTGATTTCCACTCGGATGATTTCCCAGGCACAATGACTGTATTTTTTTTCTTTCAGAAAGTTGTCTATCCTATTGAAATATCTCCTCAGTTCTAGGTTGCTCAGCTGGGGGACCAGAGCTCCTGACCAGTTCATCCCATCCTCTTCCAACTCTTTTGAGTCTTCCTTTTCTTTCTCCTCTTCCTCCAAGCATTGTTCCAAGTACTGCAACTGCTGGTCGAGTCCGATTTGGATTTGTTTCAGGTAGTCCTTTTCCCAAGTGGATGTGAAGGTGTACTGACTGAAGATGTTGAAGGCCTGTATGGACATTTCATAGAAGGCCTCCTTGATGTACCTTTTGGCAGGCTGGGTGTGTGATAGGATCTCTTGGGGCAACTCAAAAGCTTTGGTTTCTCTTAGGCACTCTACAGGAAAGGAACTGCTCGTACTGCTCAGAAGTCTCAGATTTTGCCAGGTGACTTTCCTCAGGTGAAAATGCAGCAAGTTACAGTCCAGAGAGAGGATGCCAGTGATGAGCAGACCCACAAGGCATGCAGACTGCAGACACTTCCGAATCACATCAGGCTTAGTGCTCATTTTTTCCCCCCAAGCTAAAAAATCCACCAGACTCAAGGTTGACAGTGATGTTTTAGGTCTTAAGTATTCCTTCACGTGCCTTTTATACACCCGAATAATCTTCAGTGGGGAGGAGTTTTCTCACTCCTCATTTTATGTTTCTCAGGGTTTCAACCCCTTTCCTTTGCCTCTGAGATTTGTTTTGACTTTGGGTGACTAGGCTGACTTTGGAAATGCTAATCTTTCTCTTTAAAGTGAGCAAGGCATTACCATTGCATTACCTGAGTTGTCTGGATGACCCATCCCAGTACTACTGGATTGTCATAACAAGATTGATGCAGAGTATTTCAGAAAGAACTGAAAGTTCTGACTCTATACATGCACTTATCCAACACTATTACATAAGAGAGCAATCCGTTAAAGAATTTTTTTTTCTTGTATCTGGCCATGTAGCCAAACATCTTCTCTCATTGAGTTAATCATAGACATTGGACAAATGACTTTAATTATTTGATTGCAAGGCCACCAGAACATAACATAGCTTAGGTTTCTCTAATCTTGTTAAATTAAGCTTCTCTATTTGGATATTTTCTCTTTTTATTTTCCTGGGTCTCAAGATGAAACACAGAGTTGGTCGATTGAGCATGGCACTTACTGAAAGCTCGCTTGTTTTCTGTTGTCATTAGAAAATGTTGATACTCTCCAACCATCCTTTCCTTTAGTTAAACCCAAACTAACGCTTCCATGGCTGCCTAACATTTCACACGCCTCTGATACCTGTCATAGAAATACTTACTACCTATATTACTCTATGTGTGCACTCTCTAAATTCTGATTTCACAGATTTTATGAGGTGACTAACCTGGAAAAATAATTTGGAAAATGGGCACTTTAATATTTTGTAATTATAACATTATAAGTTGACACAACCTCTCTAGAGAGCAAAATGATGATATGTATCAAAAGTCTTAAAAATGTACATGGTCTTTGACTCAGCAGTTCTTCCTCTAGGAATTTAAACCCAAGAAATAATGATGGACATCTTTAAAGACTTAGCTGTCAGGAAGTTTATCACAGAAAAAAACGGAAAACAATTTAAATGTTCAGTAGTAGGTAGGTGGTTAAGTAATTCATCAGTAGAAAATTTCTATGTGAGTATTAAATCTTAGGTTGTGGGAATATGTTTGGTCACTTGGGTAAATTCACTTTGTAGTTTAAAACCAAGCTTACATGGGTAGTATATAGAGTCTGATAGCATATTTGTGAAATACCTACATGTGCATATATGTACAGAAATAAATCTAGAAGTATACATGCTACAAATATTTTCTCTAACTAGAAAAATATGCATTTGCAATGTGACCAATATATACTACTTTCTTTACTTACACATTTCCATTCTAGGATACTTTCAAAAGAAATGTGATTTTACCCCAAGACTCAGTTCCCATTCCATAGAATAACATAGGATATGTGGGAGTTCAGTGTACCATTTTTACAACTTTTCAATAAAAATATATACGTTTATATATATATACATATATTTATGATTAAACATACACACAGAGTCTATAAAGTACAAAGTATCTCTGAAGACCATACCTGCTTATATGGCTCACATAACTTCTTCCATCGAAAACTTGTTACCTTGTCCTAGGCAGAATTGCTTGTCCCTCTTTTGGGCTTTTAAATGCTTTGTCCCCCTTCATTATGGCTTTTTTAAAGTGCTTAATTGTGTGAGTGTTGATTTCCCAACTTTGTATACTTCTCCCTCCCCTACCCACTTAAAATGCTTTGACTACTTTGCACTTATCTGAGACAGTTCAACCTTACTAACTGAACTAAGAGCTTTTTCAATTGAATTACTATGCTAAGAGGTTCTGTTCATAGGTGATGGAGGTCCCTCTTGAAGGTCCCTCTATTTTCTGCCATGTACAGTTTTGCCATTTTATCCTGCTCACCCCAAATTTCCTCCCTGTATAGTCATTCCATATCACATCCTCGTTTATTCAGAACTGTATTTTTAGCTAGTACCACATGCCAATCACTGGGCGGGTCTTGAGGATGGAAGAGTAAGGTGTAGTCCATGATCTCAAGGAGTCCATGATTGATAAAGCAGGCACACTCTGAGTGTTTTAGGTAGCTGGAGTAATTCATAGGTCTTCCCTATAGCATGGAGCTCATCCCCATGTGGTGTAAATGTTAATTGATGCTGATGGTGCCAAGATTCATGACCACGAAGGAAAGATGATTGACATGTATACCTTCCTGTCTTCCACTGTTAGCTGTTTAAAAGTTCTTATCTATGCCTGATTTTGCAAACAAAAATACAGAACACCCATGCAATATTTGGGAACTACCCATACTAAAAAAATCACTCATCATTTACCCCAAATTCAAGTTTAGCTGGTTGTCTCGTTATTTTACCTGGTAACCCTATCCACCATGCAAACTCCCATTGACCTCTTAGAGTAGAGCTCAGACAAGAAGCCCTTCACAGGAAACCATTCCTCTGCTAGCTGTTCACCTCATGGAGAAGTGCATTCAGTTGCATAACTCTGTGCTGGCTTGTGCATTTCCCTAAAAACTTGTGCACAGCATGCTCCCAAGGGGCACCTGTCATACTAAAAATATTACATGTGCACGCACATGTACACACACACACACACACACACACACACACTGCTCTGATCAGAAACGTTATTAGATGATCAGTCATTGGTCTTGCCCCTGTTCTGTAAAAGCCATGCTATGTGAGTATATCTCAAAATATCAGGAAAATTGAAAAGAATGACAGTGTAAGGAAATGTTTTTATCCCCTAATTTGTCTGTTACAACTGCTCCATCTGTCTTTACAGCTGTGTGCTGCCATAGCTAATGATATTTCCATGATAGCTGCTCTTATTTCTCTAGCATGTCTTGAGATCATTTGTAGTGGTCAGGCTTTCCTCAGAGGGAAAGCTGATTAGCAGGGGCTGCCTTGTTGATAGAACTGTGTAAAGTCCGTATGGGTTATAAGGTGAACAATAACGGGCAAGACAAAATTTGTTGGACAAAATGGCGATGACACACTTCAGTCTAGACAGGATTGCTGTGATTCAGCTCAGGAGCATTTCATATTCTCTGGTAGGATTTATTGCTCTCCATGAAAAGGCAAGTTTCAAACCAAGGTGAGTGTAACATGTTGATCATCCGTGTTACTCAGTGCATGAAAGTAGGTTCTTCCATTTGTGGGGTCAGAAGGTGATTGAGCCCAGTAGAGAGCTCTGAGATGGGGAGCCATGCATCCCTCCCTGGCGGTGCCTTCCCCAGGGTATGCAGACCGTGGTCACCACAAAGCTGCGTACAGCTGTTTTAGCTCCAGACCAGCCCTGAAGCTCTAACTTGGTGTTTTGCTCCTTCTCCCTGCCTCCCGCATTGGGGTCAGCCTCTCTCATGGTCTTCTAGTCCTCTTCTTGGCTGTTCTTTTACTGGTGTTCCTGATGTAGAAATTTATAATGACTACATAAGTAATACATGGAAATGTCTTTATAGTAAACATTTAAACATTTTAGATAAAGGGAAAGCTCTGCTTGCCAGCTCCGCCTCATGCCATACCACTGTCCTCCCTGAGATAACTGGTGATTAGTTTGATATGTGTCCTTGTTTGATACCAGTCTCCCCACAAAACATGAAGTTCTGTGAGCACAGTGCAACAACTGGCTTGCTTGCTGTCGTCTCTGGAATGTCCAGCAAGACCCCCAGGGATCAAGAGAGACCCAGATCACCTCCTTGGATGATATGTGGCCCAGTAGCGGGGAGATTTGTGTCTACTTTTGAAAATTGCCAAACCAGCGTTATAAAAGTTGTGATATGCTTTAAAGTTTAATCCTGTAAGTGTATCTCTGACTGTATGTATGATATCATTTGCATATGATCTAAATAATCTACACTGTAAACATTTCATGAATATGAGGCCCAGGATAAATGGCTCACTGGACCCGGATCAGACAGATCCAGGTGCCTTGGCACAAAGCACCTGGCATAAAGTAGGCGCTTAATAATTATTTGTTGGATGACTGAAAGAATGAAACTAGGTCTCGATGACAGGGAGATTGTTTGGTGGTTTAGTTCTTTCGGTGTAGGGATATGGAGAGGACAAAGTTGGGCATTGGGGAAATTGACAAGTTCACAGAATGGTGGGTAGGAGCTCAACCACCACTGCTTTCTCTTTGGGATGCCCACGGCTGGTTAGGTCATGAGCACAGCCATACCTCTACTGTAGTGGTATCACATAGTTTTGTGTCTTTTGGGTGACTCACATATCTAACTGTCCAGACAGAGTTTTGTATCCATGGAATCTCTCACATGAAGACACTAAATATTTGTTGAATAAAAAACTGCCATGTGATTTCTTCTGGTTCTCAAGTTTGCTGTGCAAGCAAAACTGCTGAGAGGTTCCAAGACCATTCCTTCCTCCTCCTTCCCCCCAGCATCGCCACTTCCCTATTATATTAGATGCTCCCAGTAGCTTTGTTTTGTTTTGTTGGTTTTGTTTTGTTTTTAATCATATCACTCTCAAGGAGGCTCTTTGGACAGACTTACCCTTGGTTCTTTTTTATAGGTCAGCTTCAGATGATGCATGTAGGAACTTGGGCACAGAAATAATGTTAGCTTTTAGAAAATGATCCCTGGCAAAAGGACATTTACCATGTGAAATTTAAGCAAATAAATATCCATCATCAGTAAAACATACCCTCAGTTTGGGATTACCAGAACAGATTCCACCTGTATCTTTGTTTCTCTTGGTCTGTTTGAACCCTAATGGGGCTTTCACTTTACTCACTGAGTAAATGTGGATTTCTTCCCAGAACACATCCAAGAGTGCCCATAGTCGGGGAAGAAACAGCAAGAGTGGAATGAGTGATGGACAGACATGTCCCCTTGTCTGGGATAAATATTTATTTATTTAAAAGATATATTTATTTGAGAGAGAGAGAATGAGTGAGCAGAGGGGAAAGAAAGAATCCTTAAGCAGAATTCATCCTGAGCGTGGAGCCTGATGTGGGACTTAACGTGGGGCTCGACATGGGGCTCAATCCCAGGACCCTGAAACCATGACCTGAGCCGAAATCCAAAATCAGGTGATTAACTGACTGAGTCACCCAGCGTCCCTATCTTGGATAAATATTTAAAAGTGGTTACCATTGCAGAGAGGACAGGGTCTTCTTTTAATTACTGTCAGCTTGCATGAAGTCATAGGTTTCCTGACATTTATGAATAACAAAGAAAGGCATTATTATGGGAAAATTTAAGTGAACTTTTCTCAGACTGACAGAAGACTCACAGGCCTCAATTTTTAGGATTTCTTTAGGGTCTGAGCAATGCTTGGGTTTGGGGATAGTGTCTAGGAATAATCTATTGGATCCAGGGGGAGTGGGGAAGGGCCTCTTCTTGCCAAGACCCCTGCCCCTTGGTAGCCTGTGAAGTGCAGAATCTAAATCATAGAATGTAGGGTTAGATGGACTCTTAGAGATTGGGACCAGAGGGGTGAATTGACTTGCCCAAGGTCACAGTGCTACTTAGGGCCAAAATCAGGCTGACATACAGGTCCTCGGACCTCATTGCCATCAATGTAAGCCTTTCACCAGCGAGCAGAAAAGTCTCTGCTCTCTGCCTCCACTGAGAGGAGCAGCCCACCCGCAGTCAAAGGAAAGGGGATTGTGGAGGCTGGAAGCTGTCACTGTCTTGAGGCTGGGAAGGGAGAACCAGAACTGAAGCTCTTTCTGGTACTTCACAGGGGCTTCTCAACTCTGTGAGAAAGGCGATAGCAAAGGAGGAAACCCTGAGTTAAGTCTGCTATCCCTAGTATTTCTCAAGGTTTTTTTGAATTCTGTAGATAAAGACTGGTTTCCCAGATTCCTGGGTCAGTTCAGGCCTGGAGAAGTGGCTAGGAATGAGTTTTCTGAGAGATTCCCCCATGTCTGAAATTAATGTGTTTATGTATTCATTACTTATATATCCAGTGTTTAACACATAGCATATGTTCAATGAATATTTATTGAACAAATAGGTGTATGTTTCACTATTTTACGACTTAATTTAAATTGAATTTCAGATCAGTTCAGCAACCTCTTCGTAGAACTGTATAGCTTTGAGCAAGTCACTTAAACTTTCTGTGCTTCATCTGTAAATAGGGATAATGAGAAAGAACCTCATCAGGTGGTTGTGGAGATATAAATTGCTGAGAATGGTGCCTGGTACATAGTAAGTGGTCAATAAATGATACACACCATCATCATTGTCGTCAACTGTTGCCTACAGAGTTAGACGCAACGACAAATTCTAAGAATACAGGTGCAGAAAAGCCAGATGTAGTACCTGTCCTTGCGGAGGTTCCTGGAGGCAGTGATACCTGGGCTGAATCTTGAAAGGCGGGAACTGATAGAAGTTTGAATTAGGACAGTGATAGTGGGTATGGAAGGGAATTAGCTAGGAGGTAAGATTGGCAAGTGTTGGTAAATGATTGAGCACGGGAGGGTGAGGAAGTAGAACTAGACCAGGAAAAAGCCCAGTCTTCTAACTAGGTATATGGTTGTGCCACCAACTAAGAGGTAGCATATGAGAGGAAGACCAGGCTTAGGGGAGCAACTGGTGAGTTTTGTTATGATGAATTGCTTGGAGTTGTCTATGGGATAGCCAAGTGGAGATGTTCATTCAGCAGTTGGATGTGTGGGACTAAATGAGGACAGGAGACCAATCGAGATGGGAGAGAGAGATTTGAAATTATTAGCGGAAACTATAGGTGATAATTTAAAACCATAAGAATCAGTTGGTTTATCTAAGGAGAACATGTAAGGTAGGAAGTGAGTGTGAGTGAGTATCAGAACCTTAAGCATCACCTGTGTTTAAAGAGTGGGTAGCGGAAGAGGAAGCTCACAAGGATGGTCACGGGGATGTGAGGAGAATGAAGATGGAGTATTTTGACTCTATCTGTCTCTGCCTCTTTGTCCAGATGACGCCTCATAATCCTTCTCAATACGGCACTCTCAGACAGCCATTCCCAATTAAATTATTTGCCATTATTGATCTAGACCTAATCCCATGTTATAGATGAGCTATTTGAAGTTCAGAGAGGGGAATTAATTCATTTAAGCCTAAGGTCAAAGTCTTTGTGCTCTTCTAGCAGATGCCTTCCATGAAATGCATCTTGTTGCCAGGTATGTATCTGTGAGATCTTGGCAGATGTCAGCTGGATTGAAGTATGGTTTGGGTATTTCACTTCTACCATTTAGAGCTATAGGAGTTGGGTATATTGGTTTCCTATGACTGCCCTAACAAATTTCCACAAACAGCATGGCTTAAAATAAGAAATTTATTCTCTCACAGTTCTGGAATCTAGAAGTCCAAAATCAAAGTGTCATCATGGCCATTTCCCCTCCAAACCTTCTAGGGAAGAGTCTTCTTTTGCCGCTTCCAGTGACTGCTGGTAATTCTTGTGTTCTTGGCTTGTTAGGTTCATCACTCTGGTGTCTGTCTGCACAGTCACATGACATCGTCCATGTATCTGTGTCCCTGTGTCTTCCAGACATTGCCTTTAGGTATTTTTGGTAGCAATCTGCATAGTTGTTATTAATAACAGAAGATGGTATTTATTTTCAGGTTACTAAGTATTGACTGTTCGTATAAATTATCATTATTTCTCATATCCATAGTACAATGCCAATGTTATTACCCTTAATTTAAAGAGGAGGAAATGGAAGCTTGGAAATATTAAGGGACCTGCCTGAGATCACATACCTAGAAACCTACCGAATCAGGATTCAAGCCCACGTTTCTCTGAGGCCTTATTGTGTTTTTACAGGATCTAGGGTTGGAACAGGTTTGGTATAAAATCCACTGTGTGTATCTATGCATTAATAGCCTATTTCATTCCCAAAACGATTTGAAGCAGCTTGTAAATATATACAATACAAGAGAATACAAAGTATTTAAATAAATCAGAGTTGAGGGAAAACGTGTAAAAAAGCAAGATAAAGTCAGTGGTACGGTTGGAACATAAGAATGCATGTCATAATGTCCAGTGTCATTATTGAAGAGGGTTGCAAATCTATCTCTGGGCTTTCTAGAAGCAAAGAGGAAATGTGATCTGTTAAAGTAATCACAGTGTCCAAAAGATAAAACAAACCATCAGCAAAGCTAAATCCTTAGTAGAAACAAAGCTTTCTTGGTACTAAGTCCTGGGAGGCATTTCTCCTGTGGGCCTTCAAGAAAAGAGCACTGTGGAATTTCCTGGGTAAAGACCCCAGCAACTGCCTTACAAGAGAGACTACCACCACATGTGTTGTGGGGGTGATTCTTGTAACCTCCCTCTGTGCAGGCAGATGTCACATGGCTCCTGTGCTGTTCCTTGGCAGGCGTTCTGTGGGGGCTTATTGAGTTTTCTCATGTTGAGTTACCGAATGGAGTTCTGTAGTTCAGCTGGACTGGGATAGCATGTCTTCACCATGGCTCAAAGTGGGGAAAAGTGTGTTCATTTGAGAATGTTGGCATTTTCAGGGACATTCAGTGTGGAGAGACTGCCCTGACATTTCCAGAGGCCCTGCCCAGATCCAATTCTGCATTTCCTATTATATGTTCAGAGGAACGTCTGGGAAACCTATTTGTAGGCATAGCTCTCCTCCAGTTAGTCAGAACTGGCAAAACAAGCTGTTCTGTCAGATTGACCCAGTGCCATATACCAAAGTGAAGTGTGTGCTGGATTTCCATATAGCCATCAGCTTGGTTTGCTGTACTCTAAAGGTGATGGTCTAGATATGGGAATCCAGGAAGTGGCTCGTAGTTTTACTCTGCGTTGAGGTGACTTGTTTCTCCTGAAAAAACTTCTTCAGAAGTTGGATAGCTTAAAATTCAAAGCGAGGATAGCCTTGTGTGATACCACGGATAATGAAATATTAGGACATATCCTTTTGAGATGATCGGTTTTGGAAACTTGGGTATTTTTCATTTAACAATAAGACTCACTGTGTGGAAAGGGCCTAATGGATGGCCCCAGAACTAAAACTTCTTTATTCCCAGGGGAGATGCAGATAAGAGAGCAGAAATTGGAATTGCTTTATAACCATGCCTGCCGGGACAGGATAGTAACACTTATCGACAAATGTGGTAATACAGATTCTCGTGGATGGTCCATGGGACAAAGAATGCTGGAATTATCTATTGCCTATATTGTCCATCCATTCATCCACCCATCTCTGAAGATATGATGCCTGAAACAAGGTAATAAAAAAGAAAAAAGAAAAGTTCGTGTCCTCATAGAGTGTCTAGATTTCCAGACAATAGAGAATAAAATTATAGGGTGTTGTAAGTGCTATGAAAGAAATAAACACGGCAAGAGGGTAATTGGGGAGGTGATGGCTGAACTGAGACTTGAAGGATGAAGAAAAGTCAACCATGTAAAGAGCTGGAGGGAGAGCATTTCAGGCAGAGAGAACTGGAAGTTCTAAAGCCCTGATGGAAAAGAACTGGGGATATTCAAGGAACACAAAGGCAGTTAGTTGGGTTGGAGTGAAGGGAATGGGGAGATTGGTACTAGGATAGGTTGGGATGGGGCAGGGCATGGCAGGCCATGAGGAAGTTCCAATTCTGTCCTAAGACCAGTGAAGACACATGAAAGAATTTTAAGCCAGAGAATGGTGTGATATGACTTGTGCTTTAGAGAGATTGCTTTGGGCACTCCTTGGGGGGAACATTCAGAGAAGGGGCAAGAGTGGAAGCAAGGAACCCAGGTTGAGAGTAGATATTTCAATATGCCAGGTAAGAGCTGTGGTGGCCTAGATAAAAGTGAGAGCAGTGGAGATGGAGAGAAGACTGATTGGAGAGATGTTTTTAAGTTATTTGGGATGCATTTGGGCCCAGGTGAACAGCTGTGATCACCAAAGGCAGTTTTCCAGAAGCGCCATTGATTATCCATCTACTCATAAGGTCTTTACTGCATTAACCGGACAGTTTTTTGAGAACCAGCAAGTAATCTTATTTGGCATTACATCTTTAACTGATGGCCTTCAACTAGGTTAGGCCCCTTATACTTTGGACAACAAAATAAATAATTTACTTAATTGGACTTTGGTTGTGGTTGAGGCTTATGTTTCTCAGGTTTCGCTTGAGACTTAAATTTCTGAGAGTGTCTTCTGATGTATTTCCTATGTGTACACAGGACAAATAGATATTACTGTACATTTTAACATTTAAATAAAATAATGTGTTTTTATGATCAGTTTAAACTATGGATTACTATCAATGGTCAAATATAATCATACAATTCTGAAGTTAAGAAAGTGATCCTACTTTGTCATTTACTCAATATAGATGAGAGCCTGGAGCTCACAACTTCAATTCTCACCAATTTGTTTTTTTTTTTTTTTTAAGTCTCAGAAATGTCTATTTGCATGAATGCTGTAGCACAAACTACCCTCCTTTTAAACACTGGTGCTTAATAGGCTGGATCGAGATGTTCTTAACACCGAAATCAAGCAATAGCAGGCTTCTCTTGTGTCACAGAAAAATTAAATCAATTAAGTGAATATTCTACATTTCAAAGTTTTCAACAACATTTTTCTTAAATTTTGGCACCTTCGATGGTTTATCTAGAGTAGAACTTAGTCTACAAGATATCCTAGTTCTAAATTATTTGCTTATTTTATAAGCTAGTGTCTGATTTGGCATACAATGATTAGAGTCGCTATTTTACAAATAATCTTTGAGTATTTCATAATTTTGCAAAAATGTCAAGACCTCCAGATGCTAGCTGTTCTAACAAACACATACAAGAAAGTAGAATGGATCAAACAGGATGGAAGCATTTCTTACCTATGTAAAGTTGAGACAGAGGTACTTGAGCTGTGGTTGGCCTTTTTCCAAGCAGTGGTCATGGACACAGAAACCCTGTATCTTGTGGCTCTGCCATCGTCCATGTGGCTTTCAAGGTTTCAGAGCTTATCTTCATCAAGCTGGGGCAGAACGGCAAGAGCTGGAGGGGTGTGAAGGGGATCCTTATATGAGCCAGGCTTGGAGGGCCACACATCTCCTCCAGCCATATCCTGTTGGTGGGAACTTGGTCATATAGTCATAGTCACAGCTAAGTGCAAGGGATGCCAGGGAATGTAGCCTAGCTATGTGCCCAGGATGAGGAGGGAATAGTGCAATAAACAGCTAGCCCATCTCTGCCATGCTCTTGATCTAGTAAGAGAAACAGTCTAGAAGTCGAAATGTGTGGGCATGGTATGAGTGGGCCTAGGGGTTGGGCTGGCACATTGGAACACTTTGTAGACACTCAATAAAGATTTTCTAAAATCCCTAAGCAGCTTTCTAATGAGGTGATTTTCTTTTTTTACTGAACAGCAGCAGCAGAAGTACTTTTGAGATAAAAGATTTGGGTGTTTTTTTTTTTCAAAATTATTCAAATGAGAAATTATTAATTTGGTGGCATTTAAAAAATCATGTTTTCCTTATAAGAAATACATTTTGATAGATACTGTCATTAACTTTCTTTAGAGAACAGAACCCGTAGCACTTACCTCCCCATGGGGACCAGCATGTAGAAGAAGGTCCTCAGGGTCATGGCTGGGCATCAACCATGCGTCAAGCACAATGTTACTAAGTTTGCAGATAGCATTTCACTTTATCACCAAAAGAACCTGCAGGATTTCATTTTACGGTTTTTCTTAAAGTTATTTTTTATTTATGTAATTGAAGGCAATCTATTATTTAGGTGAAAATAAGTCTTGAGTATATCATGTTCTAGATGAACGATTTCTAAGAATCACTTCAGTGGTGGGAGGACATGATCATTTCTAAATGCTGGATCGGTACCACATGACTTTGTCACTGGTCATTATTCGAAAGATACTTGTTGAGTGCCTACTGTGTGTCAGACACTTTCCAGAAGCTGGAGCTTCCTCTGGCTCACAGATCCTTTCAGCCTTGGCCCGACCAGTAGATCCGAGGGGACTTGGCAGAACAGCCGTGGTAGCTGATAAAA
This sequence comes from Ailuropoda melanoleuca, assembly GCF_002007445.2. Lineage (NCBI taxonomy): Eukaryota > Metazoa > Chordata > Mammalia > Carnivora > Ursidae > Ailuropoda > Ailuropoda melanoleuca. The sequence goes on along the minus strand of NC_048224.1, from coordinate 18,983,451 downwards.
CAAAGCGCCAGGGGACAAACCATCCAGTGTCATCCCCTGTACTGAATGCCATTGTGTAGCCGCTTCTTGAAACAATGAAGAAATCAACTGAGACCTGGAAACTCTTCATCAAAACACAGTTTGTTTGTTTTGTTTGTTTGTTTTGCCAGTCCCAGTTGCTGTAAGCTGACTTACTCTAAACCAGTTTATATTTACAGAGCCCGTGTTGTGAGTGGCATGCTAAGGAATGCAAAGTGGATTAAGAGATGCCCAGTGAGGAGAAATTAAGCTCTGTGTAGAATATGACAAATAACAAGACTGGGATGTTGAATAAATGCTCTGTGAATTTGCAGATATACAAAGGACCCCTTTGGCTAGAAAGACAAGAGGGAGAAGGAGGCAGTGAAGTCTAAATAGAAGATACTCTTGGGTCCCAGTTCTACCTCTTACTAGCTGTGCGACCGTGGGGAGTGTCTTATCTCATGGAAGCCTCCCTTTCTTTTTTTTTTTTTTT
>NC_048224.1:18967985-18981237 GCF_002007445.2 Ailuropoda melanoleuca | reverse complement strand
ACTTTTTTTTTTTTTTTTTTTTTTTTTTAAGATTTCTATTTTATTTATGAGAGTGCATGCATGTGAGAGAGCACACAGGGGGAGCAGCAGAGGGAGAGGGAGAAGCAGGCTCCTCGAGGAGCAGGGAGCCTGATGCGGGGCTGCATGCCAGGACTCTGGGATTATGACCCGAGCCAAAGGCAGACACTTCACTGAGCCACCCAGGCATCCCCATTTTAGACTTCTGACCTGCAAACTGTAAAGTAATACATTTTTGTTGTTTTAAGCCACTAAGTTTGTCATTTATTATAGCAGCTGCTGGAAACCAGTACATGGATATTGGTCTCACTTTTCCTGTGCTCGAAGGTGCATGGATAACATACCCCTGTACTCTTCTAAGACCCTGGCACTTGAGGGGGAGCCTGCCACTTACCACTATCTGGCCAAGGGGGTCCTGCTTTCTGGCTGTCCTTCCTCCAGCTCCCTACTCCCCAGGGGCCAAACATCACTCCAGCTCTTGCTGCCCTGCTCAGATATGCAGTGACCAATCATCAACAAGCTCTGTAAGAAGTGCTGCGATGTGCTGGTCACTGGTCAGTGATGTGCACCTGTTATTTGTGGACTGGAGAGCTACCTGCCTAGTCTGTATTGCAAGTATTTACTAATATAATATTCTGCAGTAACTGGAATCTGAACATGGTTGTTATTGGACTGGTGTTACTTAAACAAACCATGGTCATTGAAATGCATGCCTATTAGAACCATACAAAGATGAGGACTGCATGTATTTAGATGATGCCTTTAATCCTATGGTATAATTGTTATAACTGGACTGGTGGGCAGCCAGGCTGTCATGAATCCACTGAATACCAAAGTCTGAATGTGGCTGATGTAAGGGTTAGGGATGTCAGTTAACTATGTATGAATTTGAAGTTGAGCAAAGGAGGGGCGCCCGGGTGGCTCAGTTGGTTAAGCTTCCAACTCTTGATTCGGGCTCAGGTCATGATCTCAGGGTCCTGGGATCAAGCCCTGTGTGGGGCTCTGCACTGGGCGTGGAGCCTGCTTGGGATTCTCTCTCTCCCTCTGCCCCTCCACCCCTCTCCTCTCTCTCTAAAAAAAAGAAAGGAAGGAAGGAATGAAGGAAGGAAGAAAAGAATGAGCAAAGGATAGTGCAGCGCTATTTGTACCTTGTTTCTGATGATCACGGTTCAGTTCTGTAGGAAACAGATTCTGAGATGCTGAGATGGAGGTTTATTGGGGACTACTTATGGACGAAAGCCTGGCAGTGACATGTGGGCAGCAGAACTGGATAGAGGGAGAAGGTGACTATGATACAGGAGTGTGTGTGTCGGCGGGGGGGTGCTCTGGAACTGGGATGGCACTAAGGCAAGGAGGCTGGGTCTTTGTGTCCATTAGCCAGTCATTGGATGTGGGCTGCCCAAACTGCAGTAGATAAACTCCCTCCAGAGAGCGGGCTCTCTTTGCGTGTAATTCCTGGAGAGGCTCTCAGCTGAGAGCTGGCGGGCTCCGGTACTCCTGGCAGTAAATGCGCCTGTTCTAAAGGGACCTGGGCAGCACACTACAGGGTCCACTACCCTGATATTGTATGACTGTGGTGCCATCAGACAGCCAAACTTTAGAGGGGCCTGAGCACTATTTCTAGCAAGCCTCATGTCAGAATCCGGGGCAGAGTAAGCAGAAGAGACAGCTGCACAGGAGAGCTGATAGTCGTTGGAGGAGGAGGGCAGGGCCACCACCTTCCAGGCCAGAACTTCCCCCTTCCCAGAGTAAAGAACAGAGTAAAGGCCTCCTGGGCCTGGATTGGCCTCCACTTGCATTTTCACTTATGACAACTTGTTAATTTGAGAGAAGTTGAAGGTCTTGTGCCTTGGTCTTCTCTTGGCCTTTTAGGGCACTTGGACTTTGAATTGGAGCAGAGGGAAGAAATAACAAAAACTTGAAATAGAAAGTTGTTGGGTTTGACATTATATAGTCAATTTTTTCTCTAGTAAAATATAGATATAACAAAAAGGTGAAGTTTTTTGATTCCCTGCCCCTCCTGTCTTAGACCCCACGCATATGCCAGCTTCTCTGCAATCTGGTTACCCAAGTGATTTAGTCATAAAGAACTGGATGACTGGAGTTTGGCTCGCATTTCCCTGAACTGGGAAGCAGTGGGGTCAGTACCTCTCATTTGCTGAAGTGACTGATCAACTCACACTTAAGGTTTTAAGGACTCCCCCCCCCCAAAGGAGGGGTTGGCAGATCCCTGAAGTCAGTAGCGAGGACTTTGTCACAAAGAGCTGACAGCATGTTTTAAAATTGCTGATCTTAATGCTAAGGCTAAATGCCAAATTAAAAAAAAGATTAGTGCACACTTCATGTGATAGTCTCATTAGAGAGACTGAAGATGCCCCTGCCTGTAAGAATTCAGTTTTGACATCCTGGTGGACTGAGCGTTGGGAGGCTACCTGACACAGGCTGTTCATCCGGAGAACCAAGTCTGACATGTTGGGGGTAGCTGCCTGGAGAGGCTGAGTTAAGAAAGATGCTGAAGGCAGGAAGAGCCCCTGGCTGACTGGCTGATGACTGCCCTGACTGTGCACCTGTGGAGGGGGAGGGGCAGGGAACCTGCTGTGTATTTGGCCATCTGGGGACTAGAGTTTCCACCAACAGTCCTCAGTTGGCTGAAGGATGTTTTTGTTTTTGTTTTTGTTTTTAAATGATACCTAATGCTTGTCTTTAACCCAGGGTGGAATGTATTACAGTTTTTGAGTTATTCATAGGTAATGTGTTGAATGTAGGATGATAAGTTAAAGAGGTAATTGTCTAGTCTCTAGGCTTTTTTTTTTTTTAAGACTCAATTTATTTGAGAGAGAGAATGAGTGAGAGAGAGCGCAAGAGCGCAAGCACTTACACAGTGGGGGAGGGGTAAGGGAGGGGGAGAAGCAACTCCCCAACACAGCTGTGGCCTGGATATCAGAAGCCTGGGATCATGACCTGAGCCAAAGGCAGATGCTTAACTGACTGAGCCACCCAGGTACCCCTCTAGTCTCTGGACTTTAGGGAAATAGTAAAGAATAACTAAATCCCGGAACGAGGGTTTGGATGAGGAAGAGGTAGTGGAATTAGAATGTGTAAATAGTTTTTCGTGTTGATTTTGTGTAGGAGACACAGATCGGTGACTCTATCAGTATAGTTCTAGGTCCTATGTGTCTGGACCAGTTGATATAAAGGTTGTTTTGGTTTCAAATGGAGAATTCTCTCATCTCATTTGATCTAATAGCAGGCAATGAAGTATGACAATAGAGCTTATAGCACTGTGCTTAGCCAATGATGCCTAGAGACTGAAGATCTACCTAATTGGTAGGAAGAAGGATTGCATATGTGTGGAAAAATCAGAGAGCTGAACTGGTGGCAGAAGAGTGAAGGACAAACAGGGTTAGGGTCCTTGTTCTTTATGCTGAGGGTGTGCTTCCCCTGAAAGAGCATCAAGGACTATCTAGAGGTAAAATGTGAACTATAATTTTAAAATTTCCCTTTGCCCAGCAACATCTGTTTTTGTCAAGCAAAAAACAAAGGCTGCCCGAAAATGCCAATTCTTTGACACTTTCCCTTGCTGGAAGTATATTACTTTGATTAACATGGAGTCCTTATCTCATAAATAGCATTAAAAAAGACTTTTTTTTTTCTTTCTTTTTTTTTTTTAAATTTTATTTTATTGTATTATGTTAATCACCATACAGTACATCCCCAGATTCCGATGTAAAGTTTGATGCTTCATTAGTTTGCGTATAACACCCAGTGCACCATGCAATACGTGCCCTCCTTACTACCCATCACCAGTCTATCCCATTCCCCCACCCCCTCCCCTCTGAAGTCTTCAGTTTGTTTCTCATAGTCCATAGTCTCTCATGTTTCATTCCCCCTTCTGATTACCCCCCTTTTCTTTATCCCTTTCTTCCCCTACCGATCATCCTAGTTCTTATGTTCCATAGATGAGAGAAATCATATGATAATTGTCTTTCTCTGCTTGACTTATTTCACTTAGCATTATCTCCTCCAGTGCCGTCCATGTTGCAGCAAATGTTGAGAATTCGTTCTTTCTGATAGCTGAGTAATATTCCATTGTATATATGGACCACAGCTTCTTAATCCAGTCATCTGTTGAAGGGCATCTCGGCTCCTTCCATGATTTGGCTATTGTGGACAATGCAGCTATGAACATTGGGGTGCATATGGCCCTTCTCTTTACTACGTCTGTATCTTTGGGGTAAACACCCAGTAGTGCAATGGCTGGGTCATAGGGTAGTTCAATTTTTAACTTTTTAAGGGACCTCCACACTGTTTTCCAGAGTGGCTGTACCAACTTGCATTCCCACCAACAATGTAGGAGGGATCCCCTTTCTCCACATCCTCTCCAACAATTGTTGTTTCTTGCCTTGTCTATCTTTGCCATTCTAACTGGCGTAAGGTGGTATCTCAGTGTGGTTTTGATTTGAATTTCCCTGATGGCTAATGATTTTGAACATTTTTTCATGTGTCTGTTAGCCATTTGTATGTCTTCATTGGAAAAGTGTCTGTTCATATCTTCTGCCCATTTTATGATTTGTTTATTTGTTTCTCGTGTATTGAGTTTGAGAAGTTCTTTGTAGATCTTGGATACCAGTCCTTTATCTGTGGTGTCCTTTGCAAATATATTCTCCCATTCCGTGGGCTGTCTCTTAGTTTTTTTGACTGTTTCCTTGGCTGTGCAGAAGCTCTTTATCCTGATAAAGTCCCATAAGTTCATTTTATCTTTTATTTCTCTTGCCTTTGGAGATGTGTCGTGAAAAAGGTTGCTCTGGCCGATGTCATAGAAGTTGTTGCCTATGTTCTCCTCTAGAATTTTGATGGATTCCTGTCTCACATTGAGGTCTTTCATCCATTTGGAGTTTATTTTTGTGTATGGTGTGAGAGAGTGGTCAAGTTTCATTCTTTTGCATGTAGCTGTCCAATTTTCCCAGCACCATTTATTGAAGAGACTGTCTTTTTTCCACCGGATGTTTTTTCCTGCTTTATCAAAGATTAGTTGCCCAAAGAGCCGAGGGTCCATTTCTGGGTTCTCTATTCTGTTCCATTGGTCGATGTGTCTGTTTTTGTGCCAGTACCATGCTGTCTTTGTGATCACAGCTTTGTAGTACAGCTCGAAATCCGGCATTGTGATGCCCCCAGCTTTGTTTTTCCTTTTCAACAGTTCCTTGGAGATTCGGGGCCTTTTCTGGTTCCATACAAATTTAAGGACTATTTGTTCCAGTTCTTTGAAAAATGTCCTCGGTATTTTGATCGGGATAGCATTGAAAGTGTAGATTGCTCTGGGTAGTATGGACATTTTAACTATGTTAATTCTTCCAATCCATGAGCATGGAATATTTTTCCATCTTTTTATGTCTTCCTCAATATCTTTCAAAAGTGATCTATAGTTTCTAGCATATAGGTCCTTTACGTCTCTGGTTAAGTTAATTCCAAGGTAACGTATGGTTTTTGGTGTTATTGTAAATGGGATGGATTCCCTAATTTCTCTTTCTTCAGTCTCGTTATTCGTGTATAGAAATGCAACTGATTTCTGGGCATTGATTTTGTATCCTGCCACCTTACTGAATTGTTCTATAACTTCTAATAGTTTGGGAGTGGATTCCTTTGGGTTTTCCATATAGAGTATCATGTCATCTGCAAAGAGAGACAGTTTGACTTCTTCTTTGCCGATTTGGATACCTTTGATCCCTTTTTGTCTTCTGATTGCTGTTGCAAGGACTTCTAGTACTATGTTGAATAATAGTGGCGAGAGTGGGCATCCTTGTCGTGTTCCTGATCTTAAGGGAAAGGCTTCCAGCTTTTCCCCATTGAGAATAATGCTTGCAGTAGGCTTTTCATAGATGGCTTTTATGAGATTGAGAAATGTACCCTCTATTCCTACACTCTGAAGGGTTTTAATCAGGAAAGGATGCTGTATTTTGTCAAATGCTTTTTCTGCATCAATTGAGAGGATCATATGGTTCCTGAGTCTTTTCTTGTTGATATGATGTATCACATTGATTGATTTGAGAGACTTTTTTTTTTTTAGATCGTATTCCCGTAATTGGAGTTTTTTTTTTTTTTAAAGATTTTATTTATTTATTCAACAGAGATAGAGACAGACAGCGAGAGAGGGAACACAAGCAGGGGGAGTGGGAGAGGAAGAAGCAGGCTCATAGCCGAGGAGCCTGATGTGGGGCTCGATCCCATAACGCCGGGATCACGCCCTGAGCCGAAGGCAGACGCTTAACCGCTATGCCACCCAGGCACCCCGTAATTGGAGTTTTAAATGAGGACTCTTTTCATCTGTTCAGGAAGGACACCTGTTTGTGCTTTCTGTAATTTAAATTGCATAATAAGGCAGCTTTGCAAAGGAACTTTGTGTTTCTCACAAGATACCTTATAGGTAGAGAGTCACCGTTTTCTCAGTATAGGGAACCTGAGACATAGAAAGAAACTAAAGAAGGTGAAACAGACTCAGTTAAAGTGACTTTGATACCTCAGTTCTGGATTTTTGGTTTCTGGTATCCTCACTTTAATGGGGATTTTTAAAATCATTATTTGGAAGTTTTTAATAGTTCTGAGGTCTAGCCAAGAATGCCACAGCATTTAAGAACAAGATGCAGTTGTTAGGTGTAAAAGACAGAAATCTAAGTTGAGACTGTCTGTATAAAACTAATTAAAAGGTTGATTTTTTTAGGTGAAAAATTCACAAACATTAGAGATATCTGTGTATTGTGAATCAGTTCAAAGTGAAACTGAATGGTAAAATTATAATTCTATCTAATATAAAACAGCTCTGAAAGTTGTAAGCCATATCTAAAAAAAATTATGCCCCCAAGTTGAAATCCTTCAGTTAGAATACACTGTTTTCCTGTACCGACACACACACACACACACACACACACACACACACACACACAAAGCCATTCATTTCCTGCTTTAACTTGTCCCTTGGAAGGTAGGATAGTGGCATTATATGACTCATTTCCCTCACAAACCGGATGTTGCCATTCTAACGAGAAATGGCATGGGTGGAAAGCAAATTGTCCTAGGAAACTGTTTGTTAAGTTGGACAGTGAATGGTAGAGTTATTCATCTGAAAATGTACATGGGATTAAATGTGATTACTATTCCAGTTATTAGATAAAGATGTCTTAACCTGACACATTTCCTTTCCATGTGCTTTAAATGAGGACCCTGAGTTGTTCTTGCTGGAATTATTAGAATAGTGATTTGTTTACATGATTACTTGCTTCATAAGCCTAACATGTTAATAGGTTTGCTTTCTTAGTCATCCTTTGGAGAAGTTTCTTATTTGATTGTTGAATCATAAGGAGACAGCGTTCTTGGGTTCCAGCCTCATCCTCTGGCTTAGATGTGATTTTGCTTTGTTCCTTAGTCTTTTCATACATAAAAGAAATAAACTATTAGCAATAATTCTGAGTTGTAAAAATAAATGCATTTGCCTATTTAAATCCCCAAGTAAAATCTTTATTTTATTTTTTCAAGCAAAATCTTTAAATTGTAAAATTCTCGTACATTATTTATATTTTAATAAAAGGAGGAAGGCATACCCCAAATGAATTTAGGAATTTGATTAGGGTAAATTGGTCAGACAGTTTAGAATTTAAATTCATGATTCTTTTCTAGTCCATTTTCTGGATGGTAATTGATGCATATACAGTAATAAAAATCCTGTGCTAAGATCTTATTCTTTGAATCAGAGGGTTACATCCTGGCAGTCTATTTTGGTCCTTAGAGATGTTTTATTTGTTCATAGAAAGCACCGATTTTTCTTTAAAGTTGTCAACCTCTAGAAACACAGAGACTTCACATAAAAATTAGGATTGCCAGTTACTCTTGAAAAATCAGGGGCGCCTGGGTGGCGCCGTCAGTTAAGCTACCAATTCTTGGTTTCTGCTCAGGTCGTGATCCCAGAGTCTTGAGATCAAGCCCCCAAACCCCCACCCTGAGGGGCTTGGCGCTCACAGCGAGTCTGCTTGAATTTCTCTCTCCCTCTCCCTCTGCCCCTCTTGCTCCTGCTCTCTCTCTAAGATAAATAAAGAAATCTTTTTTAAAAAAAAGAGAAAAGAAAAATCAGAAAATCCAGCAGTACTAGGTTTTATCCCCACACAAGCAACAGCTGACAGCACTAACTACCCCCTTAAATGGTGCATGTGCCCCAGCTCTATTTGTCTCGTCCTCCACCTGACAGCTCAACACATTTGAGTATGAGACCCTGATTCTACAAATCACAGTTTTCTCCCTTGGCCTAGATAGGAAAATTCTGGTATTGAGAATAAATAATTTAGGCATTATTAAGTGGTATTTGTAGTCAAAGAGATTAGCTGCCTGTGCGAAGATTTAGGGTACTGCCTCCTTGAACTGTTCTTTCCTAAGAAGTGAGTTCTGACTTTTTTCTACTTGCATTTGCAGATGGTTTACCAAGACTGTGGCATAACCAACCCTCCCCTCCCAACACACACACATCACACGCTTACCCTAGCAACTCCTCTAATTAATGGTCTAGCACAGCTCATAAGATTCCCAAAGCCAATTAAACAATGCTCACCCTGTACCTCCCAGTAGATTGGAGAGTAGTTTGGCAAACGCTGTGATTGATATGAAAAGCTACAACGTATTCTTAAGCATTTTTAGCACTGTTGTTACTCTATGAGGCACAAGCTTTCAACACAGTGGCCTTTTATCCTCTGTGCTTTTGGAGTGTGAGAACACCATGAAGGCTACAAGCTCCACGGCGTTCCTCTGGGCTAGGAATAAAGGCGGGGGAGGGGAGAAAGGGGTGGGCAGCAGGGGAGTGACAGTTCGGGGGAGGGAGTTGGCAGCTGTCATCTGAATAGCATTTCCCTCTTTCATTATCCGGTTGTCCTAAACCTCCATCCATTCATATTCATGGTTTCCACCTCTCTGCACACGGCCAAGGCTAACTTCCCTTGCACATTTTATTTTCTAGTCTGTCTGGGATTTTCATTTGGATTTCTAAGAATCATTGAACTGTTTCAGAAAAAGGATCAGCTAGTAGAAACTGGAGATGGTTGGTAGAGAATCTCCTGGGAGGAATTTATTTAAATATAACAAGTTAATGCCAAGTCTATGTAGTAAATTAAGTTTATGTTCACCGATCTTCCTTTATTTTCATTTCTTTCTTACTAATCTGGTGATTATTTAGTTCCACATGTATGAGTGCTATATTCATGTCATAAGAGAAAAAAAATGAGGAAAACATTTTATATTCTAATTACCCAAGGAATACATATTTAGTAGAGAAAATAAAACTATAAAAATTCAGGAGAATACAAAGAAGAAATTTAAAATTACCCTATCTTACCATCTAATTATTGTTAACTTTTGAGTTTATTTCTTTTCAGTCAAACATGTATGTATATTTTTTAGGAAATTGAGATAATTTTAAACATGCTTTTTTATCATCTACTTATGTGTAATACTAAGTCATAAATATTTCCTTATCTTTAGATATTGTATTAAAGCTTTTAAAATATCTCTAGATTACATTATAGGGTACTCTATGATTGATCTATTTTTAGTAAGTATAGGTTTAAGTTTATTTAAGTTTTTCACATCCAAGCTTTGTGCACATCTATGATTTTTCCTTTGGAAAAATTCCCAGAAGTAATTCGCAGGTCCAAAGGTGTAATTGGGCCTTATAGTGACCCCCAGGAAGGTCGAAGGAACTGACTAAACCTTCCAATGGCATTTTATGAGAGTTCTAAAGAGGGGACTTTTCTGAGGATGTCTTTTTGGGAAGCTGCTCTCAATATCCTTTGGCTGCTTTTACCTAGATTTTTTTTTTTAACCCAGATATTTTTACTCTGTGAAAAAGACTAACCATTTAAGTTTTTTGGTTTATAGGAAAATATTTAGAAAAAGCCTAGTCCGTCTTAACCATCATCCTAATTAACATTTGTTTTCTATCATGAATGGAGGACAAACTCTTCTGTAAGAAAACATGAAAGTCAGCTGGGGAACATGTATTTGCTTTGAGAACTCTTGGGACCGAGAAAATAAAATACTAATGACAGCATAATGAGGCCATAGGGGTGTGGAAAATGTTAGTTAAAGAATGATTTTAAAGTTCTCCAGAAGCCCAGGGAGAGTGTGTTTTGTAGGGCACTGTGTTGAGAAAGATGTAGTTCAGAATAGGTAAATTCCTTTACTGACAAACACTAATATGTTGTGACTACCTGGGGTGACTTAAGTCACAGCGGAATTTTAAAACACGTCAAACACGTCATAAATGTAATGCACCATATTTATCGGAGTCCTGTTATTCTCTTGAGGAGATGAAACACAGCTAACCACGCCCATATTTTTAAATATTTAGGCCATAGAGCTGAAATTTTGAACATATCTGGAGAGTTCAGAAGTAGATATTGTACTGTCTATAATTCAGTGTTCCGACCTGCAACAAAAGAACTATAGGAACACAAGCCCTGCCCTGACCAACTGAATTAGAACTTAAGGCTCTGGTCAAAAGAATCATATTGCATAAATAGCTCAAATATGGACAGGTGCTTCCTGGTGTTGTCTAATGAAACTTACATTTTCAGTGGTCCCTCTGAATTTAACAAGGTCTCTAACTCCTAGCAGTAAAACTGGATGTTGCTATAGTGGCCATCTTGGCAAATGTGACCTCCTGTTGTCCACGGAGGAGGGCTAACCCTGTGAAGATTACATGACTCGATTGTACAGCCTGATGCCAGTGTGAAACCCCAGTTGGAAAACTCACTATATTATGTCATAAAAGCAATGAAGTTTTTTTGTTTGCTTTTAGTGATTCTTAATCACTTAGAAAATCTATAAATTGGAGTAATGTTGATTGGGGCGCCTGAGTGGCTCAGTCGTTAAGCGTCTGCCTTCGGCTCAGGGCGTGATCCCAGAGTTCTGGGATCGAGCCCGCATCAGGCTCTTTCGCTAGGAGCCTGCTTCTTTCTCTCCCACTTCCCATGCTTGTGTTCCCTCTCTCGCTGGCTGTCTCTATCTCTGTCAAATAAATAAATAAAAATCTTTAAAAAAAAATTGGAGTAACGTCGAGGGATAAAGCTGTTACATGCCTTAGAAGAAATCTATACTAATTATAATAATATGTTGACAGAATGATTGTTTTGTAAGAAATGTCCCATTGACGTCCTGGGAACTATAGCTACTGGTCTCCTGAGGACAGGAGACCTCCCATGAAAGAAGAAAGGAGTTCTGGATCTTTGTTTTGGTGTTACAATAAAGGGAACTCTGAAATTTTGTATGTCCAGAGTGAATATCCAAGATTAATCTTTCCTGATGGTTCTTTTGCTTGAATATCAAGCTCAATAAAGTACTTAACCCCAACAACACTAATAATATATGAAGCTGGTCCAATAATTAAGAAAAATGAAGTTCAGACCCATGTAGATTTTTATACATCAACCAATAACAATTCCCCTGAATTTTATTCATTCAGCACATTCACGGATCCGTTCCTTCATTCCCTATTAACTCATACCTGAATTGAGTGTCAAACTGAGTGCGGCAGACACCTGGAGCCATAAGGTTGGGCTGTGGGGCTTCTTGCCCTCAAGGGGATCACAGCCCAGTGGCACAGAGAGAAGAATTCTAAGAGTGTGGTGAGTGCTGCCAGAGAAGTGTGCCTGATGTGTGCAGGCACAGGGATGGAATGGCTAACCCTGCCTCAAAGTCTGCTCTGTCTCCCTCAGCTTCATTCATTTTATTTAACTTCTGTTTTTTTTCTAGCGCCTGTCTACTCCAATTATGGCACACTCACCAGCACCCTCTGTCTCACAGGCAGTTTGTTAGAAATGCAGCATCTCCAGACCCCATGCAGACCTATTGAATCATGATTTGCGTATTTACAAGGTCCAAATTTTGTGACGTGATTAGAGTCACGTCAGTGTGAATGTCAGAGAGGTATCATTACCAACGTATGCTCTTAAAAGCATGAGCAGAGAGAGCGCACTCTTAATCAATGAGTGTTGGAATAATTGAGTAATAATTGCTTCCTTTTGATGTGTGTATTGCTTGGCAGTGTGGCTACTAAATGACTCAAAATATATGATCTTACTCGTTTCTCTGTATAACTCACTTCTCTGTATAACCTCAAAAAAAGAATACTTATCCCCATTTCGTACATTGGAAAACAGAAGCTCACAGAGCTTAAGGGTTGTGTCGAAGGCTGCATGGCAAGTAACAGCTGAGCCAGAATGTAAATCCAGGACTGCTTGCTTGCAAAGTCTTGCTCCTGTCCCTGCAATACCTGCACAGACTCCCCAGTGCTGGAGACCTATCCCTGAATGCTTGCTTTACACTGTTTCCTTTTATCTGTCAGTTTCACGATGGAAACTTAGTCCACCAAGCCCAAACAGCTCTAAAACTGGAGTTAATTATTTTCTGGTCCAAATGCACTTAATAATTGCTCGAATCTTGCTAGCATGGAGCCCTGGGCAGCTGCCAGTTCTCGAAGGCGGTTTTGGTCAGGGGTTGAATCCCACTGGTCTGCTTATTTACCGTTTTAGATATTAGATGAATTACTTCTCTGAAAATCTTCCGGTAGACCCCACCTTGGGGATCATTTGGGGGAATAATTAGGAGCAGATGACCTGTCAGAAACCTGGGCCTTAACAGACTATTTCTTTGCTATGGGATGTATTTTACTCAGGGAATGCTTATTGAATCAACTTTTAAAAGATTTTTTTTTTTTTTTAATTCATGGGGTCTGTTTTTCTTTTCAAGTTTTTTTTTTTCCTATTCAGTGAAAGGAGAAGCGTAACATTTTACAATCATTGTAATAAGCGTGAACATTATGAGGATATATTAAGACAAGTTAATAATCTCTCCTCTAATTTTCCTTCCCACTTCCTCCACAGACTGGCTTGTATTCTTACACACCTTTCTCCTTCCTCACGCTCATGAACGCAGATACGTGCACATGCAGGGTTTTCAATTTTACAGAAAATACTCTGCTCTGTGCTTTTAATATGTCCTGGACATCCCTCTTTCTGCTCTCAAATCTCACCTGCAAAATTCATTTTTCTTCACTACAAGGATTCTCAATTTGAGCAGGGGAAATGAGATTATTTCAGTTTAGGTATCTCAGACTGGAGTTTAAGGAGCTATGCCTATAAAGGTAGTGATGCAAAATAAAAGGTGCTTTTAAAGTGTGAAAATGCCTACATTGATCTGTAAG
>NC_048224.1:18891435-18967798 GCF_002007445.2 Ailuropoda melanoleuca | reverse complement strand
TCCTAGTTCTTATGTTCCATAGATGAGAGAAATCATATGATAATTGTCTTTCTCTGCTTGACTTATTTCACTTAGCATTATCTCCTCCAGTGCCGTCCATGTTGCAGCAAATGTTGAGAATTCGTTCTTTCTGATAGCTGAGTAATATTCCATTGTATATATGGACCACAGCTTCTTAATCCAGTCATCTGTTGAAGGGCATCTCGGCTCCTTCCATGATTTGGCTATTGTGGACAATGCAGCTATGAACATTGGGGTGCATATGGCCCTTCTCTTTACTACGTCTGTATCTTTGGGGTAAACACCCAGTAGTGCAATGGCTGGGTCATAGGGTAGTTCAATTTTTAACTTTTTAAGGGACCTCCACACTGTTTTCCAGAGTGGCTGTACCAACTTGCATTCCCACCAACAATGTAGGAGGGATCCCCTTTCTCCACATCCTCTCCAACAATTGTTGTTTCTTGCCTTGTCTATCTTTGCCATTCTAACTGGCGTAAGGTGGTATCTCAGTGTGGTTTTGATTTGAATTTCCCTGATGGCTAATGATTTTGAACATTTTTTCATGTGTCTGTTAGCCATTTGTATGTCTTCATTGGAAAAGTGTCTGTTCATATCTTCTGCCCATTTTATGATTTGTTTATTTGTTTCTCGTGTATTGAGTTTGAGAAGTTCTTTGTAGATCTTGGATACCAGTCCTTTATCTGTGGTGTCCTTTGCAAATATATTCTCCCATTCCGTGGGCTGTCTCTTAGTTTTTTTGACTGTTTCCTTGGCTGTGCAGAAGCTCTTTATCCTGATAAAGTCCCATAAGTTCATTTTATCTTTTATTTCTCTTGCCTTTGGAGATGTGTCGTGAAAAAGGTTGCTCTGGCCGATGTCATAGAAGTTGTTGCCTATGTTCTCCTCTAGAATTTTGATGGATTCCTGTCTCACATTGAGGTCTTTCATCCATTTGGAGTTTATTTTTGTGTATGGTGTGAGAGAGTGGTCAAGTTTCATTCTTTTGCATGTAGCTGTCCAATTTTCCCAGCACCATTTATTGAAGAGACTGTCTTTTTTCCACCGGATGTTTTTTCCTGCTTTATCAAAGATTAGTTGCCCAAAGAGCCGAGGGTCCATTTCTGGGTTCTCTATTCTGTTCCATTGGTCGATGTGTCTGTTTTTGTGCCAGTACCATGCTGTCTTTGTGATCACAGCTTTGTAGTACAGCTCGAAATCCGGCATTGTGATGCCCCCAGCTTTGTTTTTCCTTTTCAACAGTTCCTTGGAGATTCGGGGCCTTTTCTGGTTCCATACAAATTTAAGGACTATTTGTTCCAGTTCTTTGAAAAATGTCCTCGGTATTTTGATCGGGATAGCATTGAAAGTGTAGATTGCTCTGGGTAGTATGGACATTTTAACTATGTTAATTCTTCCAATCCATGAGCATGGAATATTTTTCCATCTTTTTATGTCTTCCTCAATATCTTTCAAAAGTGATCTATAGTTTCTAGCATATAGGTCCTTTACGTCTCTGGTTAAGTTAATTCCAAGGTAACGTATGGTTTTTGGTGTTATTGTAAATGGGATGGATTCCCTAATTTCTCTTTCTTCAGTCTCGTTATTCGTGTATAGAAATGCAACTGATTTCTGGGCATTGATTTTGTATCCTGCCACCTTACTGAATTGTTCTATAACTTCTAATAGTTTGGGAGTGGATTCCTTTGGGTTTTCCATATAGAGTATCATGTCATCTGCAAAGAGAGACAGTTTGACTTCTTCTTTGCCGATTTGGATACCTTTGATCCCTTTTTGTCTTCTGATTGCTGTTGCAAGGACTTCTAGTACTATGTTGAATAATAGTGGCGAGAGTGGGCATCCTTGTCGTGTTCCTGATCTTAAGGGAAAGGCTTCCAGCTTTTCCCCATTGAGAATAATGCTTGCAGTAGGCTTTTCATAGATGGCTTTTATGAGATTGAGAAATGTACCCTCTATTCCTACACTCTGAAGGGTTTTAATCAGGAAAGGATGCTGTATTTTGTCAAATGCTTTTTCTGCATCAATTGAGAGGATCATATGGTTCCTGAGTCTTTTCTTGTTGATATGATGTATCACATTGATTGATTTGAGAGACTTTTTTTTTTTTAGATCGTATTCCCGTAATTGGAGTTTTTTTTTTTTTTAAAGATTTTATTTATTTATTCAACAGAGATAGAGACAGACAGCGAGAGAGGGAACACAAGCAGGGGGAGTGGGAGAGGAAGAAGCAGGCTCATAGCCGAGGAGCCTGATGTGGGGCTTGATCCCATAACGCCGGGATCACGCCCTGAGCCGAAGGCAGACGCTTAACCGCTATGCCACCCAGGCACCCCCCGTAATTGGAGTTTTAAATGAGGACTCTTTTCATCTGTTCAGGAAGGACACCTGTTTGTGCTTTCTGTAATTTAAATTGCATAATAAGGCAGCTTTGCAAAGGAACTTTGTGTTTCTCACAAGATACCTTATAGGTAGAGAGTCACCGTTTTCTCAGTATAGGGAACCTGAGACATAGAAAGAAACTAAAGAAGGTGAAACAGACTCAGTTAAAGTGACTTTGATACCTCAGTTCTGGATTTTTGGTTTCTGGTATCCTCACTTTAATGGGGATTTTTAAAATCATTATTTGGAAGTTTTTAATAGTTCTGAGGTCTAGCCAAGAATGCCACAGCATTTAAGAACAAGATGCAGTTGTTAGGTGTAAAAGACAGAAATCTAAGTTGAGACTGTCTGTATAAGACTAATTAAAAGGTTGATTTTTTTAGGTGAAAAATTCACAAACATTAGAGATATCTGTGTATTGTGAATCAGTTCAAAGTGAAACTGAATGGTAAAATTATAATTCTATCTAATATAAAACAGCTCTGAAAGTTGTAAGCCATATCTAAAAAAAATTATGCCCCCAAGTTGAAATCCTTCAGTTAGAATACACTGTTTTCCTGTACCGACACACACACACACACACACACACACACACACACACACACACACAAAGCCATTCATTTCCTGCTTTAACTTGTCCCTTGGAAGGTAGGATAGTGGCATTATATGACTCATTTCCCTCACAAACCGGATGTTGCCATTCTAACGAGAAATGGCATGGGTGGAAAGCAAATTGTCCTAGGAAACTGTTTGTTAAGTTGGACAGTGAATGGTAGAGTTATTCATCTGAAAATGTACATGGGATTAAATGTGATTACTATTCCAGTTATTAGATAAAGATGTCTTAACCTGACACATTTCCTTTCCATGTGCTTTAAATGAGGACCCTGGGTTGTTCTTGCTGGAATTATTAGAATAGTGATTTGTTTACATGATTACTTGCTTCATAAGCCTAACATGTTAATAGGTTTGCTTTCTTAGTCATCCTTTGGAGAAGTTTCTTATTTGATTGTTGAATCATAAGGAGACAGCGTTCTTGGGTTCCAGCCTCATCCTCTGGCTTAGATGTGATTTTGCTTTGTTCCTTAGTCTTTTCATACATAAAAGAAATAAACTATTAGCAATAATTCTGAGTTGTAAAAATAAATGCATTTGCCTATTTAAATCCCCAAGTAAAATCTTTATTTTATTTTTTCAAGCAAAATCTTTAAATTGTAAAATTCTCGTACATTATTTATATTTTAATAAAAGGAGGAAGGCATACCCCAAATGAATTTAGGAATTTGATTAGGGTAAATTGGTCAGACAGTTTAGAATTTAAATTCATGATTCTTTTCTAGTCCATTTTCTGGATGGTAATTGATGCATATACAGTAATAAAAATCCTGTGCTAAGATCTTATTCTTTGAATCAGAGGGTTACATCCTGGCAGTCTATTTTGGTCCTTAGAGATGTTTTATTTGTTCATAGAAAGCACCGATTTTTCTTTAAAGTTGTCAACCTCTAGAAACACAGAGACTTCACATAAAAATTAGGATTGCCAGTTACTCTTGAAAAATCAGGGGCGCCTGGGTGGCGCCGTCAGTTAAGCTACCAATTCTTGGTTTCTGCTCAGGTCGTGATCCCAGAGTCTTGAGATCAAGCCCCCAAACCCCCACCCTGAGGGGCTTGGCGCTCACAGCGAGTCTGCTTGAATTTCTCTCTCCCTCTCCCTCTGCCCCTCTTGCTCCTGCTCTCTCTCTAAGATAAATAAAGAAATCTTTTTTAAAAAAAAGAGAAAAGAAAAATCAGAAAATCCAGCAGTACTAGGTTTTATCCCCACACAAGCAACAGCTGACAGCACTAACTACCCCCTTAAATGGTGCATGTGCCCCAGCTCTATTTGTCTCGTCCTCCACCTGACAGCTCAACACATTTGAGTATGAGACCCTGATTCTACAAATCACAGTTTTCTCCCTTGGCCTAGATAGGAAAATTCTGGTATTGAGAATAAATAATTTAGGCATTATTAAGTGGTATTTGTAGTCAAAGAGATTAGCTGCCTGTGCGAAGATTTAGGGTACTGCCTCCTTGAACTGTTCTTTCCTAAGAAGTGAGTTCTGACTTTTTTCTACTTGCATTTGCAGATGGTTTACCAAGACTGTGGCATAACCAACCCTCCCCTCCCAACACACACACATCACACGCTTACCCTAGCAACTCCTCTAATTAATGGTCTAGCACAGCTCATAAGATTCCCAAAGCCAATTAAACAATGCTCACCCTGTACCTCCCAGTAGATTGGAGAGTAGTTTGGCAAACGCTGTGATTGATATGAAAAGCTACAACGTATTCTTAAGCATTTTTAGCACTGTTGTTACTCTATGAGGCACAAGCTTTCAACACAGTGGCCTTTTATCCTCTGTGCTTTTGGAGTGTGAGAACACCATGAAGGCTACAAGCTCCACGGCGTTCCTCTGGGCTAGGAATAAAGGCGGGGGAGGGGAGAAAGGGGTGGGCAGCAGGGGAGTGACAGTTCGGGGGAGGGAGTTGGCAGCTGTCATCTGAATAGCATTTCCCTCTTTCATTATCCGGTTGTCCTAAACCTCCATCCATTCATATTCATGGTTTCCACCTCTCTGCACACGGCCAAGGCTAACTTCCCTTGCACATTTTATTTTCTAGTCTGTCTGGGGTTTTCATTTGGATTTCTAAGAATCATTGAACTGTTTCAGAAAAAGGATCAGCTAGTAGAAACTGGAGATGGTTGGTAGAGAATCTCCTGGGAGGAATTTATTTAAATATAACAAGTTAATGCCAAGTCTATGTAGTAAATTAAGTTTATGTTCACCGATCTTCCTTTATTTTCATTTCTTTCTTACTAATCTGGTGATTATTTAGTTCCACATGTATGAGTGCTATATTCATGTCATAAGAGAAAAAAAATGAGGAAAACATTTTATATTCTAATTACCCAAGGAATACATATTTAGTAGAGAAAATAAAACTATAAAAATTCAGGAGAATACAAAGAAGAAATTTAAAATTACCCTATCTTACCATCTAATTATTGTTAACTTTTGAGTTTATTTCTTTTCAGTCAAACATGTATGTATATTTTTTAGGAAATTGAGATAATTTTAAACATGCTTTTTTATCATCTACTTATGTGTAATACTAAGTCATAAATATTTCCTTATCTTTAGATATTGTATTAAAGCTTTTAAAATATCTCTAGATTACATTATAGGGTACTCTATGATTGATCTATTTTTAGTAAGTATAGGTTTAAGTTTATTTAAGTTTTTCACATCCAAGCTTTGTGCACATCTATGATTTTTCCTTTGGAAAAATTCCCAGAAGTAATTCGCAGGTCCAAAGGTGTAATTGGGCCTTATAGTGACCCCCAGGAAGGTCGAAGGAACTGACTAAACCTTCCAATGGCATTTTATGAGAGTTCTAAAGAGGGGACTTTTCTGAGGATGTCTTTTTGGGAAGCTGCTCTCAATATCCTTTGGCTGCTTTTACCTAGATTTTTTTTTTTAACCCAGATATTTTTACTCTGTGAAAAAGACTAACCATTTAAGTTTTTTGGTTTATAGGAAAATATTTAGAAAAAGCCTAGTCCGTCTTAACCATCATCCTAATTAACATTTGTTTTCTATCATGAATGGAGGACAAACTCTTCTGTAAGAAAACATGAAAGTCAGCTGGGGAACATGTATTTGCTTTGAGAACTCTTGGGACCGAGAAAATAAAATACTAATGACAGCATAATGAGGCCATAGGGGTGTGGAAAATGTTAGTTAAAGAATGATTTTAAAGTTCTCCAGAAGCCCAGGGAGAGTGTGTTTTGTAGGGCACTGTGTTGAGAAAGATGTAGTTCAGAATAGGTAAATTCCTTTACTGACAAACACTAATATGTTGTGACTACCTGGGGTGACTTAAGTCACAGCGGAATTTTAAAACACGTCAAACACGTCATAAATGTAATGCACCATATTTATCGGAGTCCTGTTATTCTCTTGAGGAGATGAAACACAGCTAACCACGCCCATATTTTTAAATATTTAGGCCATAGAGCTGAAATTTTGAACATATCTGGAGAGTTCAGAAGTAGATATTGTACTGTCTATAATTCAGTGTTCCGACCTGCAACAAAAGAACTATAGGAACACAAGCCCTGCCCTGACCAACTGAATTAGAACTTAAGGCTCTGGTCAAAAGAATCATATTGCATAAATAGCTCAAATATGGACAGGTGCTTCCTGGTGTTGTCTAATGAAACTTACATTTTCAGTGGTCCCTCTGAATTTAACAAGGTCTCTAACTCCTAGCAGTAAAACTGGATGTTGCTATAGTGGCCATCTTGGCAAATGTGACCTCCTGTTGTCCACGGAGGAGGGCTAACCCTGTGAAGATTACATGACTCGATTGTACAGCCTGATGCCAGTGTGAAACCCCAGTTGGAAAACTCACTATATTATGTCATAAAAGCAATGAAGTTTTTTTGTTTGCTTTTAGTGATTCTTAATCACTTAGAAAATCTATAAATTGGAGTAATGTTGATTGGGGCGCCAGGGTGGCACAGCGGTTAAGCGTCTGCCTTCAGCTCAGGGCGTGATCCCGGCGTTACGGGATCGAGCCCCACGTCAGGCTCCTCTGCTATGAGCCTGCTTCTTCCTCTCCCACTCCCCCTGCTTGTGTTCCCTCTCTCGCTGGCTGTCTCTATCTCTGTCAAATAAATAAATAAAAATCTTTAAAAAAAAATTGGAGTAACGTCGAGGGATAAAGCTGTTACATGCCTTAGAAGAAATCTATACTAATTATAATAATATGTTGACAGAATGATTGTTTTGTAAGAAATGTCCCATTGACGTCCTGGGAACTATAGCTACTGGTCTCCTGAGGACAGGAGACCTCCCATGAAAGAAGAAAGGAGTTCTGGATCTTTGTTTTGGTGTTACAGTAAAGGGAACTCTGAAATTTTGTATGTCCAGAGTGAATATCCAAGATTAATCTTTCCTGATGGTTCTTTTGCTTGAATATCAAGCTTAATAAAGTACTTAACCCCAACAACACTAATAATATATGAAGCTGGTCCAGTAATTAAGAAAAATGAAGTTCAGACCCATGTAGATTTTTATACATCAACCAATAACAATTCCCCTGAATTTTATTCATTCAGCACATTCACGGATCCGTTCCTTCATTCCCTATTAACTCATACCTGAATTGAGTGTCAAACTGAGTGCGGCAGACACCTGGAGCCATAAGGTTGGGCTGTGGGGCTTCTTGCCCTCAAGGGGATCACAGCCCAGTGGCACAGAGAGAAGAATTCTAAGAGTGTGGTGAGTGCTGCCAGAGAAGTGTGCCTGATGTGTGCAGGCACAGGGATGGAATGGCTAACCCTGCCTCAAAGTCTGCTCTGTCTCCCTCAGCTTCATTCATTTTATTTAACTTCTGTTTTTTTTTCTAGAGCCTGTCTACTCCAATTATGGCACACTCACCAGCACCCTCTGTCTCACAGGCAGTTTGTTAGAAATGCAGCATCTCAGACCCCATGCAGACCTATTGAATCATGATTTGCGTATTTACAAGGTCCAAATTTTGTGACGTGATTAGAGTCACGTCAGTGTGAATGTCAGAGAGGTATCATTACCAACGTATGCTCTTAAAAGCATGAGCAGAGAGAGCGCACTCTTAATCAATGAGTGTTGGAATAATTGAGTAATAATTGCTTCCTTTTGATGTGTGTATTGCTTGGCAGTGTGGCTACTAAATGACTCAAAATATATGATCTTACTCGTTTCTCTGTATAACTCACTTCTCTGTATAACCTCAAAAAAAGAATACTTATCCCCATTTCGTACATTGGAAAACAGAAGCTCACAGAGCTTAAGGGTTGTGTCGAAGGCTGCATGGCAAGTAACAGCTGAGCCAGAATGTAAATCCAGGACTGCTTGCTTGCAAAGTCTTGCTCCTGTCCCTGCAATACCTGCACAGACTCCCCAGTGCTGGAGACCTATCCCTGAATGCTTGCTTTACACTGTTTCCTTTTATCTGTCAGTTTCACGATGGAAACTTAGTCCACCAAGCCCAAACAGCTCTAAAACTGGAGTTAATTATTTTCTGGTCCAAATGCACTTAATAATTGCTCGAATCTTGCTAGCATGGAGCCCTGGGCAGCTGCCAGTTCTCGAAGGCGGTTTTGGTCAGGGGTTGAATCCCACTGGTCTGCTTATTTACCGTTTTAGATATTAGATGAATTACTTCTCTGAAAATCTTCCGGTAGACCCCACCTTGGGGATCATTTGGGGGAATAATTAGGAGCAGATGACCTGTCAGAAACCTGGGCCTTAACAGACTATTTCTTTGCTATGGGATGTATTTTACTCAGGGAATGCTTATTGAATCAACTTTTAAAAGATTTTTTTTTTTTTTTAATTCATGGGGTCTGTTTTTCTTTTCAAGTTTTTTTTTTTCCTATTCAGTGAAAGGAGAAGCGTAACATTTTACAATCATTGTAATAAGCGTGAACATTATGAGGATATATTAAGACAAGTTAATAATCTCTCCTCTAATTTTCCTTCCCACTTCCTCCACAGACTGGCTTGTATTCTTACACACCTTTCTCCTTCCTCACGCTCATGAACGCAGATACGTGCACATGCAGGGTTTTCAATTTTACAGAAAATACTCTGCTCTGTGCTTTTAATATGTCCTGGACATCCCTCTTTCTGCTCTCAAATCTCACCTGCAAAATTCATTTTTCTTCACTACAAGGATTCTCAATTTGAGCAGGGGAAATGAGATTATTTCAGTTTAGGTATCTCAGACTGGAGTTTAAGGAGCTATGCCTATAAAGGTAGTGATGCAAAATAAAAGGTGCTTTTAAAGTGTGAAAATGCCTACATTGATCTGTAAGAAATTATCTTTCTAATCTGGATTATTGAAAAAGAGTGGTTTATCTTGATATACATCTTTTTCTCTATTCTCCAAAACTAAGCAGTTTGAGTGATAGTGACCCTTTTTGGACAGAAAATATGCCTTATTCTGGCAAAATTATTGCAGCACCTAAAATGTTCTAAAAGTATGCTGCACTTCTTTCTATTGTTGTTATTATTATTATTATTATTATTTTCATTATGGTAAGTGTACTCTTTAATCCCAAACACTTATTTCGTCGATCCCTCCACCCACCTCCTCTCTGGTAACAATCAATTTGTTCCCTATAGTTAAGAGTCTGTTTCTTGGGGCTCCTGGGTGATTCAGTCGATTAAGCGGCTGCCTTTGGCTCCAGTCATGATCCTGGGCTCCCTGCTCAGCAAGGAGCCTGCTTTTCCCTCTCCCTCTGCCTCCTGCTCCCCCTGCTTGTGCTTTCTCTCTGTCTGTCAAATAAAGAAATAAAATCTTTTTAAAAAAAGAGAGAGAGACTTTTTCTTGATGTGTGTGTCTCTCTTTTTCTTAAGTTCATTTGTTTTATTTCTTAAATTCCACATATGAGTGAGATCATATGGTATTTGTCTTTCTCCGACTGATTATTTCACTTAGGATCATAATCTCTGGCTCCATCCATGTTGTTGCAAATGGCAAGATTTCATTCTTTTTTATGGCTTAATAATATTCCTATATATATAATCTTCTTTATCCATTCATCTATTGATGGACACATGGACTGCTTCCATAGTTTGGCTATCATAAATAATGCTGCAGTAAACATAGGGGTGCATGTATCCCTTTGAATTAGTCTTTTTGTGTTTTTTTGGGTAATTACCCAGAAATGTGATTACTGGATCATAGGGTAGTTCTATTTCTAATATTCTGAGGAACCTCCACACTGTTTTCCACAGTGGCTGCACTAATTTGCATTCCCACCAACAGTGCAAGAGGGTTCTTTTTTCTCCACATCCTCACCAACACTTGTTTCTTGTGTTATTGATTTTGGCCATTCTGACAGGTGTGAGGCGATATTTTCTTGTAGCTTTGATTTCCATTTCCTGATGATGAGTGATGTTGAGCGTCTTTTCTTGTGTCTGTTGGCCATTTGTGTGTTTGTTTTGGAGAAATGTCCATATACTTATGCGCTTATTTCTGGGTTTTCTATTCTGCTCTTTGTCTCTATTTTTAATTTATGCCAGTACCATACTGTTTTAATTGCTACTGCTTTGTAATATGATTTGACATCTGGAATTGTGATACCTTCAGTTTTGTTCTTTTTCAAGATTGCTTTGGCTATTCGAAGTCTTCTATGGTTCCATACAAATTTTAGGATTTTTTGTTCTAGTTCTGTGAAAAATGCTGTTGGTATGTTGATAGGGATTGCATTAAATCTGAAGATTTCTTTGGGTAGTATAGACATTTTAACAATATTTGTCCTCCCAATCCATGAGCATGGAACGTCTATTGCTCTGCATGGTCTTAAATTTCTTTCAACAGTGTTTTATAGTTTTCAGAGTACCTGTCTTTCATTCTTTGGCAAAGTTTAATCCTAGATATTTTATTGTTTTTGGTGCAGCTGTAAATGGTGCTATTTTCTTAATTTCACTATCTGCGGCTTCATTAGTGTATAGGAATGCAACACTTTTCTGTACATTGATGTTGCATCCTTCAACTTCACTGAATTCATTTACCAGTTCTAGCAGTTTTTTGGGGGAATCTTTAGGGTTTTCTATATATAGTATCATGTCATCTGCAAATAGTGAGAGTTTTACTTCTTCCTCACCAATTTGGATGAATTTTATTTCTTTATGGTGTATAATTGCTGTGGCTAAAACTTCCAGTACTACGTTGAATAAAAGTGATGAGAGTGGACATCCTTGACTTGTTCCTGACCTTAAGGGAAAAGCTCTCAGTTTTTTACCATTGAGCATAATGCTGGCTGTGAGTTTTTCATATAAGGCCTTTCTTATGTTGAGGTATGTTCCTTCTAGACCTACTTTGCAGAGGGTTTTTATCATGAATGGAGTTGAACTTTGTCAAATGCTTTTTCTGCATCTGTTGAAATGATTATATGGTTTTTATCCTTTCTCTTATTGATGTGTTGTTTCATGTTAATTGTTTTGTGAATATTGAACAACACTTGCATCCCAGGAAAAAATTCTACTTAATTGCAATATATGGTTTTTTAAATGTATTGTTGGATTCGGTTTGCTAATTGTTGAGGATTTTGCATCTATATTCTTGAGAAATTTTGGCCTATAGTTCTCCTTTTTTTGTGGTGTCTTTATCTGGTTTTAGTATTATGGTGCTACTGGCTTCATAGAATAAATTTGGAAGTTTTCCTTCCTCTTTTATTTTTTTGGAATAATGTGAGAAGAATAGATATTAACTCTTTTTTAAATGTTTGGCAGTAGCGTAGCCATCTGGACTTTAGTTTGTTGAGAGTTTTTTGATGACTGATTCAATTTCATTGCTGGTAATTGATCTATTCAAATTTTTTATTTCTTCCTGCTCTAGTTTTAGTAGATTATATGGTTCTAGAAATTAATCCATTTCTTCTAGGTTGTCCAAATAGGTCTTCGTAATAATCTGCTATAATTGTATTTCTGTGGTGTTGGTTGTTATTTCTTCTCTTTCTCAGTGATTTACTTATTTGGGTCCTCTCTCTCTCTTTGCCTTTATCTCTCTCTCTCTCTCTCTTTTTTTTTTTTTTTTAAGATTTTTATTTATTTATTTGACAGAAACAGACAGCCAGCAAGAGAAGGAACACAAGCAGGGGGAGTGGGAGAGGAAGAAGCAGGCTCCCAGCAGAGGAGCCCAATGTGGAGCTCGATCCCAGGACCCCAGGTTCACGCCCTGAGCCGAAGGCAAACGTTTAACGACTGAGCCACCCCGGCGCCCTCAGCTCTCTCTTTTTTCATGAGTCTGGCTAGAGGTTTATCTGTTTTGCTGATTTTTACAAAGAACTAGCTCCTGGTTTCATTGATTTCTTTTTTTCCCCCTTCAGTTTCTATATCATTTATTTCCCCTCTAGTCTTTATTATTTCCTTCCTTTTCCCGGTTTTAGGCTCTGTTTGTTGTTCTTTTTCTAGCTCTTTTAGGTGTAAGGTTATGTTGTTTGAGATTTTTCTTGCTTCTTGAGGTAGGCCTGTGTTGTTATCAACTTCCCTCTTAGGATCACTTTTGCTACATCCCAGACATTTTGGACCATTGTGTTTTCATTTTCATTTGTTTCCATGTAATTTTTTATTTCTTCTTTGATATCTTGGTTGGTCCATTCATTGTTTAGTAACATATTATTTAACCTCCATGTATTTGTGGTTTTTTCAGATTTTTTTCTTGTGGTCGATTTCTAGTTTCATAGCGTTGTGGTCAGAAAACATACATGGTATGACTGATTTTTTGAATTTGTTGAGACTTGTTTTGTGGTCTAGTATGTGATCTCTTCTGGAGAATGTTTTATGTGTACTTGAAAAGAATGTGTTTTCTGCTGTTTTAAGAGGGAATGTTCTGAATATATCTGTTAAATCCGTCTCATCCAGTCGTTCAAAGTCACTGTTTCCTTGTTGATTTTCTGTTTGGATGATCTGTCCATCAGTGTAAGTGGGGTGTTAAAGTCCCTTGCTATTACTGTACTACTATCAATTATTTCCTTTATGTTTGTTATTAATTGTTTTATGTATTGGGTGCTCCCATATTAGGTGCATAAGTATTTATGGATTGTCCCCTTTATTAATATATAGTGTCCTTCTTTGTCTCTTGTTACAGTCTTTGTTTTAAAGTCGATTTTTTCTTGGGGCGCCTGGGTAGCGCAGTCGTTAAGCGTCTGCCTTCGGCTCAGGGCATGATCCCGGCGTTCCGGGATTGACCCACATCGGGCTCCTCCGCTGGGAGCCTGCTTCTTCCTCTCCCACTCCCCTGCTTGTGTTCCCTCTCTCGCTGGCTGTCTCTCTGTCAAATAAATAAATAAAATCTTTAAAAAAAAATAAAGTCGATTTTGTCGTATATAAGTATTGCTACCCTAGCTTTCTTTTGACATCCATTTGCATGATAAATGTTTCTCAATCCCCTCACTTTCAATCTGCAGGTGACTTTAGGTCTAAAATGAGTCTTTTGTAGGCAGCATATAGATAGATCTTGTTTTTTGTTTTTTTGCCTTTTTTTAATCCACTCTGTCACCTTATGTCTTTTGAGTGGAGTGTTTAGTCCATTTACTTTCAAAGTCATTATTGATAGTTATGTATTTATTGCCATTTTGTTACTTGTTTGTTGTTGTTTCTGTAGATTTTCTCTGATCCTTTATTTTCTTGCTCTGTTTCATGGTTTGTTGGCTTTTCTTAATAATATACCTTTCTCTTTATTCTTTGCATATCTATTACTGTTTTTTTATATTTGGTTACCATTAGGTTTGTATGTAACTCTTCCGCACACAGCAGCCTATATTAAGTTGATGGCCACTTAAAGAAAAAGAACAATAACAAACATGGAAGTGTGCTGTATTCATTTCTCCATGCCTGTTCCTGTGCTCTCTTGCACAACTTCAAAGACCCCACCACTTGAAAGGAAAAGATTATCTACCTTAATAAATAGCATAAATATACTTCTGTTTTCTGTCTTTCTAACCTTCTGATTAATGTGGAATTGGCACCAAATCCCTCGGCATGAAGGCATCTGTTTTGTATTTTGACTCAGTGATAACCTCAAATGAACAGTTATAAATAATGTATCTTGGGGCGCCTGGGTGGTGCAGTCAGTTAAGCATCTGACTCTTGGTTTCAGCTCATGTCATGATCTCAGGATCATGAGATCAAGCCCTGCATTGGGCTCCACACTCGGCATAGAGTCTGCTTGAGATTCTCTCCCCCGCCACTCGTGCTCTCTCTTGCTCGCTAAAAAAAGTAAATCTTTAAAAAAATAATGTCTAGTTCTTTTTCATTATGGACTACATGTTAGTTTTTTTCATTCTATATAATCATCTTATTCTTGTGATGAAATAATATATGAACGATTTTAGAAGTGTAAAGTACTAGGAACACTTTTTTGCAATTATTATTACTTTTATTTTGATTTTCCTTTGCCCTGGTGTACTTTATTTTCTAAATTAAAAAAATGGCTATATGATGTGCTATTTGGTGCTTTGATAAATAATCTTTTGGTTCTGGTTGTTGTTGTAGTTATTATAATCCACCTTCCAGATCAGTGATCCAGATGACAGGGCAGTAGAACTTACCCAGACAGAACCTACAAAAGAAAAAATAATTTTAAAAAAGTGAAGATAGCTTAAGGGACCCAGGGGACACCATCAAGCATAATAATATTCACATTATAAGGATCCCAGAGGAGAAGAGAGAGAAAAGGGCAGAAAACTTTTTTTTTTAAAGATTTTATTTATTTATTGGACAGAGAGAGAGAGACAGTGAGAGAGGGAACACCAGCAGGGGAAGTGGGAGAGGGAGAAGCAGGCTTCCCGCTGAGCAGGGAGCCTGACACAGGGCTCAATCCCAGGACCCCGGGATCATGACCTGAGCTGAAGGCAGACGCTTAACAACTGAGCCACCCAGGCACCCCAAAAAGGGCAGAAAACTTATTTGAAAAAAATAATGGCTAAAAACTTCCTAACCTGAGGAAGGAAACATACACATCCAGGTCCAGGAAGCACAGAAAATTCCGAATAAGATAAGTCCAAAAAGATCCACACCAAGACACACTATCATTAAAAGGTAAAAAGTTAAAGAGAGAATCTTGAAAGCAGCAAGAGAAAAACAACTTGTTATGTACAAGGGAAATCCAATAAGATTATCTGCTGACTTCTTAGCAGAAACTTTGCAGGCCAGAAGGGAGTAGCATGACATATTCAAAGTGCTGAAAGGAAAAAATTTTCAATCAAGAATACTCTACCCAGCAAGATTATCTCTCAGAATTGAAGGAGAGATTGAGTTTTCCA
Source organism: Ailuropoda melanoleuca (assembly GCF_002007445.2). Classification (NCBI taxonomy): domain Eukaryota; kingdom Metazoa; phylum Chordata; class Mammalia; order Carnivora; family Ursidae; genus Ailuropoda; species Ailuropoda melanoleuca. The sequence continues at coordinate 18,952,536 of NC_048224.1, read as the reverse complement.
GACAAGCAAAAGCTAAAGGAGTTCATCACCTCTAACCTGACCTTTCAAGAAATGTTGAAGGACTTCTTTAAGCTAAAAAGAAAGAGCATTAATTAGTAACAAGAAAACATATGAAAGCATAAATCTCACTGGTAAAGGTAAATATACAGGGACTGTAGTGGATTAATCACTTACAAAGCTAGCATGAAGGTTAAAAGACAAAAGTAGTAAAAATAACGGTAACTACAATAATCAGTTAAGGAATACACAAAATTAAACAATGTAAAATGTGACATCAAAGCATCACATGGAGACTATAAAAATAGGGTTTTAGAATGTATTCAAACTTAAGTTGCTATCAACTTTAAAGAGACTATGAATAGAATATATATATATATATAGGCTGTTCTGTAAGCCTCATGGTAACTTCAAAGCAAAATTCTAGTAGATGCACAAGAGATAGTAGGAAAAGAATCTAACTAAACATAATACTAAAGAAACTCATCAGACCACAAGCAGAGAGAGCAAGAGAAGAAAGGAACAGAGAAAAACTATTAAACAGCCAGAAAACAATGAACAAAATAGCAATAAGTAGATACCTGTCAATCCACCTACTAGTTTGCTTTCCTTTGCTTCTGAGTGGCCTCCCCTTGAGGTTCCCATTGTGCCCCCCGGCATCTGATGGCATTTATAAAAAGTGATTCTACTTTCACATGGTTGTATTTCACTGGAAGTAAAGGCATCGAGTTCCAGTGAAAAGAGTACTGGAAGGAGAGTCAAGAAACCTGGTTAGGTGGGCCCTGGAGCTATTGCACTGTGGGACCTTTAGGCAAATCATGTAATCTCTTTAGACTTCCTGTCCCACTCCTGACTGCCATCCCCCAAGTTGTACTAGCTTGATCAAGCACTTTCCCACTACATGCCTTTGCATACACTGTTTCTTCTACCCCGAATGCCCATTCTTGCCTCCCACCAGGCAAACTCCTACTCTCCTTTAAATGACCAAGTTCAGATTTCATCCCCTATGAGAAGCTTTTCTTGAGCCCCTCTCTTAAATACTGTTAGTAGCTTTTTCCATTATGAGCAAACTCAGAATTCTACAAACACTCAAGATAACACTTTTAATATGTCATTGTGATTGTGTGTATGTATGTGTGTGCATGTAGGACTAAACCTCCCTTGCTAAACCATTAGCACCTACAGGGCAGGGACTGTCTCCCATTCATCTTTGTCTCCCCAGGACCTACTGATGGAGAGTAGGTCTTCTTTACCTGCTTGTTCACTGAAGGCATGGGCCTCAGTTTCCTGATCTGCAGTAAGGGGGTTGGGCCATATGGTATTAAAGCATTGCCATGGAATTCGACGTTTAGACAAAGACCTTAAACAAGGGGACCAGGTCTGCAGATGCTCAGCTAGATGATACCTTGTGTGTACAGTGCAGAGGGGGAAGTGTGTCAGTGGAATGCGATGTTTGGCCAGATTGCCATCTCACAATGGTGGGCAAAAGAGGCAAACTACCTCTTTTGAGCTTTCGCTATGCTATAGGTCCTAATGTCTTATTATACTTTAAAGAATCAATAATCATTGGGAGCTATTATAATAAATTCATAAAATGAAATGTTACTGTATTCTCTGTCCGAATCTTTATCAGGTTTGAATAATCCTTGCTTTGAATAATCCAGTGATAGTTTTGAATCTGGCCTGTTAGATTTGACTAATTAACTAAAAAGTGATGATTTTAAGAAATCAAAAGCTGGATGAAATTTTTCACTAAGTTTTTTATGTTTCTCAGAAAATAAACCGATTTTTGGGCCCCTTGACATGGGACTAGAAATGACTAGGAGAGCTGATTATTCCCATATCTAGATCCATTCATTTACCCACTGACTATCCACTCTTCCACTCATGAACAAATATTTACTGAAGGTTCTGGGTGCCAGACATTACACCATGTGCTAGGCATCCAGAAGACAGCAAAATAGAGTCCCTGCTGACAGGGAGCTCCCTCTCTGGTGGGGAAAGGAACAACAGGGTGGTTGGCCAATGTTCAGCTTATCCATTGTAATAAGAGTTATGATATGGGGGTCACAGAGAGAGGATCCCTAACTCAGGGACAGGGATAGCTCCCCCAGAAGGGGGTCTAATCTCAGATCTGAAGTTTGAGTAGGAGGGAGCCAAGGGCAGGGGTCAGGGAGGGCCCGGCAGACAGGGTGCAGCACGCTCAAAGGCCTAGTGGTCAGAGAGTGGTGCTCCTGGAGCTCCTAAGAGGTATATTCTGAGTTGAGTTGGGTGTTGAGTTCAAAGGAGTGAGTATGGTGGCATTGAGTCCAGATCATTGTGGTGAAGTACTTCCAATATGTTATGAAGGTGATGGAGAGCCCTTGAGGACTCTGAGCATGGGCCTTGATCAGATTTGTGCTTTAGAAAGATCACTCTGGGAATTCTGTCTGGAGGATGGGTGATATTACTCCTAAATAATTTTTGAAACAGTTGTGAATCTATTTTTTATTTTGTTCTCTAATACGTTTCTCTACCGACCTCACTTTCCAAGAATTAAAGGGAAGAGCGTAACTTGGGGAATCCCACTGTTCGTCCCCATTTCTCAGGTTTTAATTATTTATACCACAAACAGAAACACAGAAAATAATATGGTATATATGAAATACACACTACCTAGATCTTGCAGAGGTAAACAGTTTATTGCACAAGCTTTAGGTCTCTTTTTTTATTAAAGAAGCAGAACATTACAGATACACCTAGAGCTACACACCCATTCTTTCCTACTCCTTTCATCTCCAGAGGTAACAACTATCTTGCAGTTGGTAAGCATTGATCCCTTGCATTTTTTTTCACTTTTATTATATAAATGACTGAATCCATAAGCAATATAAAACAGATTTTTAGGTCTTTTTAAAACTTACATGACTGTTTTAGAGATACATCTGTGTTGATAGTGTAGAGAATCTAGTCTGTGTATTCTTTGATAGGTGGACATCACTCGTTGTATGATAACAGCCTTAATGCCTTCCTGGACAAAAAGGAAATAGATTATTTTCTTATCAGGTGTGGCAGTTCCCCTTCCAGTGGCCTTTTCCCAGCCAGGGAGATTTGTGTTTTCACTTGCTGCTTTGGCATCCCCTGCCCCACCCATAGAGACAGAGTTTGCATTTATCTGCTGATTAGGGAAATCCACACCTCACCACCTCAATGTAGGCAGAATTCTATACCAGCAACACAGTCTCCTTCTCTTCCCATGGTAAGAGGAAGGAGCTTAGTGTTTTGGGGGAAGTTTCAAGGCAAAAGTGGTTTGAGTTCAAGATGAGTTAACTCCACCACACTTGTTTTTTACTTAAGTCCATTTTACTGCCTTTAAGAGTGAGAGCCCACGATTAGCAGCTGCTGGGTACAGGTCTAAGGTCTGACAGAAGCCTTTGCAGAGGCACCTGCTGCTTTCAGAGCTGCCTGGGAGTGAGGGAATCCCCCACGCAGAAGGCTTCTGTTGGATTTCTGTGCATAGCTGAGAAAGCTTAAATGACAAGGAGAGAAAACCACAAGGAACAGAGGGACGGCCCAGGAGAAGTAAAAGGAAATACTTTTGACAAAAGGCTGTACTAAGGCAAAAAGATAGGTGTGAGTATGAAACAGCACAGAAAAGCTAAAAAATGAGCCCAAAATGGCTGGAAAGAAAATCTGGTGCCAACATCCAAATTTTCCAAAATGAGGATGGGAACCAAAGTTACCTAAAATCCCAACCAGACATGATCATTTGGAGTATTACGTCTCGCCCTTGCAGTCTGTACAAGTTACCCATCCTTCCAGAATAAGTAGGAGCAATTTTGAGCCCCTGCCATGGGATGGTTATAACGCTACACTGGATCTCTCAGCCCTGGCCCGAGATAAGCTGGCACCGGCAGCCTTGAAATGTGTGTCTTGTAAGCCACACTGTCCCCTGTGAGCCGACCACAATGTCATGGTGTTTTGCTGGACATGCAAAGGAGTGTCCCGTCTGATTAAGTCAGGGCTACTCAGTGGGTGCATCGTGAACCCACGACAGATGTGACGCCAATCTTGAATCTCTGTGTAAAACGTCACGTCTGTAGAGTACCATGCTATCTGCTGAGGTTAGATTTCTAAGTCTCCTGACTTTTGCTGCTACTCCAGCAGCTGCCACACTGTCGAGCTAAATGCAGGAAGGTTTTGTCTTTATTCCACCTGATACTCTCCCCCTTCTGCCTCCCATCCCTCTCAAAGTGGATAGGAAACCAACTGATTTTGGCATTTGCAGACTTCCAGCCCTGGGTGATACAGAGCAAAGTGTAGGCGGGCCCACGTGAGACTGAGAGACAGCAGGTGAATAACCTAGACCAGACTCAGAGGAAGCCAGTGTGCGTATTGACAGGCCTACGGACTGACCTGGCTTGGAAATCCCTGTCCAGTCTGAGACAGGTTGGCTCAATAGGTCATTTCTCTCATCTGGAAGTAGAGATGAATAGAGAGCAGTAAAAGCTAGAGCCTGCACGGAAGAGGCCGTGAGGGAACCAACGTAAGGCAGAAACCAGGATAGAAGGCGGAGAAAAAGATGCATAGCATCAGAGTGAGAAAGATAGACATGGAACCTGTGGAAATAGTTGAGTTATTTTAACAGCAGACACAAGAATGATGATCACCAAACCCCTGCTCCTGCAGGTCAAGTGATCAAGCAGTCCCTAAGTAGCAGCTTAGAGTGGGAAGATAATTGATTGATGGACCAGACCATTGAGACCAAATGCATCTAGATAGTTTGTTACGCATGGTACAAGCAGTATGAACTTTATGTTTACATCAGTTCTCCCCTCCCCTCTGTATCCCACGGGTAGAGGTAGATGGACATGGGCCCATGTTCACACAGGGTTCTGTTTCATAGGTGAGCAACACTGAGCTTAGGAAACCTCCAGTTTTATGGGGGGACCTGCCCATCCTCCTTTCCAGAAACAGTGCCATTATATTTATTACCCTAGAATGCAAACAGCTCTTTGGGCTGGGGATTTTCCCTGTCTTTACTATGCTAATCAGAAAACAAATGTGCCCTGTGATCTGGAGAGGGATACGATCTGTAGTTTCCTAGGCTGTTTGCTAAGGCAAATGTCCCAGGAAAGATAGTCTGGTATAAGACTTGTAGAAACACCATGGAGAATTGTCTCTCAACACTAAGGACTCTTAGTTACCTTGGCTGTCACTCCAGTTTACACAAGGCCAAATCCTGCTTTATCTCCTGTTTAGATCCACATGAAATTCATGTCTTCCTTATTGCCTTTACATTTTTTCTTAAGATTTTATTTATTTTAGAGAGAGAGCTCAAATGTGGGAGGGGCAGAGGGAGTAAGTGAATCTCAAGCAGATTCCACGCTGAGCGTGGAGCCCGACACAGGGCTCAAGAGTCGGACACTCAACGGTTTGCACCATTGCCTTTACACTCTTTTTTTTTTTTTTAAAGATTTTATTTATTTATTCGACAGAGATAGAGACAGCCAGCGAGAGAGGGAACACAAGCAGGAGGCAGTGGGAGAGGAAGAAGCATGCTCCCAGCAGAGGAGCCCGATGTGGGACTCCATCCCGGAACGCCGGATCACGCCCTGAGCCGAAGGCAGACGCTTAACGACTGCGCCACCCAGGCGCCCTGCCTTTACACTCTTAAAAGCGCCACTCCCAGGGCGCCTGGGTGGCACAGCGGTTAAGCGTCTGCCTTCGGCCCAGGGCGTGATCCCGGCGTCNAGGGAACACAGCAGGGGAGTGGGAGAGGAAGAAGCAGGCTCCCAGCAGAGGAGCCCGATGTGGGACTCCATCTCGGAACGCCGGGATCATGCCCTGAGCCGAAGGCAGACGCTTAACGACTGCGCCACCCAGGCGCCCTGCCTTTACACTCTTAAAAGCACCACTCCCAGGGCGCCTGGGTGGCACAGCGGTTAAGCGTCTGCCTTCGGCTCAGGGCGTGATCCCGGCGTCATGGGATCGAGCCCCACATCAGGCTTCTCCGATGGGAGCCTGCTTCTTCCTCTCCCACTCCCCCTGCTCATGTTCCCTCTCTCACTGGCTGTCTCTCTGTCAAATAAATAAAATCTTTAAAAAAAAAAAAGCACCACTCCTCCCCCTACACTAGCCTGGGTGCCTTTCTGCTCCTCACCTCCAGAAGACCACGACTAACATAAAGCTGGAAAATTAGCTTGTAGTCAGAATGTGGGGCATTGAATGCCAGGTAAAAGTTATAATAGTATAAGAACCCCTGACTCTTGGATACCACAGGACCAGCACCCAAACTCGTTGTCTATGCTTGTAGCACTTGCTCTTGTTATTCTCAGCACAGAGACCATGTGTAACTCTCTGCTCTGTGTGTGTGTGTTTAATGGCTTCTCCCTCACCAGACTCTATGCTCCATTAAGATAAGAATCATGTCTGTTTTGTTCACTAGACCAAACCCAGCCTGATGTAGCAGGCGCTCAAGAAATATTGATTGGATAAATTAAATGTTTTTTTACCCTCTTACTGTAAAGAGGCTTGAACATCAGCTCAGCAAGTTTGTACTTATATGGTTAGCAATAGTTAATAGTAGAGAGTAAGTGATATATAGGAGTATTTGCTATGACCCTTATTGTTATTAATATTTTATCAATATTTAGATTGGATGCCAGTGAGACATCCTGTTGAAACTGTCCACCTGGCAATGGGAAGCACTGGTTTAGACCTTAGATGAGTGGTCTGTTTAAAAATAGTGGCAAGGCCGGTTTTCCAGGGTAGTTGATGTGTTGTCAGAGTTTCCATTAACTGAGGTATGATGGTCACTGTCACTGAATGTGACAGAGTCCAAGGCTCGCTTATCCAAGGTGGGGACCTGGACCTGGCTGTGTGGATGTATTTACTGGCTCGTACCCTGCTGAGCCTGATGCCTGGATATGAACCCCTACAGAAAAAGCCAGGAATATGTGGAATCCTGGGGTGTGTATGTGTGTGTGTATGTGTGTAAGAGAGAGAAAGAGAGATGAGAGATGGGCAGGTGGAGTCAGAGGAGTTAATATGTGCAACCTTGGAGTCCACAGGGCAGGTGCAGAGCTCTGGAGGTGGGCACACCTGCAGTGTAATAGGAATGAGATCTGAAGCAAATAGAAGGACTCATCCTGGGACCACTATCCATGGAGACTTCATGGTGACCCTTTAATGTGGATGGGTTAGAGTGACTTCCAAATTGGAGGCTAGCTAACTTTGTAATAGTTGTAATAAAATACTTTGTAATAAAAAAGTAAGCTAAGTAGGTTAACTACTTCTTTGTTTAAAGTGGAAATGAGCTCAAAATAGTGGACTTTAGTCTGCTCTCTGCTTACAGCTTCCCACCCATCAGCTTTGTGCAGGGAGAAATGTGCACTTCCTATGGTTTCCTGTCCCACCCAGGTTTCTGTTTTGTTTCTTTTGTTTTAATGTTGGTCCATTATAACTAGAAGCACAGACTACCTTCTCATCCCCACCTGGTAGGCAGCAGACTTTCGAGGAAACCCAGGGAGGCTCAAGGTCTTCTGGGCAGCACTTAACTAGCCCTTCCCCCTTGGTTCCTAACGAATGTTTATCTCTGAAGGAAGCCCTTATGAAGAACTCTGATCACTTCTATTTTCACCCATCCTTAGCTCCAGAAAACCTTAACAGGTTGTGCATTTTTAGAAAAGCATATGTTATCAAATGCAGGTAACATCTCTCACTTGGGGCACCCTTGCCCCCCAAAGACTTAGGCAGAATTTAGTCTAAACTCCAGTTCCTGGCACTACAAGTTCAACATGGCCCCTCACCCCTGCTCTGGCCACTCTTTTGCTTCTCTGCTCCCCTCATCCCTCCTCTGGCCCAGCTTTTGTTTCTCTGTCCCTGCTCCTGAATCGTGCAGTCTCATTTCCCCTCAGAAGCCAACCTGGACTCTTAAGTATTATTCTCTTGCCGTAGCTACAGGGAATCCAGTGGGAATCAACATTTTCCTAGGTCTGTAGTTTCATTAATGATTTCTTGAGAGATGGGGAGCAGAAGAGGGACCACCTCAACCATGACCAGCCCTCAGTCGTGTCCCCCTGCAACACTTCATGTTCTACCAGCTGTCCCTGTCCCCTCCAGCTGAACACAGGTCCCGGTCTTTATGACTTTCTTCTACCCACACGCATACCGAACATATCAACACGCACCCACACCCCACATTAAATGTAAATTTTGCTGCAAGAAATGAAAAGCATTTTTATAATTTGCTTTTGAAATTGACTCTAAGTTACTCATTCAATTTTGATTGGCTCTGATTTCTCAGGAGTCATTCAGCCACGTGTTCTTAAAAAGGAAGAAAATTTAACCTACCAATTGTTTTTACATAGAATAAAATATCTTTGAATACTAGATTTGATAATGAAAGACATAAACATTATATATATATGTTAATTTTTGTGTTTTTCTCTTTGTATTCTGGAGACAATAATCTCTTTTAAGCCTTCAGATCGTTATGTACACCCAGTAAGGAGATTAGACCATAGGCACTGGAACTCTACTTTGCAATGCATAAGACAGCTTTCGCAGGAGGCCTGTTCACAGGGCAAGACCCTCTAGGGAAAAAAAGGCATCTAGTCACCATCATGGCTGCTTCCTTCCTTGGCCTGGAGCAGCCCCACCAGGCCAATGCACAACACACTTACCCCTCGTGACTTCTGGAATTATCATGAGCACAGTTTTCTTTGTTCTCATTACACATATTTTTGCAGAACTCAACAAACTTTAAAAACAGCCATGTGGTGCATTCCTCATAAAGGGATTGTGTCTGGAACCTCAAGCAACCTTCAGAGAATGCTTCACTTGGGAGTGGATTTGTTCTTAAGTGTGGAGGGAGAGGAAAAGGCATCCTGGCAGGGGCACCAGCCTGGGAGAAGGTGTGAAGGCAGAGGCTCAGATGGACCCGGTCTGAAAGGCCTTGGAATCCATGCTGAACGTGTGGGACCTCACCTCATAGGCCGTGGGAAAGACTGGCATTCCAGGACCTGGCTCAAATAACAGACTCAGAGTAACAGCCGGTGAATATCACTGGTTCTTCTTTTCCTTTCTCAGCTTCCTCCTCTCCCTCCTTTCAGGCATTTTTTAACACCACTGTTTTTATTAACAGCTAGATAAACCCAGGTATCCAGGAAGCCCCAAAGGAGACTTGGTGTAAGCAGAACCAATGGAACAAACATCCAGACATTATTTTGAGTCTTGAGTGACCACTGGGCTCCATGTATTTTATGTTTGGATTATTCAGTGTTTTTCCCATCCTTTAATGTTATGTCTCTTCAGCCAAATGATAAGGTTGAACAGGGTGGAAATTACAGGGTGGGGATCACGGTGGTGTTTGAGTATAAGCCATCGCTTCCATTCATGTTCAAGGGTTTGCAAGGGTTGTTCTTTTTTTCTTTTGTTTTATGTTTCTGTTTTTGCATTTTATTCAACCATGCTTTTTGCCTGTTTTTCTTTTTTCCTTCCATCCAGTGGAAGGATAGCATTTTCTTTTCCTTTTGCTTTTCAGTTTGCATTTATTATTTATTTATTTATTTTAAAGATTTTATTTATTTATTTGACAGAGATAGAGACAGCCGGCGAGAGAGGGAACACAAGCAGGGGGAGTGGGAGAGGAAGAAGCAGGCTCATAGCGGAGGAGCGTGACGTGGGGCTCGATCCCATAATGCCGGGATCATGCCCTGAGGCAAAGGCAGACGCTTAACCGCTGTGCCACCCAGGCACCCCTTCAGTTTGCTTTTAAAAAGATTAGTAGCCTATGTTTAAAAATCAGATTTGCCACAAAACTGAATTTCCAGCTTTGTTGGAAGGTTGACCTACATGACACTGGATTTGTATTCGCACATGGCAACCATCTGTGAGGGTTGTCTTCTTTAGGCAGATACACTCACCAGTTTACCCCAGACCCCACTACACCCTATTGTCTCCCTGACCCCAAGAAGACATCAGTTACCTTTTCATTTGAACTTTGCTTTCTTATACTTGCTGTTTACTCATTCATGTCATCTCACCTGCCCCTGGAGACATTTGAACTTGTTACCATCTTTCAGCTGGAACATTTAGGGGTGGATTTACTTTTGTTACCATTGCCGATATGTTTTAATTCATGTCTGCCAAAGTCTTTTGTGCTTCTTATTTGTCCCACGGTTTCTATGTTTCTTCTCTCCTTTCTTGTCTTCTTTTGGGTTTATTGGGTTTGTTGTCTCACTCTACTTTTTCTTTTTTCTGTACCACTCTGAAAGTTATATTGTCTTTTTACTCTTTTAGTGTTTAACCTAGCATGTATCTTTACCTTGCCAAATTCTAAGTGGAATGCTCAGTATCTTTACCTTCCTCTGAACAAAACCCTTCCCATGTATGCTCCACCAACTCCTATGCTAAAAAAAAAGTCTGCGTATTTTTTTAAGCCCACAAGGCATTGTTTCCTTTATTTTTTTAAATAGAGTCAATGTTTGTATTGATTTGCCTCTATATTTACCATTTTCTATCCTTTTAATTCTTATATCTTGGGATCTTCTATCTTACATCTTCTTATATCTTCCCAATTTCTTCTTCTGTCTCCACTTATGTGTATTATATCTATGATCAATTGTCTTTTGCCTGGATGACATTCTTTCAATTTCCTTTAATGAGGATCTGCTAATGGCACATTCTTTCTGGTTTTATTTGTCTGTAAAGGGCTCATTTGGGTATTCTTTTTTATCTTTTTCTCTCCTCTACTACTTTGGAAGTTATACATTCCTTTTTTTCTCCCTCATCTCCATTCTTGTTTCCCCTAAAATTACAATACACATGCTTAGCTTTAAATTTTTAAAAAATAATTCAGAATCACTCTTCTCATACCAAACAACACGAGGACTTTAGAATACTTTAATGTAATTATCCTTCCATATTATTGTACCTGGTATTTTAGTTCCAAGTTGTTTATAACTCCTCTCTACTCCTTAATCTTAAAAAAAAATTTTAAGCAATAGGAGTGTTTATAAATTTACTACCATGTTTATTAGCTTCTTTGCTCATCATTGTTTACCTTTTTTCTCAGTTTATTTTACTTCATATTGAAATATATTGTTATTGTTTAATTTTTTTTTTTTCAGGGAGTGTCAGTGAACTGGATATTCTCTTCCTTTTTTGTATGAATATGTTTTTATTTCAGCCCCATATTTGAGCAGTAATTTAGTTAGGGATAGAGTATTAGTTCTGACAATTATTTTCTCTTACCACTTTGAATGTATTATTCCATTATCTTCTGGCACTTCTGTCACTGATTAAAAGTCTGCTGCTAATCTGATTGCCATTATTAGGTTGGTAACCTATCTTTTTCTCTATGCTTGCTTTCACAACTTTCTGTTTCACTCCAGTATTCTGCATTTTACCACAGTGTGTCTAGGTGTGTGTGTCTGTGTGTTTGTATTTCTTTTGAATCCTGTGTGTTTCAGATGTTTCAAATGAAGAGCATAGACATTACTTTAATTCTGTTAAATTTTCAGCCATTATCATTTCAATATTGCTTCTCTCCCAATTTCCTACTCCTTCCTCCTGGAACTCCAATTAAATGTATATTTTATTTTCTCAACCTACTTTCCATGTCTTACAACCTCTCTTTCATATTTTTCTATCTCTACTACTTTATGATTAATTTCTTCAGACCCATCTTCCATGATACCAATTCTCTTTTCAGCTGTTTCTAATATGCAACTTAACATTGCATTTTTAATATTTAGAATTCTATTCACTTCTTCTTCTTTTTTTTTTTTTTTAAATCTGGCCTTTCTTTTTTCATAGAGGTTGTTTTTTTTCTGACAGTTTTTATTCCTTCTTTTATTTAAACAATACTTTAAACATAATTAGTTTATGTACCCATCAGATTATTCTATTACCATCAGCTCTTGGAGTGCAAATTCTTCTGCTTATTGTGCCTCTGGCCTCTCCCTTTGACTGGTTTGTTTCTTTATCTCATTTGTTCAACAGGGATTGTTTAATCTGAGGGAGTCCTGTGAGTCCTGACTTATGAAATATTTCTATAGAGCAATTTGAGTTTACTTCTACAGAGATTTCTTTGGTCCTAGGAACATTTTTATGGTGATTTAGTAGCTCTGGATTCTTGCACAATATAAACAATGTAAATTTAGTCCACACACTTATGCATGCCGCAGACTTGGTGTCTTGTTTTTTGCATTAGTTACATTTTTTTTTCACCAGGAGACTGGGGCAGAATACAGACTGACTTGCCTCTTCCAGAGCTACTGGGGAGCAGTGGAAGTTTGTTCTAGCCCTATTTTCGGGTATTTCCTCCTACCTTGTACAGGCCCAGGGCCACATCACCTGTCCTTACCTGGGCATTAAAATCCCAGCTGTAGGCTCCTAAGCAGCTGTCTCCAGATTCAGCTCACCTCTAGGTCATTGCAGCATTTGCTGTCATGCTTATTGCTTTGGCTTTGGATTCCGTCCTCATCTCTGGCCTGTCTGTTAAACAAAAACAAAAACAGTTATATTGTCTAGGTCTGAGAAGTACATTCTCAAGAGGTTCACACTGGATTATATTGTATGTATGTTTAGAACTGAAGAAGGAGCTGGATGAGTTCAGTATGACATTTATTTTTTATATAAATTAATCTGTTTGCAAACTAATTATTGATTACCTATCATGTACCTGGCTTTGTTATAGGTACTGGGGCACAATAATAAACAAACAAAAAGTCTTTGTCCCTTTATAGTTTACATTCTCAAGGGAAAGACAAAACAATAAATAAAAAGGTACAGTAAAATCAGATGGAGCTATGAAGAAAACTAAAGCAGGATAATGGGAGAGAGAGACTGGGGATAGCAAAGGAAGCCTCTCTGAGGAGATGACATCTGACCGGAGGCTTACATGAGGTGGTGAAGAGTCATGCTGATATCTGGGGTATCAGCCTGGGTCCCCCAAGAAGCAGAACCAAGTCACAGGTTAGCTGTGTAAGAGATTTATTAAGGGAACCCTGTGAACCAAACTGTGTTCAATACAAAATGAAACATGGGTCCCCTTCTTCATAAATAACATGTTAAGAATTCCAAGTCAGCTACAACAGAACATTCAACAAAGTGCAGGGCCCTTTTGAGTAAGTACGCTGCCTCAGCTGCAAAAGAAAACAGGGAGGGAGTTGGTGGGAGCCTGGGAGAGCTCTCAGATTGTGACACAAGCCTGACTCCAGGTAAAGAAGAGAGGGGAGGAAGGAAGGTGGAGTGGAAGCACTCTAGAGTGTTTGGTAAGGCTGTCATAGAGTTCATGAGCCAAAGATACCTGTCAGGTAAATTTTCATCTCCCAGGAACAGGCTTGCCTTGGTATCCTTGCCATGCTCAGTCACTGACTAGGAGTTGCTTGTGGGAAGCTTGACTTTGGCACAAATGCACAGATGGATTTCAGAGCACAGCAGCTGTGCCTCCTGGCCAATTATGCTCCTTATGTGAGACATATCCTCACGGCAACCACACTGGGTAGAGACCTTTCCAGAAGGAGGAAACAGTGATTGCAAAGGGTCTTGTTATGAGTTGAATTGTGTCTCTCCCAAATTTATATATAGAAGTCCTAAGCCCTAGTACCTCAGAATGTGACTCGATTTGGAAATAGGGTCCTTTCAGTTATCATCACTTAAGATGAGGTCATATTGGAGTAGGATAGACTCCTAATCCATTAAGACTGGTGATCTCTTAACAAGGGGGAAGTTTAGAGGCAGACACACACACAGCAAGAGCACTATGTGAAGATAAAGTCAGAGACCGGGGTGATAGGTCTGCTGGCCCAAGAACATCGAAGATTGTCAGCAAACCACCAGCAGCAAGGAGAGAGGTTTAGAATAGATCCTTGCATAGCTCCTTCAAAAGGAGCACACCCCTGCTAACACCTTGATTTTACACTTCTAGCCTCCTTGTCTCATGAGACAATACATTTATGTTATTTAAGCCATTCAGGCTGTGGTACTTTGTTCTGGTAGCCCTAGCAACTTAATACGGCCCTGAAATGAGAGCGAACTTGGTGTGTTATAGAAACATCAAGGAGGCCAGTGTGGATAGAGCAGGGAAGTGGGAGAAAGAATTGTAGAGGAAGGAAAAGTATCCAGAGACCAGATCTGTAGATTATGTCTTTGTGAACCAACATAGCAAACTTGGTTTTATTCTGCCTGTAATAGGAAGACTTTACAGAGTTTAGAGAAGGGAGTGGCCTGGTATCATTTGCATTTGTTAAGTACCGTTCTGGCTATTGTCTGGAAACGGGTAGAGGAGCACAAGTGGAGGCAGGGCACTGAATCAGGTCCAATGATTCTGTCCAAGAAAGAGAGGATGGTGGCGTGGATGGGAGGAGTAACTGTGGGGGTGGGGAGAACTGAGGGATGTGGTGGCAATGTGAAGGCGAACGCTGTAATTTACTGATGGATTGGATGAGCAGTTAGAGGGAAAGAGGATTCAGAACAATCTCTCTTCTTTTTCTCACTCTTTGTGTATATTTTGTCTTTTGCTTTTGTTTGTTTGCCTATAGCAACTATATAACTACAGTTGCTATTTTCTGAGATGGTAACAGTGGGTAAGGAGCTTGCCTGGAGTTCACAGGAATGAAAATTTGGATATCTGACATGTTTTGGAAGTCTCACATTGTTTTGCAACTTTCTTTTTAATTTTTGTGGACTAATCTTTCCATTTCAATGTAGAAATTTCAACCTCATTCTATCGGCTACCTAATGTTTCTTGTATGGATATGCCACTCTTGATTGAACTAGCTCCCTCTGAATGGACTTTTGGATTGTTTTCCCCTTTCATGTGCAATTACAAATACTGATGCTTCAGAGCCACATTATTTACTCTTGCTGCATAACAAAATACCCCAAAATTTGGTAGCTTAAAAACAACATGCATTATCTCACAGTTTCTCTGGGTCAGGCATCAAGGCACGGCTTAGATGGGTTCTGTAGTTCAGGATCTCACACAAGGCTGTAACCAAGGTGTAGTCTGGGGCTGCAGTCATCTGAAGGGTGGAATATGGACGGATCTCCTTCTGAGCCTACTTAGTGGTTTTGGGCAGGATTCAGTTCCTGGTGGACTATTGGCCCAAGGGCCTTCATTCTTCACTGTTGACTGAAAGACACCTTCGATTCATTGCCATGTGGGCTCCTCCAAAGAAGAGCTCACGACATGGCTTCATCAAAGTGAGCAGCAAGAGAGAGTGAAGGAATATGCAAGCAAGATAGAAGCCAGTCTTTTATAACTGAAACTCAGAAGTGTTCCCCATCTCTCTTGCTAAATCTTATTCTCTAGAAGTAAGTCACTAGGTCCAGCCCTCACTCAGATGGAAAGGATTATTCAAGGGACATAGATACCAAGAGGCAGAGATCATTAGGGGCCCTTTTAAAAATCTCCTTGCCCGGGATGCCTGGGTGGCTCAGTCGGTTAAGCGTCTGCCTTCGGCTCAGGTCATGCTCCCCAGGGTCCTGGGATTGAGTCCCATGTCAGGCTCCATGCCCAGTGGGGAGTCTGCTTCTCCCTCTGCCCTTCCCGCCCAAACACTCATGTTCTTTCCTTCTCTCTCTCTCTCTTTGTCTGAAATAAATAAAATCTCAAAAAAAAGTCTGCTTGCCATAATAGTCACTATATTTGTCTTTTGGTAGATTGTTATGGGTGATTTGCTGAGGGAAACATTATGCATATTTTAAAAATTCAAGAAGAACATGAGATTTATTTTCAAAAGCTTCACTCCAGATTTCAAGGTTCATTTTGATAAGACTATTTGCTATTGCCTGCGAAAGAGAGATTGTAGATCCTCAAAGAGCCTTTGCCAGCTTTTTCATAAACATCTCTTCCCTTCCTGTCTTCCTTTTCTTGCCCCTCCAAAATTTCCCAGAACAGGAAATAACTGTGTGTCTTGTAACAGAAAGGATAGAGTGTTTTAACCAGCAGGCAAATGCCATCCCCGTGATCATGGCAACTAGTTCAGGGTATGCTGACCTGGGTTGTGCCGTTTAAAAAAATGTCATTGCCTCACTTATTTCCTGGCTTGGGTGAGGTTTTTTCAGCCAGCTTGGTTAGAGGGATGAAAAAGGAAAAGCAGAGAGAGGTAGGTGGAGCTGATGAGGTCTAGGGAAACTCCACTTGAATCATTTCTTCTAAATCTCAGTCTGCAGAAGTTTCTGGTAGGCCACGGAATAATGAGGTGTACATTTATTTCTTTATTAGTCAGAAAGCACCTTTACTTACAAGGACCCTCTTATGTATAGTAGGATATGGTCAGAGGAAATGCAGATCATCATCAGAATTACTTTGTCTCCTCCTGCACAATCTGAGGTGGCTTTATAAAATTAAATACATCCGAAAGCCATTTTATAAAAATGAAATGATTGGTGTTCCAAGTGTCTATGGCTGTAATCAGGTCAGTTGCCCAGTTGGAAAGCTCAGGCTATGTTGGCATCTTCCCAAATGAATGCCAAGATACCTTCCTCTTGGGAACAAAATGGGGTTGGGGCAGAGCTGGAGAAAGTGCAGAAACTCTGATGATGTTGAGGGATCATCTTGATGGGGTCCATCCTCTGCTTTCCCAGTTTGTGGCTAGCTCTTTGGGTGGACAAGGGACTGGAATCCCCTTACACTCTGCCCCCACTTTCCACTTCTGGTCCCCATGTTGCCCCCAGAAGCCACGGGGTTCTCTCTGATGTGGATCAGTTTGGGGACCTCACTCTCAGGGCAGCAACTCCATCTCCGCTTGTGATGACAGCGTGGAAAGCTTTGCTTACTGGAAATCTTGAAGGTCAAGGCCCTGCCTCCTTCCTGTCTGGGCCCTCCTGTGAGCCTGGTGCTGAGCAAGCGAGGCTTACCAAAGGTGGAGTGACTCTGCTACCCAGCACGACCCCACCTTCCCCTGCTGCCCTCCCCCTGATGCCTGTGCAGGTTGTGCTCACGTTTCACAAGATTACTCCACTAGATGAGAAAAACATGCATTTTATGCAGGACAGCGAGCCCGGTGGTGTGGACTGCATTCCCTGCAGAAAAGAGAATCCAAGTGCGGTGGCCTTTCGAAGCTGAAATAAATCAGGGCTCCTTGGCTCCACTGGCTTGGTCTGTTGGGTTTTATTTTTTTCTAGAAGCCACGCAGGGTTAGGGCAATTTAGGGGAGATCAAATGAGGATCAGCTCACTCTATAATCACTCACAATCTCTGGAGTGGGGGAACAACCATCTTGTGATTTAAAATATAAATATTTGCAAATGGTTGTATCTTGATCAGTTATATAAAGATCTGCATTTGAGACTTGCTTAAGTGTTGGATTTTTTTCATCTTTTTTTAATATGACAGCCTTGTCTTTGTGGAACTCTGTTATTTTTCAGTCTTCAACTATATTAAGCCTTTGGATTTTTTTTTTAATTGACTAAAGTTGGTGGAAGAAATGTTTGTGGTTATGCTTATTAGAGTTTTTATAGATTCTTACACCACCTTCTTCCAAAAGGAATTTGAGTCATCTGGCACTTATATAAAATCAAACACTACCTAAACTTAGGGAGCTGCCTTTTTTTCTTTTCTTTTAAAGAATAAAATGCAGTTGAAGGGAAATAGAATAGGAGATAGTGGCAAGCACCTGTTTTGATCTCTGCTGGGCGGGTGCTGTTTTCCTAGGATCAGTCACTGTGTTTCTGTTTTTCCTCCTCTTTCTTAGAGCAGAGAGGAAATCTCTAATGGAGCCTTTCTCAACAAGATGTATTGATGAATGCAGAATCTTAAATGAAAAAGAAGTCCATGGATGTGGCTTCCTGGAGTCTGTGTTTGGACCAGAAATAAAGCGAGTCCTCACCACAGGGGTTTGGCTCAGCCCAGTGCCTGCGGCCATGGTTGTTTTCCACCGGTTGACTCTAGAGTGCACTTCTCTGGGCAAAAGTCCCCCACGCCTTTGGAAGCTTTATAGGCCTTTTTTTTTTTTTCCTGTAGCTTTTATTGTTTTTAAGAAGAGTGGGTCACCCTTACTTGTCATAAAGAATAGTGTGGGGGAAACAAAACTACCCAAAGAATAAAACAGGAAAAAACAAAACCACTCCCCTAAATGAAAGAAAAAAATTACCCCCATCCCACTTTTGTGCAGTAACTGTTTCCAAGCAAGGTTGATTTAGAAGCTAGGAGAAGATTTTTCTCTTCGATTTTTGGTTGTCTTCTATTTTTAACATTTCTGGCACATCTGCGCATTGTGGTTACATAAGAAAATCAGAATTAAGATATTTGGTATTAAAAAAGCACCCATTGGCTCAGGATGAGTTTTTCTGGCACTGCTGTGAGAAAGTTCAAATTCCCATCGTAAAATAGGAGGCATAAATGTCTAATCAACGCAAGTTTTCTGGCCAGCTTCTCCGTGTGGTCCCTGGAGAAGCATCCTAAGTCAGGCTCCTGGCCTCCTGCAAGTCTCCTCTCCCTAGTGGCTGGAGCAAGGTGCAGAGCATTAGCTCTCATGGGGGAAAGCTCCTGCCGTTCCCAGCTACCGGGGCATGGCCAAGGTGGGTCAGCCTTTTTAATAATCGTGGATGATTACTGAGTACCTCCAGGACGCCAGACTTCTCTTCACTCACTGTCTCATTCCATCAATGTCACAATCCTGCCAGGCGTAATCTCCTTGGAGTGTTTTTCTAAGAGAGGGAAAGCAGAAAGCCTGTAGGGTTCCCTGTCCAGAAGGGACGGGACACACATAAACGAGGGCATTCAGGAAAGCATTGTTAATGATAAGAATTAAAAGCCAGTGCTTATTACAGACTTACCTTGTCTCTGGTGCTCTCTCAAATGCTGCGTTTGGATAATGTCTTTAACTCTCCTAGTAATACTATGTGATAGATCATTTTATCTCCCTTTTATAGAAGAGGGTACTGAAGTTTAGTGAGGTTGCATAAGCTCAGGCAGGAGTCCACAGCTCTGAAAATGATAGATGTAGGAGTCAAACCCAGGCTGGCTGATCGCGGACGCATTTACATAACCACCAGCCTGTGTAACACAGTGGCCAACAGTGGGATGCAGGGGGTGGTTCATGGAACCAGGCTCCCCTTCGGTGGTGTAGCTGGTGGGACAGTGAGGGGAAGGACCACACTCCTAATCCCCAGTGTGATTCAGGTCAGCCCTCCTTCTTCCTTAGGACATTCTGTCATCCTTACTGCTGGACAGTCAGCGTTCCAGATGGCCACATTTCTGTCCTGCCCATTGTCCTCAGTAAAGGAGTATTGGTTCAGGGACTCCTCGATAGTCTAGGCCTGGTGTGTCGAACTCCCTGCCTTAGGGAGTTCTTACACGTTGGGATGCATCAGTCAGTACATCTGAAGGTGAGGGGTGGGACCTTAGGGTCTGCATTTTAAGTTAACACCCAGGTGATTTTGGTCTTCTGTCATTTCTGACGGTCCCTAGGAGGTCCTGGGGGAACTTGATAGTCAGTGGACAGATGGTTCTGGATGAGTAGGTGTCGAATTTTTTCCTTCAGCAGCTACTCAGCCTCTACCAGAGTACCCAGAGCTCAAGGCGGGGGATGGGTAATGAAAGGAGGAAGAACAAATGGGAGTCAGTGCTGGGGGAAGAGTGTCGAACTCAAGCAGAGTGAGTGAAACCCATAAATATTTGTTGAGAAGCAAGGGTTCCAATAAGCTTAATAAGAATGAGTAGAAACCAAGCCAGATTAGGGAAGGGTCAGGAGAGAAGGCGGAGGGGTGGGCTGACCCTTTGCCTGAGGGGCAGCTTGGGTTTGAAGTCTGATTTGTTGGAACCACGGGGGCTGCCAAATAGGG
Organism: Ailuropoda melanoleuca; assembly: GCF_002007445.2. Lineage (NCBI taxonomy): Eukaryota > Metazoa > Chordata > Mammalia > Carnivora > Ursidae > Ailuropoda > Ailuropoda melanoleuca. The sequence continues at coordinate 18,932,757 of NC_048224.1, read as the reverse complement.
GGGTTGGAAGGGGGTAGGAAGGGCGGATGGAAAGGGGGGTTTGAGAATAATGAATGATTCAGACTGTTTTGGTACAGGGGAAGGGCTAACAATTCAGAGCATTGTAGCAAGGGGGAGACAGGGTTACTTCCTAATAGTATGGTCAGGAGAGGCTGCCTGGAGGTGGTGGCCATTGGCCAGGCCTTGAAGGCTGAAGGATGACGGCAGGTGGGCCAGCCAAGGAAAGGCCAGGGCAGAGATTTAGCCACCGACAGTGCAGTGGGCATTAGGGGTCTGGTGTGTTGTCTAATTGATAGATCCAAGCCTGAAGGTCCTCAGAGAGGTTTCTTGACTGTTGGGAGAGGGTAGACTAAGAGTGAGGTCCTTCTCCTTGTTTCAACCACAGAAGACAGAGTTTTTACTTATTTTTCTGTAATTGGGTGCCATGTAAGGTTTTATTTGGGAGAAATGGACTGTGTTGCTTAAAATAAAAGCCTTAAAAACCACAAGGGAGATTAAAAAAATATATATACTTATGGTTTATGTTGAAGTATCAAAAGAGATAGTTAAGTTGGGGGCCCTTTTGAAGGGTAGTGAGGTGTCAGGTTTGCTTAACCATTGGAGAGACTCATGGCTTTGTGTAAAGAACATTGGCACTGGGATCGAGACTTTGCTTTCAGCTTCAGCCTGTCCTAACTGTGGGCCTTGCCTCACTTTCCTGGCATTAGGCATGTCTGTTTCTGGGTTTGTATTTAATACTTTAAGAGGTTGAATTGAATTAAGTGATTTTTGAAGGTTCTTCCTGCTATAAAATCCTATCAGCAATGATCTTGCTCACAGGTCTCCCAACATACACACAGGGTGGGTAGCAGGATCATGCTTGAGGAAAAAGAATTCCTTCGTGCTGTGCAGGATGATTAAGGGACACAGGATGGGGACACGATGCCTGCAGCCACGTCCCAGTGTGAAGGGATACAAGGAGGACAAGGGTGGATGCAGCAGAAGCTTGGGGATGGGCACCAAAGTCACAGAAATGGAGTTTGCACTAAAGAAAGTGACAGGATACATTTTCTTCTTATATTAGGGAAAAAATCCCCCAAGCTGATTGACTTCTCTTCTGCATTCTTTTTCCTTTGAGGTATATATTTTAAACTTATTTTTTAAACAAAGCACACAGGTAGAGACTTTTGTAGCACCATGCAAAGATCTTTACAAAGATCTCCTGTGAGTTTTTTTTAACATTCTTTTAAGGCTGGACATAACTTCCAAAACAGCTGATGTTTTAATGAATGCTGGAAAATGAAAATGCGTGAGCTGTTTAGATTGGCCTGGGGAACCACATGTCCAGTGGCTGCTGTTGACCTTTGTGTAAAGTATCTCTGTTTTCCGAAAAGGTTTCTTTCGTTGATCAAGCCTCATCATGATTCCGGGAGTATGGCTCTCTCAGCTGGAGAAGGAGCTGTTTATCTGTGTAGTATTTGATTAGCAGTAATTTAGAGACAGAGTTGAACCAGAAAACTAAAGAGTTCCTATTTGTGCTGGGTCCTGCCTGAGGTACTAGCTCTGCAGTCAAGCCTAGGGTGTGATTCGGCCCTCACAAACGGATGGAGGGGCCAGACTCTTGAGCTCAGAAATATAGCATGGCGTGAGGTCACAGGGTGTGTGTGCACGTATGTGGTAAGTACAAGATGCAGACGTCACAGGACAGGGATGATTGGCCTCTCTGCCTTATTCCTTCCTACTTTCTCCACCTCTTTCCCTTTACTTTATACCAGAGGGTAAAGTTAACACAGAGAGAAGGTTGAGAAAACGTATTTGGCACAGAAGCAGCTTTATTTGTGTAGAAGTTTCTATATTCCGCATGGAGAACACTGGTGGTATTTTCCTGAACAGTAGCCACATACTGCATGGGACTGTGAAGACTAGTGCTCACTGACTGTTGGGGAAGGTTGGAAACACCTCACAGAATGGGGGGGAGGAGGGGGACACTCTGTTCTGAACCTTCTCACTATGCCTGCAGCTGGGCAGTAACTGGGACGGATGCTCCTGTGACTGGGTCGTCTCTCTTGTCTGGGAAACTCTTGAGAAGACTGTGCATGCATGTTATGTAGGCACAGACTTTCTGCAGATAATTTTAAGTGCTATCTTGTATGAGTCTCTCCTTGAATTGACGTCACAATGAGTCTCTACGGAAAAACAGCTACCTTTCAAACCAGGCTGCACAACCTAATGTTGGGGTCTCCAAGGGGGCCCCCAATAAACAAATAATACGACTCTTCTCTGCTGGTAGCAGAAGAATTTAATTGAAACAACAACAAAACAGATATCAGCTTTTTTTGCTTATGGAAGCCAGACTGCAAGACAAAGCTCTAGGTCTGTTAACCAAATGAGCCCACGAGATCTAAAGCCCAGACTTACCCACTTTTTCCCATGTTGTGCTGGAGAGAGCAGGCTTCCTCCATTCCAAAAATTGGGGAAACAGCAAATAGCATACTCCTTGAAGGCAGGCAGCTCCCAAGAGGTCAGGTTGAGCCAGTTGAGCACGCCCACTTGATTTTTCTTAAATTTACCATTTAAGGTAGTTTCTCCCTCCACTTCCCCTAGAGCAACATTAGTGAAAAGAGAAAGGCCAATTGTGTACTTAGGAAAAAGTCGTCGTCACAAAATCCAGAAGTGTGGGGGTTGGGGCACATGGGTGGTGCCCATGGTTAAGTGGTTAAGCGTCTGACTCTTGGTTTCGGCTCAGGTCATGATCTCAGGGTTGTGAGATCAAGTCCTGCGTTGGCTCCAAGCTCAGTGCTGAGTCTGCTTAAGAATCTCTCTCCCTCTGCCCCTCCCCCACCTCTTTGTGTCTTTATCTCTCAAATAAATAAATAAATAAATAAATAAATAAATAAATATTTTTTAAAAAATCCAGAGGTTGGGAAACAGAACTCTCCTCCAAAATGTTCCAAGATTTTATACATTTTAGGGTTCGGTGCTCCGGTCCTACAAGAAATTAAAGAACAGACCAGGTTATGGTTGGGATCCCTATTGGTCATGAAGCCACTGGAAACCTAGTAATATGAGAAATCTGGATTAATAAGTATAATACTTGACATTTGCCCAGCTTTACTATATTACCTCACTTAACCCCAAACACACTATGATATTGGTATTAGTGCTTTCATTTATCCAAAGAAGAAATTGAAGCACAAAGAGATAGTGTTTAACTGAAGAGGGTAATTGGTTAAGAAGCAGAATTTCGACTCAAGACCATATCTTTCTGACTCTAGAGGTAGGGTCTGGCACAGTCCTCCAAGTGGCCGGATCCTTTACAATTACTTGTTTGTTTTCATTTTATTTCAAACCTCTTTTTCAGTTGCTGTGGAATGTTCAGGAGTACAGAGAGGATGGCATCATTAATTATTTGTCTCACTTTTATCTCTGTCTTATCCTGTTCACCCATCTGTTTTCACCAAGGCAAATTGAAAAGCTCCCAGGTAGATGGTTGTCTTTTCTCTCTTGAGAGTTTCTGGGGATGCAGTTTGAATCTTCCAGCAGAATCACTCTAGCAGAGGTCACAGCTGAGTTATAACCTAATGTGTTGTAGTAAATGTATAGCGTTTTGCAGTTTTAAATGAGAAACATTTATACTCCATTCTAAAATGTGTTTGAGAGATTAGTGGGAGGGCATGAGGCGTATAATTTGCCCTGATATATTCACATTCATGAGGTAATACTGCACTAGATTTTATTATATGCAAAAATACTGGAACTCTTCCAATATTAAGCTAAGTGCATTATAAATGTTGGGGAATATTGACTCATCATCAGATCACTTAGATTACTATTTTTTTTGCCCGAGAATTAGAAGTCTATCCAAATTAAGCAAGAAGGAAGCATTTGATTTCTTTGTTTCCTCTTAGGCAGGGCTCCCATTTTCCCCCTTCCCTCGCCCTATTTCATAAACACATATTTGCATTGAATGGAATAATTTTCCATTACTCATGTAATTTTTTCATGTTCTGTCAAAAGTTGTAGTTCCCTTTGTCACCAGTCCTGGTGTCAATACTGCATAATGGTTTTCTATTGCCAGAGTGCTTTCATAGGCAGTATCTCTTCAATTTCCACAATAATCTTGAGAGATAAGCACCATTATCTTTAAAGACAAAACAGGCTCGTCAAGGGTGTCTTGTCCAAAGACACAGCCAGTTAGAATCATTGCCAGGTTCAAGAAATGTATGTTTTTGGAGTGGCACATGACCGGTACATAGGGCTAAGTCTTGTTTCTCCCATCCCTTTCCCTAACTTTCTTAGATAGGCCCTGTAAGTTCCTCCCTTTTTGTTTTGTTTGTTTTTTGTTGTGACCTACCTGATGGTCTAAAGAGAGAGTCTTAATTAAGGTTAGAGTTTTGGAGTCAGCTTGACTACTTAGAAATTCTGTAACCTGGGACAAAGTTTTAATTTTGCTATGTCTCAAGTTTCTCTAAGTGCAAAATGTGGGGGATAATAATGATACCTAACTTATGCGGTTGTTATAAAAATTAAACTAGATTGCAAAATAAGTAAATGTTAGTTATTGTTACTGTTATATAATCAGGTCGAATAGAATTTTAAACATTCTGAGATTTCAGTGGCTGTTTGGTCTCTCAAGAATTTGACTCTCTGTTAAAAAACCTGCATCATAATATGACTCAAAGCATGATAATGATGATAGCAGATGAGGTTCCTCAGTGCCTACTGTGTTCCAAACATTTTTGCATATACCCTCTTGAATTATCATAGGAACCCTGTAGATGCTGTGCTCTTAGCTACTGGGTTATATTGCTCTAAATCTTGCCTGCGATTGGTGTCAATTTTACCCATCTCCCCAAGCTTAAAATAGTACTTCTTTGAAAATTAGAACTGTATTTTCCAATTTCCAGTCTTTTGCCCATTCAGTGGTTCCAGATGTCATACACAAGTTCCCATAGTGCCAGGGATAAAAATTTTCCAAATCCTGAGACTCAAATTCACTTATAATGGCTAAGAGTAAATAAGTCTGTTGACAGTTACAGGAACCAACTTCCTTGAATTTGAACATTTTTCCTTTAAAGCAGGACTTTCCCAAGAAAGAATTGTCATACTCTGTCTCAAAGAGAAAGAAGGAAATGGTAATTGACAATGACCTTTATCCCAGTATCCCACAGAGGTTCTGAGTGACCTCACACTGGTATACACCTGTGCTTTAAAAAGTAAAGATACATTTTTTACTCGCCTTAATTTTTTCTTTTTTTGGGTTAAACAACAGAAATTTTTTACAGTTCTGGAGGCTGGAAGTCTATGCCAGCATGGTTAGCTTCTGGTAAGAGCCTTCTTCCTGGCTTGTAGACAGCTGCCTTTTCACTGTGTCCTCACGTAGTAGAGAGAGTAAGCTCTGGTGTTTCTTCCTCTTCATATAAAGGTAGATTCCACCACTGGGCTCCACCCCCATGATGTCATCTGAACCCAATTACCTCCCAAAGGCCCCACCTCCTAATACCATCACACTGGGGCTTAGAGCTTTACGTATGCAGTTTTGGGGCACACACTCAGTCCATAGCAGAAGCATAATACAAATAAGCAATATCTGAAATCAAAGTAGGGCTACCACTACAAATCTTACATACATTAAAAGAATTATAAGAGAATATTATGAAACTTGATGTCAATAAATTCAACAAACAGATGAAATGGAAAGCTTACTTAAAAGGCACAACTTTCTGAAACTGACACAAAGCGAATAAAAAATCTGAGTACAAATGTGGAAATATAGTTTAGTATTATACTGTATGTTAAAAATTAAGTTATTAATTTTTAAAAATTAAAAAAATCTGCCTCAGTTTTTAAATTTCAGCTATTCGATCAGCTCTGTCTTTCCCTCCTTATTCTCCATCCCCCTGTTTTTACATGCCTTACTTATTGGGTTCTCAAATCCTATGTCTTTTTTTTTTTTAACCATAAAAATATTTTCTAGCTAGTCTAAAGATTTTGGGAATAATAGAGTGGTAATTAACTTGGAGAAGTTCATTTTCCCCTTTAAAAAATTAATAAAATAACTAGGATATCTTTCATAAATATCCATTGGGTCAACTGAGCATTTATTGTATAACAATTTTACTTTCACTGTTTATTTTTATTTTTATTTTTATTTATTTATTTTTTTAAAGATTTTATTTATTTATTTGACAGAGATAGAGACAGCCAGCGCGAGAGGGAACACAAGCAGGGGGAGTGGGAGAGGAAGAAGCAGGCTCATAGCGGAGGAGCCTGATGTGGGGCTCGATCCCATAACGCCGGGATCACGCCCTGAGCCGAAGGCAGACGCTTAACCGCTGTGCCACCCAGGCGCCCCAACTGTTTATTTTTAAAACTGTGGCAAGATTAGATCCACCCTGCCCAAGGTTGGATCAAAGATTTGCCATCTTCCTCATTACAGAGAATCCGAGCCAGTCTCTACTGGCCTCCAGAAGGCCTATATTTAAGAGAATACTATTCTCTTTAAGAAAACACTTTTTTAAAAAGGCTGCCTTTTCCTCAGCAGAATGTGAGTATGTGGTGAATTAAACCACACCAAATAAATCCCACCCTCTCCTATCCTTCTACCCTTCTCGCCGATTCTCACTCACCAAGTGTCCTCTTCCCAACGGTGGAGATCCTACGTCTGTGGGATGTTGGCTCAGTACGGGTCTCTGCTGTGAGCCCCCGTGCATTGATCCATCACTGCTATTGCTGTCTCTGCAGTCTAACAGGGTGTTGTGCGATGTTCTCCTCTTTGGAATGTTTACTCCCATTTTTAATGCTAGCATGTCTACACTGGTGACTGAGTAAAGAAGTGAGTGAACCAGTGAGAGTGTTAACTTGAATGGATATTGAAGAGCCAGAAAATGACGGGGCATGAGAGAGAGAGGCCTGTGTAGGGCCGCACCTGCTTAGACTGACTTCACCTCGTTCAGAAATAACGTGGGCTTTCGGAAGCTCAGAAATCATGCATGGCATTGAAGATTAAAATGAGGCAGCCGTGTTTCTCCCAACTAATCCAAAATGCAATGATATGGCGGCCCAAAGTTGGGGAGGTAGTTTAGTTGGAAAAAAAGAAAAGAAAGCTGCCTCTCAGACAGGAATCTCTCTAATTTGGGGTTGTCTTGTGAACAAAGATAGCACTTAATGAGTAGGCAGGAGTAAAACAGTTCAAAAAGGTTGATGGAATCACATTTTTAGGCACGTCCTTTATTGGAGCCTGGGAAGGTCAGGTGATGTTCATTGTATGCACACACATACAAACACACACGTACATTCCTCTAAAATAAAAACCTGATCTGCTTTTATTCGGCTTCTGGGGTGTCAGAGAAGAGTTCCATGCACTATTCTAGCCATATAGAGAAAAATGGTGGGAAGATGAGAGATCAGGCTAGTCATTCTTCAATTCTGAAGAGCTGGAATTTTAGGTAACACGTGGGAAAGGAGCAGCCCATTTGAGAGAGAAGTGGGACAGATATCTTCGTCTTTGAGGAGGGGATGCTTCAGAGCAGCACAGCAGCTTGTAATTGGACCTCAGTGAGTTGCCAGTGAGCTCACAGACGCAGGTGGGAGTCCCCAGATAACTAAAGCATAGGAATTTCAATTTGTTTTCACTTTTGTGGTTTTACTTTGATGCGAAGAGTCCTTCATTTACTGTCCTCTATTCATTCATTCAGCAAATATTCAGTAAAGTTGGCTCTGTGCCAGGCACCATCCTAGCTCCTGGGACCCCAGCACTGAAAATGACACGGAACGTCCCACATGTGGAGCACTTCTGGGGCATTTCCCTTAGCTTCCTGGGGTGAATTGCCCTGTTGGTTGATCCTGCTGGAAGGAGTCCTCCACCGCATAGATGAGATTTTGAACTTCTTTCTCCCCAGTATAGAACTTCTTTTCCCCCAGCTAGTATCAGCTTTGGTTTCTCTCCTTTCTGTCCTGTACTACCAGCATCTCTGTAGAGGTGGTCACAGCTAGAGAAGATGGATCTCTTAAGGGTGAATGGGAGAATTGCTTCATTTCTTCCTCATCCTGGCAAGGACACTTTGAATTTTCAACTAATAAGGCAGAAGACATCAATAGGAAAAGAAAAATAAGAACTTTCCCTGCCAGGGTTGCCTAGTTACCTCGTCAACATTCCCTTGCAGCCCAGCCGAATTCTCTCTGCATATTTTTATAGTGCACATGTTTTATTGCTATAATTGATCTATTAAGCAGAAAATATGGAGAACACATGGAGCTCCTGTCAATTTTATGCTGTTTATTTGGGTTTCCATTTTTCTCTTTCCATAACACTTCACTCTTTATTGTCCTTTTCATTCCTAACTGGAGTAATCCTGTGAAGAAATCACATCCCTATCCATGTTGGTGCATTTAACTTTGTAGCTTCTAAAGCAAAAGCCAATACACTAACCTCAAACTAGACAGCAAATTGTGGACTTTTCAAAGGCAGACGCAAGTTTTCGTTAGCTCTGTGTCTGTGATGCCTAGCCTTGAGTCTGGCACATAAAAGGTCTTTAGTAAATGTCCATTGACTGAATGAGCAATTGGCTTCGGAGTTTTATTGAGAACCAGCATTGTACTGGATGCTATTCATAACATAAAATTTGATTATAGCTTCTACCCAGGGGGCAAAACTTATGACTTGTTCTTTCCTTTCTGGAGACTGGACAGGACAGAGAATAACAACGGTGTTGTTGCTAGTGTTACATTTTCATTAGTCAAAGAAGCTTTTCTGCATGAGGCTGCAGCACCATTAGCGGCATCCACATTCCGTCTGGCATTTATGGAAAGGTATTCACTGGATACCTCCTGGGTTCTGGGCACTGTGCTCTCCAAATCAATCCAGATCAATAGACCTCGACATTGTCACCATCTGTCATGGCATTTGTGTTCAAAACAGTGAGTTTCCCCTCATTGTTCTTAAACACACACGCACACACACACAACTGAAGACTATGTTTATGAAGCAAACTGTCGACAAAACAACAAATGGGAAGTTTATTTTGTTACCCCTTTACCCAGCCAGTCAGGCAGTCCTCCAACTCTGTGCTCCTCAAAGGGTATACTTCTGAGATTTTGTTAAAGTGCAGACTTAGATCTGCTAGGTCTGGGGCGAAGCCTGAGTGCCTGCATTTCTTTTTTTTTTTTTATTTAAGATTTTATTTATTTATGTGACAGACAGACAGCCAGCGAGAGAGGGAACACAGCAGGGGAGTGGGAGAGGAAGAAGCAGGCTCCCAGCGGAGGAGCCGATGTGGGACTCGATCCCGGAACGCCAGGATCACACCCTGAGCCAAGGCAGATGCTTAACGACTTCGCTACCCAGGCGCCCCTGAGTGCCTGCATTTCTAACAAGCTCTCTTAGTGACCTAAAGTGTCATCCAAGGACAGTAGATTTGGCATCACCAGGGAGCTTGTTAGAAATGCAGATGCAGGGGCGCCTGGGTGGCACAGCGGTTAAGCGTCTGCTTTCGGCTCAGGGCGTGATCCCGGGGTTGTGGGATCGAGCCCCACATCAGGCTCCTCCGGTATGAGCCTGCCTCTTCCTCTCCCACTCCCCCTGCTTGTGTTCCCTCTCTCGCTAGCTGTCTCTATCTCTGTCAAATAAATAAATAAAACCTTAAAAAAAAAAAAGAAATGCAGATGCATTCAGGCATCCTCCCAGACCTACTGGATCTGAACCTTCATTTTAACAAGATCCCACCTTAACAACTGAGAAAGTGCTGCTCTAACCATTTAATAAGCTCACTGTATAAATTATGGGCAGGGGTCCTGATGGGGCTCTGAGTTGGTCAGTAAGGCCAGGTGAATTTCCTGTTCGTGTTTCGTTTCAAAACTCTTCTGAGTATCTGCCCCGATACAGCATTTGACACTCAAAGAAAGACATAGATGTCTTTTGGTTCAGCCATTCAGTGGTGTGATGAAATTGTTATTATCCATCCTGGATTGCCAATGTCTTTAAACATGGGGGCCCACCCACCAATCTATCCCATCTCCAGAGAACTTTATTCTAGGTGAAAAAGTTTGAGCAGAAGAGACATCCTCATGTTTGAGCATGTCAGAATGGTTAATGCATTTGGAACAAGCATTAGAGGAGATCAGAGTTTTTGTTTCTTTATCTGTAAAATGGAGATAAAAATACCACCTGTTCTAGCTTCCTTTAGTCTTGTTGTGAGGAGTTTTGAAATCTACATGTGAAGGAGCTTTGAAAACATAAAAATGTTCATGAGATTTTAAAGCAGCTTTAGTGAGAAAAAAAAGTCACATTTGTTTCAGTGCCAAAGAGTTCTGGGTTCAAAATTTAGCCTTACCATCTTACTAATTTTGTGATTTCTGCCAAATTATTTAATCTAGTTGAGCCTCAGTTTCTTTTTATGCTAAGTGGTCATAAAAGCATCCACCATGCAAGACTATAGTGAGGATTAAAATGTTAACAACATACATAAAGGATCTGGTGGATAGTAGAGTTTAATAAATGGTAGCCAGGGTGCCTGGGTGGCTCAGTCGTTAAGCTTCTGCCTTCGGCTCAGGTCATGATCCCAGAGTTCTGGGATCGAGCCCGGAGTTGAGTCGGGCTCCCTGCTCAGCGGGAAGCCGCTTCTCCCTCTCTCACTCCCCCTGCTTGGGTTCCCTCTCTCGCTGCCTCGCTCTGTGTCAAATAAATAAATAAAATCTTAAAAATAAATGGTAGCCAGTAGTGGCACACTAAGGGACATGATTAAGAAAAAATCCTCCAAAGATGATTTTTTTCCCCTCCAGTAAGCCTTTTACGTTGAGGCAAAAAGAAGGAATGGTTTTAAAGCTGCTTAAAGTTTTGAATAAATGCCCAGCCAGTTCAACAGACTGGTATCTTCAAGTTCATTATCTAAGTATCTCTGGAAGAAAAATCTCTAAACTTCATGTGAGGTTTTAGTATTTACTGGAATGTTTGTGAGTACTGGCCACTGCAGGGCTTTGTGCCAAGGATTCGCTATGATTATTCTGTGTTGTTCACACCCTGTCATTGGGGCTGTTAAAGGGTCTTTCGGGGTGTGTGCAGGAGCCTGCCAGGGTAAGGAGGAAGGTTTCACATTGGTGTCCATGCAAGAAGATACTCCAGGCCCCAGGGAAACAGCCCAACAAGTGATACTGAGGGTCATGTAAGGTGACGAAAGAAGATTGTTCTGAGGACCATGGCAAACTGATGGCACCCTCATTATCAGAATAACAGAACGACGAGTCTTACTTGCTGGAGACATGAAGGGGCGGCATTTGGGTCGTTGCTGCTTTTCTGTCAGCAATTAAGCATTTGTGAGACAGAGGGACTATTGTTTTTGTTTTTTTAAAAGATTTTATTTATTTATATATTTGGAGAGAGAGAGGGCACAAGGAGGGGGAGCGGCAGGCAGAGGGAGAAGCAGGCTCCCCACTGAGCAAGGAGCCTGGCTGGGGACTCGGTCCTGGACCCTGGGATCACGACCTGAGCCAAAGGCAGACACTTAATGGACTGAGCCACCCAGGCGCCCCGATGTTTTGTATTGTTTTGTTTTGTTTAAGATTTTATTTATTTGCGAGAGAGCGTACACGTGGGGGGAGGGGCAGAGGAGAAGGGAGAGAGAGAATCTTGAGCAGACTCCGGGTTGAGCTGAGTGTAGAGCCAAGGTGGACTCCATCTCACCATTCCAAGACCATGACCTCAGGTGGAACCAAGAGTCTGACGCTTCACTGACTGAGCCACCCAGGCGCCCCACTCTTGTCTATTTTAAAAGACAAAACAAAAAACCCCAACAACCTTACTATCCTTTCTCTATCTTCCCAACCTCTAGCTCATATTTTAATTTTGGAAAAGCACTTTTAGGGCCCTCAGTTTTCTCCAACGTCTTTCCAGGCAGACTAAGCTTTTGGGAAGGTATTCTTTTCAGGGAGAGATGACCCCTTTCTTTCCCTAGGGTTTGCAGAGTTTGTGTGGTGATTTGCTTTGTGGTGATAGTTTGAAGCACCCAGGAGTGTGATTTCACAGATGGTCTCAGGCAGAGAGTGCCAAGGGACCTGCTTTTCCACATGGATCTCCATGGGCGGGGGGTGTTAGTGCTCAATACCGCATGAGGAGGGAAAAAAAAAAAAACCCTCGTCAATGTGGCATTTCAGGGAAAACCTAATAGAAAGCGAGTGAGGTAAGAGGAAGGAAGTGAGCAGATGGGGACTGCAGAGTATGGCCAAAGGGGGCACGCACCTGAATGATCAGCATTTCTGAGCAAAGAGCAGCCTGTGAGAGGGAGCACGGATGTCTTGGGTGTTTTTGTTTTTATGTTTTTACCTGAATAACCTAAGGTTGAATGCACCACCAAGCCATGTTTGAGTATGGAATAGCAGAACCCTATCTAAGTAGGGCAGGTGCAGTACACTGGTATCATGCTCCAAGTTCATTGTAGCAGATTCCATGATGGTCTCTTTTGAATCTGGCCACAGTTGGTGGCCGGCCCATTTTGCTAGGACTTGATCCACAAGTGGGTCAGTTATCTCCTCTCTGTTTCCGAGTCACAGCACACAATCGTTTCCTCCAGCCAATCTATACCTGTGGTCTTTAGGGAATTTGTGGAACCAGCAGGAAAGACAGGTTGAAGGGCATCACTTTTTATTTTATTTTTTTTAAATTTTTTTTAAAAATTTTTAATTTATTTATTTGACAGAGATAGAGACAGCCAGCGAGAGAGGGAACACAAGCAGGGGAAGTGGGAGAGGAAGAAGCGGGCTCCCAGCGGAGGAGCCCGATGTGGGACTCGATCCCAGAATGTCGGGATCACGCCCTGAGCCGAAGGCAGCCGCCCAACGACTGCACTACCCAGGCGCCCAGGGCATCACTTTTTAGAATATAAGACTATGTGGGAAGAATATTTACTAGGAGTCAAGAAACTCGATTGCAATCCTAACTATGCCCATACTAGCTATGGGACGTTGTTAGGCAAGTAAATTTATCTCTTAGAGACCCAGGGATAGTGATAACTACTACAAATCTACTATAAACCACACGAGGCTTTTGTAAGGGTCAAATGAGATAATAAAGAAGAGAGCACTGAAAACCAAAGCTACACTTTCCAAAATGGTAGCCATTAGCTGCAGGTAGCTATTTGGATTTCAATTAGTTAAAATACAATAAAATGAAAAATTTAGTTCCTCAGTCACACTAGCCACACTTCAAGGGCCACATATGGCTAGTTGGTACCATATTGGACAATAAAGATATAGAACATTTGCATTATCACAGAAAGTTTTGTTGCACACCTCTTCCTCAGAATTCTAGGGTATGATATTAAAGATGTAAAGGATAAAATATTATAGGGGTGATAAATGCTGTCGTAGTTAAGGATTCTTAGAAAGAAACAAAACCCACTCAAGTTAGCTGAAGTAAAACAAGAAAGATTTATTTTTTATTTATTTTTTAAAGATTTTGTTTATTTGAGAGAGCACTAGAGAGAGAGAGTTAGCACAATAGGGGGCAGAGGGAGAGGGAGAATCATGACCTCAGCCAAAGGCAGATGCTTAGCCGACTGAGCCACCCAGGCAACTGAGCCACCAGGGATTTATTTGACTAATTCAGGGAAAACCTATGGATCTCAAGGGCTGGAATCACAGCTAGGCTTCAGAAATAACTGGAACCAATTCCTAGAAGATTACCAGGAACTCAAGAATCCATTCTCTTCACTGTTTCTCTTTTTTTCTTGTCTCCTTCTCCCTATAGCCACTTGTGCTCTTGAGTGTTTCTCTGTATGTCAGTGACATTTTCCTTCTCCTCTCCCCCCTCCTCCTCTTCCCCCCCCCCTTACTCTCCTTCCTTCCTCAGTCTTCTCTCCTCCCTCCCCTCTCAGCAGAGCAGCTTTCTTAACTGCACTGCATGTGGTCCACATAGGGCTCAACCAGGCCCAGTTTTCATTGTTTCTCAGGAACAATGCCTGACAAAGGCTGGGCCCTGATCCCAAATTCCCCTGAGAGATATTCTTATAAGCCAGCCTGGTGTGATAGCCACCCCTGATCCAATCAGTTCTATTTAAGAGCATGGGGTAGCGATTCCATGCTTACTCAATAAAGGCAGTGGGGAGTGGGGCAGATGCTCTAAAAAGGAGCATATGTGGGACGGGGATGGTGCCTTGACTAACATGTTCACATTAACATCTTGGAGAGTCCATTAGTCTGTGACCGTATAGGGAAAAGTTGCCAGAGATTTGACCAAGGCCATGAAGAAAAAGAGTTATTTGTATGGTTTGAATCACCATTACAGATGCTCCGGGCCGGGGTGGGGGGGTGTTGGCATGTCCTTGACATCCTTATACCTGGGTGGAAGTAGGTACTGTCAGAAGCAAGGTGGAAACCAGATCTAAGCTCTTGTTGTTTCTTAAATGCAAACTGGGTACTAATAAGACCTTTTTCTCTTCAGTCTTTAGAAAGAAACATGAGGTTCTCTTGGAGACTATTCAAGAGGAAGATGGAAGGGGCCGCCTAAAAGAGATTAAAAGCTGCAGACCGCAAGTCTGGGGCCAGAGGGCTGGCAGTGGAAAACCCTGCTGGGTTGTGACCTCTCCCTGAAAAGTTCTAGGTGCCTTTTTGCTTCCTGCAAAAAAAAGGAAGAGAAGGAGAAGACCATGTCCATAGCCTTGAAGCAGGTGTTCAACAAGGACAAGACCTTCCGGCCCAAGAGGAAATTTGAACCTGGCACACAGAGATTTGAGCTCCACAAACGGGCTCAGGCATCCCTCAACTCAGGTGTGGACCTGAAGGCGGCTGTGCAGCTGCCCAGTGGGGAGGACCAGAACGACTGGGTGGCGGTGCACGTGGTGGACTTCTTCAATCGGATCAACCTCATCTATGGTACCATCTGTGAGTTCTGCACCGAGCAGACCTGCCCCGTGATGTCAGGGGGCCCCAAATACGAGTATCGGTGGCAGGATGACCTCAAGTACAAGAAGCCAACTGCCCTGCCAGCTCCCCAGTACATGAACCTTCTAATGGATTGGATCGAGGTCCAGATCAACAATGAGGACATATTTCCAACCTGTGTGGGTAAGTCCGTGACCAGCTTCTTGCTTATTTTGGTGCATCCCACCCGAGCCCAGAAAGTTTGCAGAGACTTCTTCTAGGACTGTCTTTGAATGCTGGGGAGCACCATATCGATGTTTCCCTAAATTCCACCATACCTGCAGTGTGTTTTTTCCATACCCAAGAACCTCCTTGAAATTAAAACATTTGTAGACTACTTACAATTATTTTGTGGACCTCAGTGGTACACATACCACATGCTTGGGAACATAGCCTTGCTGAAATGTTAGATTTGATCTTGCTGGCTTCCTTAGGACTAGACTCTAAACTCACCCAGTTATCCTGGTAGAATTTTCATTTTTTGGCTAACTAACTAGTTAAAGTTACATTAAGTCTGGTGCATTTATTGGTATTCATCTCTCAGGTTAGGGAATCCTAGTGTGAGAATCCATGAGCTTATTTGGGGATCAAGCAAACAGGGGTTGGCATTCTTGGGAAATAAAGATTCTGGCATTCTGTTCTGCCCACTCCTGATCATTTGTTATTAATTCCAGGCTGTACTGTTAACTGTGGACACTCGTATAGGCTGCTGGACCCACTAGGACTCTTGAAATGCAAATGCTTTCATTCGCTTGGTGCTCTGCGCCATAAAACTCTTCCAGGGGAAGGACCAAACCTTATCTCCCTTTTATATTTATTTATGCTGCTGATAATTGGATTTTCCATGCACTGACAGGCTGAATTTAAAATTCAGGGGTTTTGTTTTGTTTTGTGTTTTTAAGCCTGAGATTCAATAGGAAGGAACAATCCCCTACGTCTACTCTTGTGTTTCCAGTGTCTAGCACAGTGCCCTGGAACCTTTGTAGGCACTCAGGAAATATTTGTGGAATGATTGAAAAAATACTTGTGCCGTTGGACAGTAGTATTAAAAAGCTCTGAGATGGTTTGGGATATAAAAGAAGCATTTGGAACACATTGTTGAAATCCCCTCTAGATGGGATGTGTGTGTCCCTATGTGGCGTATGGGAAGTTGAGGTGGGGGGGTATGGAAGTGATTAAGCTAATACCAGGGGGGAGAAACGTGTATACATTGATTAGGGCAGTATGTACATCTTGAAATATTCAGCACACAAACCAATTTGCTCAGAATCACTGTGCTGCCTTGACTTGTCCAGCTCTCTCATGCACTTGCTCTGTGCTGTTCCTTGCTAAGGAAGGAGGTGGTGTGTGTGGTTGTGCAAACTCCCTTGTCTCACCAGCACAGGAGGAAGAAGGCAGGGTTCCAAAACTCCCCCAGCCATATAATAGGCACCTCAGGGGGATGGGAAGTTCTTAGGTTCATATCTTTTTGTAATTTTTTGACTGTCAGAGGCATCTTTTGTTGCTAGGAGGAATTTCCCCAACTGCCAATGCTCAGTGCAGAACATGTGATAGCAATAAAGATAAATAAATGTGGGCAAGGATATGTCCTCTTTGTCTTTCCTCTTCTGTTACTGCTCCTTGATGCTTTGAACTCTGGGCACTTCTGCTGTCTCTGGCAGCCGTGGTTACCACATAGAGTTGGTGACCAGAAATAACATCGCAGAGCCATGGTGTGTTACTTGAGAGTAAGGAAGCTTCTGGCAGTCGGCTTGGAAACTAGGACATCATAGATGGTTTTAGACTTTACTTGGAGGAAATCAGCGGATGCCGCCATATCCCCCAGAGTCATTGACTTTGCTGTCTTTTTCCAGACATTTCCTTAGCCATTCAGTAGGCTTGCAGAACATACTCACCTGGTCAGAATCCTCTGTTTCAGCTCTGCCCAACCTTTGCTTCATAGTACATAGTTCTGAGAGATCTTAATAGGTGCACCATGATTTTTTTTTTTTCTTTCGTCCATGGAAAATAAGTTGGGAACTGCTGAATGAAAACAATTTCTTTACTGCAGGACTTTAATATGCTAATGTGCATTATAAATCTCCGAGAAAGGAATACTTTAGTATGTAGTATTTCCTAATTTGAACCTATATCTTTTTTTTTTTTTTTTTAATGAAGCACCATTAGCATCTTTGGGGAAATGTTAATCAATAGAAGTTAGAGTTGTCTAACATTTGTTTTTATCAGAATTATATGGGCCTTCTGTTCAAAATGCAAATTCTTTGGCCCTCCCCCTTAACAACTAAATCAGACTCTCTTAGATGAGACCTGAGAATCTGTACTTGTAATAAGCACCTGCCACTACTCTGTTTATTTTAACTGCCCAGTTTGCTTTTCATTCCCTCCAGAAACAGTCCGTTCCTTACCTCTCTGGTTTAATCCATCTTATTTTCTCCTTCTGGAATCCCCCATCTTCTCTAACTAGTGAATTTCTCCTGCATCCTTTATACCATGTCCTCTGTGAAGGCTTTCATCCATTAGAATGTAAGCCCCTTAAGGGTATGGAATGTCTTTTATTCATTTGAATATTCCAGTACTAAGTCTAGTCTTTGTGCCTTACAAGTTATTGAATGGATGGATAGACAGATCAATGGATGGAAGAATGGAGGAAAAAATCATCTCTATAAAGTCCCAACATGTCTGTAGTGCTGGTGATCAAAAGTTAAAACAGAACCACTGAATCCCTTTTACACCATCCTCAGTCTATCCTGCACTTTGCCTTCATAGAGTTTAATTTTCTCTGTTTAATTTTTCCAACATGAAATGTTAGGGATCAGTAAAAACCACCAGCTTTACCCTGAAGGTCTTTATCAGCATCCTGTGCACCGCTGTCATTTGCCCTTGGATTATATTCTTGCTCTCTTTTGAAAAAACTTATCTTTAGGAGCCACTTTCTCTGTTAGAATTCATTTCCTCCTCTTCTTCCTCCCCCTGATTCCAGCCTACTTTTCTTCTTTTTGATCTTTGTTCTGCCGTGAGTCATTATCATGGAAATGATCAAGATGTCTGTCAGGATAAAGTAAAAGAAGAATTCTCTGCAAACAGCAGACCCCGGGTGGATGAGAAATGGGGAGCTCTGCTTAGCATTAGGGCTTTGAATCCCAGGCATATTTCTGTGTTCTTGCCTGGGAACTGGGAGGGGTTCAGACTTCACCTCCTCCCCACTGCGATCCAAGGAAACAGGACCGGAAAGCTGACAGATGTGAAGTCTTCACCCTTAGTTAGGTATTAAAGTATATGAACAGCTGTTGATCTCTGCCATTGACACATGGGGGGAAAGAAAATCTTTCATCTGTTCCTGGATCCAGTTTAACTAGGATACCCGTACTATTTTGAAGTCTAGCATTCTCAGTTGGGAGCATACAGAACAGATGTGGCTCCCTTGTGAACCATAGTCTCCTCCACTCCCCCTTGATCCCCTTCAGCTTCCTTTGTGAAAAAGTCAACAGATGTCCCTGTGAAAGCTTCTAAGACAGCAGTAACTTCAGAAGCACAGACCACCTCCTCTTCCATTGTATCTCCTCAACCACTTTTAGAGATAACAACAGAAAAATAGCTACATCCTTCTTCTTTATTCTATTGCCTGTCTAGTTAACAATAATTTTTATGTCCTAGCCCTTAGCTTGTCTGTTTTTCTGTTATATAATAGGATGTAATATCTTAGTTCTAACACTAAGAAAAAAATGAGTGGAAAACTTAGAGCTCCTCCAACTCATGTTTTTAACAAGTCTCTGAACGGGAGGAATAAGAACATTGAAAAATTAATTACATGATCTCACCTACCTTTATGGTTTTAGAATATCTGGGTGTCAGAGAAGGAGAGAGCAGGGAAGGAGAGTGAGACAGGCGAGGGGGGGGACTCACGTCTATTGAGCTTGCTAAGTGCCACTGTTAATCTTTCTTAATTCTTGCAATAACTAAATTAATTAAATATTCCATTTTACCAGTGAGGATGCTGACATTTAATAGGCTTTCCCAAGGTTGTACAGCTAATAAGTCATTCAGAAGTCAGAGTTTGGGCTCAAGAGTAGCGAAAAATCTATGCCCTTGCCCCCCCCCCCCTTCATTGCATGAATCATTATTTTGCAAATTTTCCTTCACATGGCTAAAGATTTCTCAATCAGTGGTTCTGGGAGGTTGTCTGGGATGGAGAAAATTTTACAAAGCCTAATTCTGTTATAACTTTTAAGAAAGTGATTTTTTTGGGGGGGAGGGTTTGTTTTATTTTGTTTGCTCCTGCTTAAAAAAATCACCCCCGAAATGCCTGAAGTGTGTGTCCAGGCATTGTAACTGTTTCCATGTTCCATTCCAAGATTGGGGAAGGGATGACTTTGCCTCATGAAAACACTTTGTGAGCCCATATTGACCATTAGTACCATTTGTTTATTCATTCATTCATTCATTCATTCATTCATTCATTCATTCAGTAAATGCTTGTCAAGCACCTGCTCAGAAGCAGGCCCTATTTTGGACACTGAGAGAGCAAAGCAGAGTTCATGTCCTTGAGCAGCTTCCATAATGTCCAGAATGTCTAGTTGCTCTGTACGGTTTTCTAAAACGAGTAGTTTGTTCAGTGGTCAAGTGCATTGTGGGAATAGTTGCATCCCTTTGGCAACCTTTCCGATGAGGCTACAGCTGAGTTTCATCCTCTCTCAAGATATTGTGGCAGGAGACATGAGACTAGAAAAATGTCCCTGGGGAGAGCTTTTCAGACATGAGGTGTCAGGGAACTGGGCTTATAATTAGCCTTTAAATTTTAACTTTTTATGTTCTTATTGTAGGTCTCACTCATTTTTTGGCTTTGATATAAATCTGTATAACACTGGTAAGACAGAATGTACATCAACAAAATGTATTTACCATGTGGTAGAGCTAGCTCTGGACTTACAGACAGAGACTTGAATCGATTCAAGGAGCTCTGCCCTCACGAGGTGTTATGTGACGTTGGTAAACATGGAACTGCTGTTTGTAAACTGAGGATAGCAATTCAATCTCACAGGACCGTTGTAAGGACTAAAGGAGGCAGTGTGAGTAGAAACACCCAGCCCAGAGCCATCATCACCTCTAAGTGGTGCTGAGAAACAAGTGTGTTCATTGCTTTTCTCTCTGTGCATTCATTTCTGCATAACTATCAACCCAAATTCATGGAGACCACCAGGCAATTTCTGAACAGTATCCCTAGAATAATAAAATGCATTGTAAAATACTCAACAAGATTTTTTAAAAGTTAGCAGTCTTCATTGCTGAATTGCTCTGTCATGGGGTTGTAATCTCTCTACAGGTTGTCATCTCTCAAAGACTTTGGGAAATTTCAATATTTTTTAAGGAGCTAGAGCAAAGCCTGGTTTTGGGGGTGAACACCTAACTATTTAGGGAAAAAGCCATTTGGTTGGGTCTTCTCACTTGGTTTTCAGAAGACTGCCCATGTCCAGTGTTAAAGCAGCTAACCTCAGCAGAGGGTGGGTGCAGGTTAGTGGAGAAGAGGGGAGATAGCCTACCAGTCACATCTGGGACAAGCTACTCAGTAAAATCAGTGTTGGGCAATGTTACCTTAATTCGATCTCTTAAGAGGATGGGGAAAATGTTCTCAGGCAGCTTAGTGCCAGGAATGGAGTTCCCAAGATAGCCTTGTGAGCTAGCAAGTTTTCCCAAGGCTCTGGAAACATGATTTGCCTTTGGGATCTAAGAGACTGCTTGGCTTTCTAAGAAGAATTTACTAGTTGGGAGGGCCTAATAATAGAGCTGCCATCTTTTGGACAGGTACCACCACCCTAAATACTTTACCTGTATTATGTCACTTAAAATGTAAAGCAACCCTCTGAGGCACATAGTATGATTTCAATTTCACAGATGAAAAAGGTGAAGTAACTTGGCCAGGGTCACACAGGCAGAGCTAGGATTCAGACTCCAGGTGGCCCAACTCCGCAGCCATGGTCTCAACTACTCCAGCATCCCATGTCTGTGATATTCTTATCGTACAATCAACACCACCCTTAATTTACCCTTGCCTGTTATATCAGATGTTAAATCCTCTCTGGGAAAGTCCTAAGACAAACCCAACATGTGGGAATGTGAAATAGGGCCTGCATCTGATAGAAATTATACCAGGTCCTTACTGATGGGAACTCCAAGGTTCTGTTTTTTGTTTGTTTGTTTTTAATTTGAGAGAGAGAGTGCGTGCGTGAGCAGGGGGAGGAGCGGAGGGGGAGGACAAGCAGACTCTGTGCTGAGTGTGGAGCCTGAGGTGGGGCTTGCTCCCAGGACCCTGAGATCATGACCTGAGCTGAAATCAAGAGTTGGATGCTTAACCGACTGAGCTACCCAAGTGCCCTTGGTTCTGCTCTTTTTAAGAACTTGCCTCCTTTGGGATTCCTGGGAACCCAAGTTTGTTCCGTTGTATATTCATGGAAAACATGCAGACACAGCTGAATCCACTCTTGCACACCCCCAATGACCACTGGAGAATTGATGGTCTATTGTGGGTGGTCACCGTTCCCTGCCTTGTTAGCCCAATACTGCAGTGACTCGGTGGTTCTGTTAATGAGGACAGTGTTAAATAACCACCCCACTCAACAAATCCCAAGAGATGCCTCTGAAGAATGGTGAGTGCCTGCCTCCCTGTGATAAGAAGCAGAGAAGAAGGGAAGTAGATACAGGGAGCTCAGAGGACCTAGAGACTGCCCTGCAAGGGAAGGCTAATTATCTACTGTCCCAACCTGCACCAAGTTCTCCATTACCTGTGCTATGTAATTTTAATGCGTCAGATCTCAGGTGACAACTTGTTACATCTACGTATCAGTTGGGAAGGCAAAAAGGATATGTGATATTCAGTGGAAAACAGAGATGAAAAAAGCTGTATTGGGGTGGGGGTGGGGCATCTGCTGCTTTAACTTGGCTGGTGAGTGTAGATATGGCGTCCTTCCTTAGCCAGTGAAGGCTACGCTGTGGCGGTCAGAGCTGCACAGAGAAGCAGGTCGGCTCAGAGCCATGCTAGGGGGATGTGGAAATATATCTGGAAGTGCAACAGGATGGACAAAAGTGACTTAACCAGAACTCTTGCCCAGAACAGAGTATGGAATTGGTAGGAACAGTGTGGTACACGCCACTTGGAGTAAGGATGAGACCCCTAAGCACATACTGGAATTCCCAACTGACTTCTACAGAGTACAGGTTTGTTTATCTGAGCAGGACTCATCGGCAGAGCCCTGACACCAGAGGCCTTCCCTTTCTACCCTCCTGGCCAGAGCTCTACCTCCCTCTAGGTAGGGTATAGATACTTAAATAATGTCATTTTGAAGGGAGGTCCGATTATTGGCCTCCCCTAGATCTCCATGTGTAAAGAGTGATTCACTTATCTTTAAAATACCTTGTAGGTCTAGGGACATGTGTTGCCTGTAAGGCCTCTGCAGATGGGAACTTTCTGTTGTTTTAGCTTTAATAACTCATGCTAAATGTATAGTCCAAGTGATAATTCTATCCATGTTTTCCTTCACATAATCAGCTTTTCCATTAAGTCTTCTTCTAATATAATGGATGCTCTGGGAAAATGAGCCAGTTTGGAGCGGGGAATGGGGGAGAGGGGTGGGAAAAAGCAACAAAAGCATTAGTGTCTGTATGATGTGACTTTGAGTCCCAGTAATCAACTTTTACTAGTAAATTTTCAGTCTAAGTTTGTTTCTTCATCTATAAAATGCGTGTGGCAGTAGCTACTTCAACGGGGTTGTTGAGGGTATTAAATAACATGCTACATTTCAAACACTTAGCTCAGGGTTGGATGTGCTTTAAACGTTGGTTCCCTCAGCATCACACAGTAACAGTGTGATGAAATAGATGCGTCAGGTGAGTTGGGGTGAAAAAGAAAAGAAGCTTGGATAAGAATCCACTAATTAGATCAAGCATTTGGCTGTGGAGTTGATCATCCACGTTCCGTTCCTCTTTTGCTGCATCTCGAGGAACCAGTGGAAGAAGAGGTAAACTTTCGAGGGATGGGATTAACTTGGCTTGGCCTTGACTGCCAGGACCAGGACCAGGTCCACAGTAGGACTTCAGAAGGTGCTTCACGTGCGTAGCCCGTGTGGCCTGCACCAAGCCAACGCCACCTTCTCGTTTCCGCCGCATGGTGCGGCGCTCGGCCGAACCCTCTGCACAAAGTGGGCGCCTGGAGAACTGACCACGACTGGGCCAGTGTGGATTGATTGACCGCTGCCATGTAGTTCCGACTGCAGAACAGATGGATTCCTCAAAAATATGAAGGAGTTGAATTTTTTGTCACTTAGCTCACATTTTCATTTTTCAGAGAAAGTTCAATATTTAAAGAAAGCTTGTCAAAGAATCCTTTTATTATGTGAATACCTCTTTAGTGGTGTGTCTAATTGATTCTCGGGGCATGCCTCTGGAAGCAAAAGTGTTTGTCTTTGTGGAGAGACAAAATGAATTGTTAGTGTTCTCACAGGAAAAGGAGAACTCATCCTTCAAAAGAAGCAATAGGTTTTTGGTGTTTCTTTCTCACTCAGTCCAGGATCCCAAGAGTGGCGAGCAGTGATGATTTAAGGGAGAAGCTGCAGCCAACTGCTGAGTGCTTGTTTTGTTGCTTACCCCGAGTCCTGCCATCTGGGAAACTGCAGTGACAGGCTGAAGTGAGGGAGCCCTAATGCTTGGCATGACAGCACACTGAAGCCTCAGCATCTGTGGACGACCAAGAATTACTTGTGCGTGACTTCCTTCAACATCACCTTGGTTGCTGGGCCCAGCCGGGGAGCCCTACCATGGATCCTTTAAGGAGCAGAGGGAAGGAAGTTGTTGAATATTGGGGATTTACCTGTTATGGCCCCCTCATCAAATATAAACCATCCATATTTTGCCGTCCCAAAATAGGAAGAAAAAGCGTAAAGCTGAGGGCACCTGTCTTCCCATGTCTTTGAAGAGAAATGTGAGCAAATATATTAATGACATATACCAAGGTCCCTAGGAAACTGTCTGTGGGCAGGAACTGTCAAAATACATGGGATGTGTTTTGATGGTTTTATTTCTGTGCTCCGAAAGTAGTATAGAGTGAATGGCTCGTTATCAGTCCAGGTTCAAATCTGTCCCTCGCTTTATGGGCTCTGTGACTTGGCAAGCTCTGAACCTCTCTGAGCCCGTTTCCTCATCTGGAAAAGGGGGGCGGGGGTTGTAATGATGATATCCACTTTGTAATGTTATGAGAATTAAGTGTCATGCACAGGAAGCTCTTCATGAGTTCCCGGCAGAGAATTAAGTGCTGAACAAATTTGAGCTTTGTTTCCTTTTTGCAGTGATATAAAAGGGGAGACTTGTGATTTATTGCAGCTTCTAATGCCTGATTACAGAGGAGAATTTCTCCTGCAGCATTCTCTGCACACTTCTTTTCTAACTGAAATAAAAATTGAGAAAAGTTATTGACTATATCATAATTATGGTAGTGATCTTGGAAAAAAAATAATTTCCACATCCATTAGAATCCCAGTTAAGAATCGAAAGTTGAACACCACCTGAAAGCATTAGATTCCATTTTTTTNAGAATTTCTCCTGCAGCATTCTCTGCACACTTCTTTTCTAACTGAAATAAAAATTGAGAAAAGTTATTGACTGTATCATAATTATGGTAGTGATCTTGGAAAAAAAAATAATTTCCACATCCATTAGAATCCCAGTTAAGAATCAAAAGTTGAACACCACCTGAAAGCATTAGATTCCATTTTTTTTGTAGGGCAGCAAAATTCCAAAGTTTAGAATACAGTAGTAGTCATATTAACGAACATGTATTACCTGTTCTGGGCCAAACACCGTGCTTAGTTCTTTCTGGATATTTTTTTCTAATCCTCACAGAAGCTCTGGTTGGCCATTATTATTATTATTATCCCTATTTTAAATGAGGAACCTGAGTTGACTCTCTCTCCCCAAAGTATGGACAGAGCTGGAAAGTCAAACTGGGTTGGTGTAGAGAACAAGTAATAACAAAAGACGCGAGCCACCGTGACCCTAGGATTGGACAAAGGAAGGGGAAGGGATTACAGGTGCCTGGGAGCCAGGGTGGCTCAGAGGGAGCTGGGAGCACAGAGCAAAGACCTGGTCCATAAGCCCTAGAGACAAGAAGATGAGTCCAAAGGAGAGAGGGTGAGAAAAGTGTCTGGGCATCTTTTACCCTCCTCCTGTCTCCCGCCAGTGCTTCTCCTTGTCTTTGGCCCAGGAGCCTGGGGATCCTGTGTTGCAAAGAGTGGGGAATGGATCTGAGAACAAATAGGCAAGTCACTGGCTTATGGAGAAAACAGATAAATAGCAAATCAATGTATGATGTAATTTTAGGTAGTGCTTAAGTTCTGGGAAGACAACTAAATTTGGAACAGGGATTTGGGATGCTGCAAGATTTGAGAACAGTGGTTCTCATCTATCTTTCTTTCTTTCTTTCTTTTCTTTCTTTTCTTTCTTTCTCTCAAAACACTTCCATACTCTTAAAAATTACCAAAAATTCTGAAGGCCTTTTGTTTACATGGGTTATATCTATCAATAATTACCATATTAGAAATTACAGGTAGGAAAGTTTACAAATATTTATTCATTGAAAAAATAATAAACTTATCACATATTAACATATATAGTTTTCATGAAAAGTAATTATTTCCCAAGACAAAAAATAGAGTAAGAAGAGTGGCATCGTGTTTTGTTTTCTTTTTCGTAACTCTCTTTAACGTCTCTTTAGAAGACAATTGGACTCTCCTATCCGCTTCTGCATTTTGATGAATTGTAATATGTTGTTTTAAGTTCAAGCCTAGGGTCACAGATAAATAGTTGAAATGTGATGGTTTTGTGTACCCCTGAAAGGATCCCCATGAAAGAACTCCCAGGGCTCCATATAATACTTTGACACAGATAAAGCAATGGGGAGGCCAGTCCTTTGCACCAACTAGGCACTTGACATTTTGGTTGAATGAGCACAAATAAAAATTGCATTGTGGGTTTGCTGTCCCTTGTGACAGTGGTGACATCATGATAGTATAAACCAGTTAGACAACACTGTTAGCGCCCCATTGATCAGTAGGACATAAACTTTGTGATATTTACCCAGCAGTACTGATGGCCTTTCTCCTTCTGTGTTCATAGTTATGTAGGCTCTCTCTTCAGACTTTTGTAGGACCAGATGCTAATTACTCTCTTGAAAAAAATGAACTCTCTGATTTCTTTAGCACTGTGTTCACACCAACCTAAAGAGCGTCTTCAAACCGACACTTAATTGGTGGTTCTTGATGTCATCTAGGCAGTATTTTTTAAAGGAGGGCACGTATTGCATGGGGCACTGGGTGTTATACGCAAGTAATGAATCGTGGAACATTGCATCAAAAACTGGGGATGTACTGTATGGTGACTAACATAATATAATAAAAAATATTATTAAAAAAATTTGAATGGAATTGCTGTGAAATAATTATTGTGCCATACAATGAAGAGTGGTAGGCCACCACCAGTTATTCACCTTGCAAATGTCATGGAACAAGTATTCAAGTCAGGGTAGTGTTCTGTCTGAATCAGAGAGGTCGTGAATTTCTTCTCACCATCAATGTATATATTCTTACAGAATGCCAATATTAGCCAAGACCTAAGTCATACTTGTGAGCGATTATGGGAAAGAAATGGAATGAATGATCTAGGAAGTATTTGCACTTTTGGTTTGTCTGTGACCTGCTCTTTCCAAGAGCATAGATAATTAAATTCCGCATTAACTGAGCCCCATGACAAAGGACACTGTGCTGGAGACAGCTGTTTGTCAGCTTTAGAGAGACATGACCATAGTGCTTCAACCTGCAAGTGGACAGATATGAGACAGATTCTGTGGATAGACTAGTTTTTAACTGGGTTTTTTTAAAATATCTCATGCCAGGGGTGCCTTTGTGGTGCAGTCGGTTAAGCCTCTGAGTCTTGGTTTCAGCTCAGGTCGTGATCTCAGGATCATGAGATCGAGCCCCACATTGGGCTCCATGCTCAGCTCCGTGAGGAGTCTGCTTGAGATTCTCTCTCCTCCTGCCCCTCCCACTTGTGCTCACGCCCACGCGCGCGCTCTCTCTTTCTCTCTCTAAAATAATTAAATAAATCTTTAGAAAAATATCTTATGCCAAATGAAATGTGTTTTATTGCTTTGTCAGAGGCACATCTCCCATGTGCCTTTCAGAGTGGATGATGTCATCGTTATCTAACTTTGGTTTTATGCAGTTGCTGTAACAACGCTGTATACCACTTACTGAGCATCTGCAGTACCCTAGGTGCTTGACAGAATTCACTTACTTTGAATAACCTTTTCAGAGAGGTGTTTTTTGCTTGTTTTCCAAATAAGGAAACTGTCTTGGGGTGGCACGGGTCACACAGCCTATAAAGGCCTGTAGCAGTTCTTTTTGACTCCTTTGTGTTTTTTCACTGTGATATGCACATTCTAGGCATGTGCACGCATGCCTTCGCATAAACTCATAGACATAAAGATATTCAAAGACTGAGTGAGAGAGAAAAAAATGAAAGGATAACTTAAAGATGAAAAAAGTAGACTTCTCTATGACACCAAAGCATGAGGCCTTTGCAGAAGAAATCCTGCATGGATAAAATAAAGTATTTTAAGTCATGGCGTTGAATGCTAGGATTTTGACACATAGTCACCGGCAACTTGGGACATTGATGTCAATGGGACAAACGTCCCATTAATTAATAAGGTGAGACAGGTGGTTCAGTGATTTTCATGTGTGTGGTGAGGGTTGAGTGTGTGTGTGTGTGTGTGTGTGTAAAGATTAAAAGTCTCACTGATTAGGAAGAAGAAGAGGAAAAAAAACTACATTCAGTGCCCAGTGGTTTCACCCTGAATCACTGAGCAGACCAATATAGTACAGTCTTCAGCTTTCCGTTTTCATTGCCATGTGTGCAATCCCTGTGCTTCCCTTTGCTCCCCTCTTTTGCTCCTTGGTTGGCTAACCCTATTTCCTCTCCTGTAATGCTGGAAGACCTAGGTCATAAGGTTGCTGTGGGGTCTTAGGATAACACAAATGTGCGATAAATATCAACTACCATGATTCCTAATAATATTGCCAGTACCGTATCTCTGTAAAGTAGTTGCTGGGTCTTTCTCCCAGAAACTGCACATCCCAATTAAGGATTGAGGCTCCCAGAAGTAAAGACCCTAGAGGCCGCAAACCCCCTGACAGGCAGGGTCGGGGGCAGGTTGCTCTACCGCCTGCAGAGGTGGACTTTTCAGCCGTGGTTTCCCAGTCACCCCTCAGACAGTGGATACTCCGGAGCCCGTGAAATTTTTTTAGCCCGGAGAAAACATGTTGACTGTTAGAACAGCCCTGGAGTCTGGCTGCCTTTATCCGTCTGCAATGACTCACGGGGCTGACTGGATGCGCTGTTATTTCAGGTGGCACAGGTGTACATTTCGCCCCCTGTGGCTCCCTGGCCTCCCCACTGTGCTCTCCAGCGCCTGGCCTTTGAGCGAGGTCCATGGGGCACTCTGTCAGCTCAGGAGAAAGACAACCAAAAGCAGGGCTCGAGTTTTTCAGATATAATAGTATAGCCTTTACCAAGACAGTTTGAAAGGGGTTATGATCAAAGTGAACCTCTTAAATTACCCAATAAATAGATCTATAAGGATAGGTTTCTTGAAAAAGCTAGGTTTCAGAGCCAGGTTCAGGGTTATTAATTCAGCAGCTACTTATTAAGCCCCTACACATTCCAAGTACCGTATTCATCAGTGGGATACAAAGACTGCTCTACCTGGTCCTTGTGCCTACCTCTCAGGGGCTCCTCCACACCTCTGAGAGCCCTCTGTTCCCATAATTGGAGCATTTAACCTGCCAGAGGCTCTGACTTTCTTTCCAGGTTTTAGTGGCAGGCTGGTCTCTCCTAATCTTATTTATTAGGCCAACCCCACATCCCACATTCCAAGACCAGCAAGTGAATTCTTGCCTGGAGCTCTACCTGGTGCCCCAGTCACTTAAGACTGGCATCCTACCTTGTCTGCCCAGTTGTGCCCATACTGGAGTCACTTCTGGTGTCCAGACTGATAACAGGGTCCACGCTACTTGATGCCAGTCCCTTCCATGCCAACCACCGGCCAGCCCAGTTCCTCTGCCAGTCCCCTGTCCTCTTGCCATAGCACTCTGCCATCTGCCGGGGCTCCGTTGGTTGCCTCCTACTGAGTTTGCCCCAAGCACCTGCCTCATCCTCATGGGTCTGTCAGGCGTCCTAAACTTCCTGCCACTGAAAAGGGCCTCCTACTACCACCTTAGCAGAAGCTCGGAAGCTAGCCATAACCTCAGGCTGGGCACCGTGCTTTGAGCAGGGAGAAGTGAGGGCTCCCAGGCAGGGCAGGAATGGGGCTCTGACTCAGGCTCCCCTCTAGGTGATAGTGCCCTGACTTTACTGCTCAGGCTTTTTCTAAGGTTAATGCTCTGCTCCTCTCAGTGCCCTCAACTATCTATGCAGTTACTGCTACTGCTGTCTGTGAATGTGGCTTCCAACAGGTAAACAGCTGGCATCAAAATGTCTAAATGGTATTTCAATGAAATAAGAAAAGGAAAAATGCATCTGACATATTGCATGGGAGGGCCTTATCAAGGTGCTGCCTTCATCTCGTCCAGCAGTCCATCTCCTTAATTTAAGAAGTAGCAATGTGTTGGGACGCCTGGGTGGCTCAGTCGTCAAGCATCTGCCTTCGGCTCAGGGCGTGATCCCGGCGTTATGGGATCGAGCCTGCTGCTTCCTCTCCCACTCCCCCTGCTGTGTGCCCTCTCTCGCTGGGTGTCTCTCTCTCTGTCAAATAAATAAATAAAATCTTAAAAAAAAAAAAAAAGAAGTAGCAATGTGATTTCTGTTCTCCCATAGCTTCTTGATGTGTTTTTGTTTTCGATAGGATTTAGCAAAGTCATTATCCCATGCTTTCAGAAGAAGGGTCCAGACTAAAAATACTTCATACATTGTTTTAAATGACATTAAAAAAAACCCCCAAAACTGAAGTCTTTTTTCCTTGGAGAATAAGCAGTTTCAGATCTAAGACAGGCAGATGTTTCCCTAAGGATGATTCTCCATTGCATAGCTCACTGCTCATAAATAATGAGTTTGACAAATGTGGGATGCATCAGTGAATTTCAGAAGGAAGGGCCCTGGTGACAGTGTTATGCACATTGTAGTAGCTGAAGGGAGATTTTTTTTTTAATCAGAAATGACTCTGCTTTTCCCCCCCATCAAATGGATCATAGTCATCAATGATTAGTAGATAAATAGATCTCATATAAATAAGTAAACAAATTTGATAAGAGAGCCATGGCTCCTTAACTGGCTTATGTCCAATAAAATAGGACAGTTGTCCTGTTGCTGTCAGCAGGTGCTTGAAACTCACTAAAAAAGAATAAAGTTAATGAATAATTAACACACACACACACACACACACACACAGTCTATAAGGTGGGTGGCTCAGAAGTGATACTTAAGGTGACACTGGATGGCGAGTGCCATTCAGCAAGGGCGAGAGGGTCAGGGAGGGAGGTGTTCTGGGCAGAAGGAGAGAGCTGTGTGTGGAGGCTCCCAGCTGAGAAAAGTGTGGCATCTCTGGAGGATAACAGGAGGCAGTTGCGAGTGCTACATAGTGAGTGAGGCAGGAGTGACACACGAGGGGCTTGCCAGGGGTAGCGGGGCCTTGGAGGCCATGCATGAAAACGTGGAGGTACTGAGAAGAGCTCCGGGCTTTATTCTGCCGTCATAGGGAGCCTCTGACGGCAGATAAGCCAATGTAAGACTTGAACGTTAAAAGGATTGCCTTGGCCACAAATTGGGGGGGGGGGCAAGAAGGGATGCCTGGAGACCAGCTGGGAGCCCCGTGCAGTGACGCAGATAAGAGATGGTGAGACCTTAAACTCAACTGTGGGGAGAAATTGGTGAATTGGAGAAATTTAGGAGGGAGAATCAGTGATGGAATATATGGGGATAGAGCAGGGAACAGGAGTAAAGGGTAACTCCTAGATTTCTGGCCTGAGCATCTGAGTAGAGCCACTTAGTGAGATTGAGAATCTTGAAGGAGGAGTTTGGGGGAAGTTTGGATGAATTGATTTTGAGGTGCCTCTGAGACATCCAAGTGAGAATAGCACAGGGCTAGTGGATATACAGGTCTGAGACTCAGCAAAGAGGTGGGCCATGCAAAGGGCATTGAAGCCATAGGCATGGCTTCACTTAAGAAGGGAGTTTAAAGTATAAAGAGAAAAGGCCTAGGACAGAGCCCTGAGGGACCCCATAGTTCATGGAGCGGCAGAGTCAGGGGTATGTTGGTAAAGGAGTTGGAGAAGTCAGAGTAAGGAAAACCAGGAGAGTCTGTCCAGAGGAAAACCAGAGCAGAGAGCAGGAGGGCTGCAAAGAGTAGCATGCTGAAAGGTTCAGATGAGCTCAGAAAAGCAGACCAGCACAATACAGGTCCATAGAGCGAGAAGGGAAGGCAGCAATCCAGGAGAGGTGAACACATTTTTAAGGCAGCCCCGTTCTCCTGAAGAGATTCT
Source organism: Ailuropoda melanoleuca (assembly GCF_002007445.2). NCBI lineage: Eukaryota > Metazoa > Chordata > Mammalia > Carnivora > Ursidae > Ailuropoda > Ailuropoda melanoleuca. The sequence goes on along the minus strand of NC_048224.1, from coordinate 18,901,294 downwards.
GATGGACATCAGTACCTAACAGAGCCTTGCCAGCTCTGCTTCCCAGTTCCAAAGCAGAGAACCTCTGCCTGCAGAGGGAGGAGTGAGGGACAGGAAGCCTCCATGCATCTCTGGAGAGGGTCAATGAATACTGTGGGTCTTGACTTCTCAATTCCATTTCTTGCCTCATGATGCTGCACTGCTCTTCCTGCCCTCGTTCCCTTCCACCAGATTGCTGGCATTTGCTATGCTCACTCCAGTGGTTTTCTCTTTGGTTCAATCCGAAGGCCCTTGGGTAAGCCAAGAACTCTGACCCGTGGAGAAAAGGCTGCTTGCCCTCTGCAGGCTCCGTTAGAGGTCACTCCAGGCAGTGATTGAGTAGCTCAGCAGGTTTACTGCTGTAGCCTGCAATGCCTAAACCGTAAATTACGAATCCCACGCAACTTCCACATGCACGGAGAGGCTTCGTTCTCATCTATAAATCACAGGGATTCTAAAGACCTTGACGATTCACAGCACAACCTCCCTCCATTGTTTTGCTTCCAGGACCTTTTTTCAGACTTGATTAACTGGAAGGGTGGAGATGGGGCTTTGCAGACTCATTTTTGGTATTCTTGGCTGTATGAAGAAGTGAGAGAAACACCTCTCTTTTTAAGGCAGAAGACATGAGATTAACTTAGAGACTTTTTGCATCTCTGATTTCTCTGACAGTAAGTGAGGTTTGTACCCCCATTTCCACTGAACACCTGACAGCGATTTCACCTCTTTGTGGTTTAATTCACTGGGAGCCTCTTAGTTTAAAATCATCTTCCTGCTCAAGGTGGGCGAACCTAAGAGCTGTGGCATGGGACAGACGTGGGTGGAAATGTGTTTGGAGCTGAAAAAGAGGGGAGCTAGGGACTGGAGCGATTTCTGATTTAAAATTTGGGGGAGGGTGCCTAGTTGAAAATAAGCAAATCTCATTTTAAAGAAATTTCCTCAGAGGAAAATGTTGATTTTTCTTAAAGGAAAGAGAATATTCTCAAGGAAGAGAAGAGGATGTCCCTGGACTGATTATTCTAGCATCATTCTCTTGTTCCTGGACGAATTAAGACTCAGTGTAATTGGGAAATATTTTTGTGTTTTTAGCTGAGGTTGGAAAACAGCTTTTTTTCTCCTCTTCCTACTTCACCTCATCCTGACACCTTACTTTAGTACCCCCTTTCCCTGCACAAGAAGGCATAGAATCAAGGGGGCAGAGAAAGAATACCCTCTGGGGGCACTAACTAGTTAACACATAGCTTAGAGTTGAACCCACCCTAATATACAAGCTGGGAACTGTGCATTTTTCCCAGCGCTGTTTTTGGATAGGAAGGGATAAAACTCGAAGACTTCAGGGTCCTCTCAAGTGCTAACATTCTCTTACGGAAAAGGATCGTCAATGACAGAACCCGCTCTGCGGGCATGACAAGGGTCAGGAGTATGCAACCCTGGTTGGGATTCAGTTCAGATCAAAAGAGACTGAGTGAATGAACATCCACCATGTACTGGGCAAGGGGTAAGGCATTGCAAGGCACAAAAAGTACTCCCTCTCCTTGAGCTTACCATCTCAAAGTGAGGAAAGAGTGAAACATAAAAGCTTTACAAATATGACAACTCAAAATAGAACCTTTTAGCGTACCAGTTATGCTAATACCTCACATGGCAACCATCCTATGATGGAGTTATTACTATCCCTACTAGCCAGGGAAAGAAATTCAGTTTACAGAAAGAAAGAAAGAAATCTTACAGAATAGCAAATGAAGGAGAGCTCCTATCTGTCTGGGTGATCAAAATAAGCTTTCTAGAAATGACTGGAAGTGAAACTGTGGATCCACTGCTCTTTTCTGTGGCCATTTTAATAATAGGCTGCCTTCCTCTTTGTAATTAGTTTCTCTCTTAGCATTGCAAGTCGCTGCGTTATTTTTCTGAAAATGGTAGCTGCTTGCCTGATGTCTTTTGCTTTTGTGAAGTGCGTTACCTAATGGATGTTGGCCTATTTCTAATGTTACCTTTTTTTTCCAGGCTGGTGCTCAGTTCATTCCAGCCCTGAAAAGTTTATTTAGCTCGGCTCTCAACTGCCCTGCACTGTCATGTCCAAAAACTTTTAGCTCATCTATTCTGTGTGATACATCAGCCTGGTACTCTAGAGAGTTTGGGGGAATTTTTAGCATATTTATTTATCTCTTGGTACATGGAGCTGTGTTTATGCCTCATGTTGATGCGTTGTGTACAGTTTTTAATGGGAAAAGCACGACTTTACCGACCTTTTCTGAACAAATAAATTTACTTAAGGCTGCTTGGTGTCATTTGAAAAAAAAAAAAGTTCTTTCTCTTCTTCCCCTGGGGCTGCCTCAGGAGTTTGCATTTGAGAATGACCAGATTCCCAGCTTTACACCTCCCCCACCCCATCACCCCGACCCCACACTTTAAAGACAGATGAAAGGGAAGCAAAAGAAAGTGAGGGGGTGGAGCCTCAGGAGTTGTGTGGCTGTCAGTCATCCGTGCTGGACTTTGCTTTGCAGGGAAGATTTACATCCAAGTTCTCACGTTCTCTCCGTAGTAGTTAGCTTCTGTCGCCACTCGAGGTCAAGCTCTTCCTCCCAAGGGAAGTCTTGTCTTTCTAGACAAGATGAGGCTCTCATCTTGACGAGCTTTGGTGCCCTCTGTATTCGGTGAAGATTGGGGAAGGAACAGCCAAGAAGATTCCCTGTCTCCATTTTCTTTCTTGACTCTCCTTTCAGACGTGGTTATTGAGTCCCGAAGTCTGCTGGAAAGATCAGGTGTTAGATTTAACAACTAAAATAAAACCACACATCTCTAGTGAAGTGAGGAAAATACTGCTGTTGGTTTAACTTTTGATTCTTTGGTTGTGATTCATGGGATTTGTTTGTTTATTTTTTAACTGTAGGGTGATTAGCATCTCCTCCTTTGGGAATACAGAGAATGTCCTCTCAGGGGTGGAAAACCATTTTTAAAAATGGAAGTTTCTCTTCTAAAAAAAAAAAAAAGAAGAAGAAGAAAGGAAAAGTTGAACTTTTCTCCAATTGCAGAAGTCAGTTTCTCTAGCTGTGCGCAAAATCCCAGTGATTTACAAGTGGAGGAACCTGTTTAAGGAATGGCTAAATTAGCAGTGGCCAAATTCTTGGGGCTTAAGAGTCTCAGGTGAAATCTGATCCTTGACTGGGAAATTTTTTTTTTTCAGGCAGGCAGGATGGCAACTTCACAAAATGTGGAACAGAATCCCTGTGGTTAATGTTCTGAAGGGCAGGGTTCAGAAGGTGAACGTGGTGGTAAGAAGCAGGCATTGTTGAGCCCAGTTTCACAGAAAATACTTAAAAACAACTACCCAGAAACCCTCACTTAATATTTGGCCCAATGAGCTTTTGTGTTTTATGATGACCTCTTTCAGGAATTTCCTGTCTCCTTGGAATCCCACCTGGCCACACTCTGCTTTTATCTTGGCTTCAACTCTCCAGTTGTTTTAACTCTAAAATATATGGTATGATGTTTGTGGTACAGGCGCACCATTTTCCTGGTTTGAAATCTTTCTTTATATTTTTCAAACAGACAAAGGTATAGAACTGGAAACAAAATGAGTAAAATTGGATCTGCATTAGCTACGGTGGTGGATGAAAGGCTGAGAGTCCCCGCCCCCCCCTTAAGGTGAAGTACCTGCCTCACTCATGAAATGGAACCCTAAAGCTTCAAGGACCACCATTTGCAAACCATTGCTTCATAAGAATTTGTCACTCAAAATTTTCCCTGAGGGTCTGCCTCCTTGTTGGAATCAGGAAGGATGACTCCGAGATGACTGAGAGAGCCTGCCTGCTTAAAAAGGGAGGAAGAGGTTGGAGAATCAGGTGCCAACCCCTCACAGTCTCAGCAACCTCTCCAGCCTTCCCCATTTACCCCGAGAAGGTGTGCCTGGCCGAAGAGGTGGATGGTAGAAGTACCTGGTCAGGGGTTAGCAGTGTCTCCTTATTCATTCAGAAAAGTTGACCAGGCAGTGTAGTTTTAGGAAGTACCCTGGGAAGCTCCTACAAGGCAGTTGCTATCTGTGGGGCCCATTGGGGAACTCTGTTGGAGCAAAGGGTCCCAGAGAGCTTTGTTGAATTCACTCCTGGGCTGTGAACACTGATCTTTCTGTCTCAGACACTATCTTAGACCCTTGAAACCTTAATATATTCTTTTTTTCTTTTTTTAAATGGGCTCTATGCCCATCATGGTCCCCGATGTGGGGCTTGAACTCACCATCCTGAGATCAAGACCTGAGCTGAGATCAAGAGTCAGACACTTAACTGACTGAGCCACCCAGGAGCCCCAAGCCTTAACACATTCTTACTCCTCCCTGATACCTGCTTTCACAGTAACTGTTAGAGATGTCATGTGTGCCTTTACCTGGCATTTGTGCTTATTCCTTGAATGGTAACCTTGAAACTCGTGGTTATGAAACTTTAGACTCATGACCTTAAACATCACCTTGAAACTGGGTACCGTTCCACCCGTGGTAAGCTGGCTCAAGCTTCCCATCCATGCATCAGCCACAGCATCCGTCTGCGTACTCCTTTACTCAGGTTCCTTGCTCCCTGGTGCCTGGTCCAGCCTCTTCTTTTTGCTGTTAACAAACTACCACAGCAAACGGAGAAAACAAACCATGTTCTACCTCCCAAGAGTATTTCCTCTGCTTATTTTGATAGTTTTAAGATACATTTTTCTCTTAACGGTTTCCTGGTCTCTGAGAAATTGCTCTGAATGGGATTAGAATATTTTTAGGAGAGATTTCCCCCCCATTCTCCTTTCCTATGACTTCAGGGATCAGGTCTTAGCTGATGTCTGCTGTGAGACACGATTACTCATTCTGCATATACCATCTCCTCCCATGGGGGTATTTCCAAAGATCACACACTTCACTGTGGGGCTATGCAGGTCATTGGTGTGTTGACTGCTGTATCTAACTGGGCTTTCCAAGTGGTTCATCTTACAACATTATTCTGAAGTCCTAAACTCAACCAAGACCTGTTCTTTGAAGTGAGTATAACAACGGTGTTCCCATGATTGGTGAGAAGCGCTCAGAATGTTACTCTTATTCTTTCCCTTGGTGCCCTGGCATCCATAGCGTGGGTCTAAAGCCAGAGTGTCTCCCTTTGGCTGTCATCACCGGATTAACCCATTTTGAATTCTTTAAGCCTCTGAAGTGTGTATGAATCAAGAACACAAACCTGAGTGTGATTGGAATGTCATGTTTATTTTCCTTAATTTAACTTATATCTGAGTACAGTCTTTTTTCTACCAGGTGGTGGGACACGAAGACCCAGACATTGTTGAGGCTTTCTCTCCCTCCTTAGAGTTTGGCAGAGCTTCTAGGACTTGCCTTTGTGTCAAAGGCAGCTTAGCCAGTCCTTTATCTACCCTGGTTATCACTGAGATGCCCACTGTCCCAGCCCACGTGGTCCCCTTGAGTTGCTGTATTTGTGCCAGTCTTGGAGGATGGGAGTCTTTGGCAGAGTTGGGAGCCCAGGCACCTACTATCTAGACATTTAAATACACCCTACAGCTGTCACCTTTGATGGAGTGCCGTCTCCCCCACCAAGGAGTCATCGATACGTTATCTTGAAACACTTCCTTTAGTGATAGAAATTTAGCATTTTTACTTTATTTTACCTTTTGCCTCTGCCACCACTCATTTTTCCACACAGACCAAACCTATCTTTTTCTGGCCAACTCTTACTCGTCCTCTGGGTCTTGGCTGTGATATTGCTGACCAAGTTAGAGGTGCTCATGTGGGCATCCCCTCTACCTGCCCATCCATTTTTCTACTACTTTGTACTAGAAGTGTGATTTACAATGGGATCGCATGGGAAATTGTAAAAAATGCAGAATCTCGGAACCAACCCAGGATCAGATTTCTGGAGTAGAATCTTTGTTTTAATAACATCCCCAGGTAGCCCATATGCACGTCAAAGTGTGAGAAGCACAGACTTATGAGGCGGTGAGCTTCTTGATCACAAGGACATTATTTTTTTCACCATCCTATCCCCTTTCACAGTGCCTACTCCATGGCAGCTCCTTGGTAAATAGCTACTGAATGCATGAAGAGCTCATAATAATGATATAGACCAAATGGTCAACTTGCAGTGGCTGCTATTGGAAGAGGGATTGTGCCCTAGAAGCTACTATACTGGACTAAGCTGGAGATGGAGGAGGTCGGTTAGGACACCACTCAGTGGAGCCGGAAATGGAGGACTTAGCTCAGATTAGGTAGCCAGGCCCACAGGTATGATAACCAACTAATAGACCAGGTGGGACCAGGTGAACTGGGTTGGAGAACCTATAAGAGAGCCTACCCAGGAGGGAAACAAAGAATCAGAGGAGTGGGTGGGGCAACCTCGTAAGCATTCCTGAAAGGTGCGATGGGAAGTAAGTTTGGACAGGTAGACTGACCCAGTGGCATTCATTTGCCACCCCACATTGAAATGTAGATTCCAGCTAGATCAAAGACAAGGCAAAAAGTATCTTTACTGTTCTGTTCATTCCTTTAGTGCATTTGAACTTGAGGGTGAGGGAGAAGAGCCAACAGATTGAATTAAATCCATATCTCAAGTTAGTTAGGAATCTGAGATTTCGGTGGCAGCTTTCACACACATAGTTACTGTAAAGACATGACCACCCGGATTGGCATTAAGTCACCATTAGAGTAACTGGGACATAGAGGTGGCTGGCTATGAAAAAATTATGCTTGTCTGTGCAGACATTTCTCTTCAGACTGGTCACTCCAAAGGAATGTTTGATGTTGGCCACGTGGGAATGGTCTGTCAGGTAAAGTGGTTCACTCTCGCTGGCATTTCCTTTTCCCTAGCAGATAACCAGATACTCTTTTGGAATACTTGCCCATTGGTGCAGTATCAGTTACTGAAATTTCTCCTTTTGTAGAACATTATCTGTGTGGATTATACCAAGAGGCTTAGCACTGGATCTGGGGTGGGGGAAAAAAATGGAAGCAGCCGTGTCTTAGGGCTGCATCAGGCCCCAAACTCTACTGCAGATGGGTAAGAAGTCAAGCCTTGGAGGCTTTCTGCACTCCCTGCCCTGGAATGTCTGCATCTGCTTTTAGGGGGGCATGTAGCACTCACTCTGCCTTTGCTTTTGGCAAACTTGGATGCCCTCTGCTGAAATTGGCATCTAGGATAATCCAGTGTGTGCTTGCAAATTCCATCTTGCCTACACAGGCATGGGGTTCTGCAAGAAGAATCAAGTGTCCTTGCCCATTCCATTCCCTTCCACCCCTCTGTGCTTGTAATGAACTCTGAGAGCTTGCTTTCAAAGCACTCATGGGGGAGGGGAGACAATTCTGATTGAAGCCAGGCCTCCCTGTCTGGTCAGTAGGAGACTGCAGAAAAGGAAATCGTGCAAGCTGGGAAAATGAGTCCTGGGGAACCTGGAGCAGCTCATTTTCCCCCTGAATTCTGAGGTGGTGGAGGGTGAGAGTGTCATGTATTACTCTGAGATCAAAATTCAGCTGAGCCCAGACTTCTTTTGAAGAAGCAGCAGCTGCTGCCTAGACATCAACTAGAGCTCCGTGACAGGCAATGGCGTTGACATTCTCAAGTCTGCTTCATAAATCCCCACAGGAGTGGAATTAGTGCCCAAATGAGAGATTCGCCTGAACCTCTGTGTGCATGAGCTCAGCCAATAGGTGTGGTATCTCAACCAATAAGGGCTTAAAAACTGTGCTCTGCAAGCCTGCTCCCCACCTCTCAACACAAGCACCTTCCTGTCCTGTTCATGCCTAGCAAGAAGGAAAACAAAACAACCACAAAACCTATCAACCTTCTTTCCTTCCTAAGTGATGCTTATAACTGAGAAAATTGGGTTTGAGTACCACTCAGTGTGGATGACTTTATTTATACCAAGTTAAACAGATCAAGAGTGTGTGCTCTGGTATCAACACAGTAGAGGTTGGAATCCCACTGTTGCCACTTACTGCCAAGTTACTTAACCTTACTAAGTCTTTGTGTCCTCATAGATAAGATGGGGATAATAATAGCACCTACCCCCTAAAATTTACTGAGAGGCTGAAATGAGACCTTTTATTTGAAGGCCTAGCAGCATCCTTTGCTATGGGAAGGATTGAGTAAATATTGGATTGTTTTTTTCCTTTTTTTAAAAGATTTTATTTTTGAGAGAGAGAGCGTGCATACGAGCGGGGGGGCAGGAGGGGTAGAGGAAGAAGCAGACTCCCTGCTGAGCAAGGAGCCTGATGTGAATGAATCCCAGGATCCTGGGATAATGACCTGAGCTGAAGGCAGATACTTAACTGACTGAGCCACCCAAATGCCCTAAAAGAGCAGATTGCTCTTTTCCTTCTGCTACATGAATCAGCATTGTGTTGTCTAATGGACAAGCCAGTTACCAGTTAGTCTTCCTTACTTAATTCTGTGCCTCTTCTAGCCCCACATTTTGAGCTGATTTGATTGATGGGTGATAAAATGTATGCTTGAAATACATTAAGTTTGGAAATACATTGAGGGGGTGGTAGGAAAAAGAGAAATGAAGTGAGGAGAGGACTGATGGAAGGGCCCTCAGGCTTTCTGATAGGCCCCCTGAACTCTGTCTCCCATTCCCACCCCAAGCATGTCCAGTTTTGTAAGGCCCACCATATTGGACTTCAAGTTATAAATATGGGTTTATAATTTATTATCAGCCATCCCAGAGTCCAGAAAAGGTCTAAAAGATACAAGTGTTTTCCTCTGGCATGAGGCTACTTAGATTCTTTTTTAATTTAATATGAGGATTCTTATGTTTTGCAACAAAGATATTAATGTGTTTGATTCCAAGGTGTTGCACTTGGCCCTGCTGGGGGTGTTATGTAATAAGCAGTGTCTATGCCAATATGTTGCTATTCTAAATTCTGAAAAATCCCAAATTATAGTACTAAATCTGTCTCTGATGACTTTGAATAGGGTTTTTCTTTGACCCAAGCTAACTACAAAAGTTATTTAAGTGAACAAACAATAAATTGGGGGTGGCAGGCAAGAAATTTATTTCAAGGATTATAGGCATATCTTATAGAAGCTCAGGGCATAAGTGCAGCTGCCTTGACAAGGGGGTAGAAGGAGGCCTGGGAGGTCTAGGAAGGCCTAGAGCCCTTGTTCTTAGGGGCACAAGGATGGCTGCCATTGATGTACCAGTTATAACCCTAAAGCCCCAGTCTATGGCAGGTGTTAGGAACTTGATATGTATGCATCAATTCATGGATTGGCTTTCCAGGCTGATATATTATTTGCTTGGTGGCCAGCACACCGTCATCAGAATTTCCTTTTGTAGAGTCTCTTTACAGTGGTCTTCCACTCTCAGGCTCTGCTGAGCTCCCAGGGTTCCGAGCAGCAGTCCTGTTAACTGAGAAGCCAGCGGTCCTTGTGTGGTTTGTGACCAGCCCCTGGGGTTCCTTTACTGGGTTTGACAGTGACAGGAATCGTTCAGAGTTGATCTTCCCCACAGTTGTGGGGTTTGATTTATGTAAAAATATATGAGAAATGAAGCAGAATGGGAGAAGGATAGCAAAAAGACATCCTGACTTGAAATGAAGCAAGCTACCCTGTTCCTCAGTCTTTCTTTGGACCTTTAGTTTGAGCTCCACCCACATTAGCTCTCTTTCCCAGGCCAGTAAGCCTTGGACCTGGCTTCACTTGGTCATGACTATTGGGATGAGCCTCTAAATCAGCCAAATCATTTTTCTTCTAAGTGCATTATCTTTAGTCTTAGTGGCTTTAAGAAGCCATAGAAACTTCTGCAAATGTCCTTTTCCCATTTTCCTTCTGTTATCTAACAGCATCACACATGAGCATGAGGGATGTCAAGA